>NC_135093.1:4067500-4377500 GCF_051107435.1 Chaetodon auriga
CAAACTTTCTGGATATCCCAGCAGCACATGAGGGCTGAGGACGTCCTGCTCGTCCTTCTGCATCACCTCCAGGCAGTCCTGGAGATCCTCCCAGCTCCCCTCCACCAGCGTGTCTTTACACAGAAACTGTCCGGTGGTTTTGTCGATGAACAAGGAGAAGCTGTCCTTCCTGGCAGACAACTCGACGAAGATGCTCGGGATGTGGAGGCAGCTGTAGCCATCGTGGAAGGGGATGTCTTTGGAGCGCAGATACTGTTTGATATCTGTGACTGTGATGGGACTCACAGGAAACTCTACAGCGGACTTAGTATCCTTTTTGTAAGCCCTGGTTCCACTGTGTGCCAGCAAGTAGGATTTAACTCGAGGATATAAAACCCATGGAGTCTCAGGAGGCCTCTGGAGGAGCCTTTGCGTGAGACGTCTCACACAGAAGGACGGAAAGCGTCTGTGGTGGAGAAACCTCTTGGCTGCCACCTGCAAGATGCAGGTGGTGCCCTTTGGCAGCAAGCCTCTCCACATGCGTTACGTGGTTAGGACACTGAACCTACAAAAGACATGAACGAAGAAACATCAGACACGAAAACAGAAAACAAAAATAGCAAGAAACATCAGCTTAACACAAGTAACAGCCGAGACATGTCTTGAGTGACCTATGTTAACGTTATTCAGATAAAAGACGAAGAGGCAGAAAAACGTTATTTTCGGTTAAAATGACGTTGGATATGAAAGAAAATCAGCCCGAATATGTGTGAGAGCCTTAAGTAGAACCAGTTTACGTTTAATGAAGGAACAAACACACAAAAACCAACTTACTGGCTCTGCTGCTTGCCCTCATTTTCCTCCATGCTCCTCTCACCCGGGCTTTTAAGTGCGTCTCAAAACAAGTCCGGGTCGAAAATAGCGAAAGATACCAAACTGCAACTGTTTATGCTACATCTCTATGTAACATTTGAAAACATTTTAAATATTAAAATATGTATTTTTACAAAATTAAAATCACATTAAATATCGAATCAGCTGGTGGAAGAAGTCTTACTATGAATTCGCATTTTCTTTAACCGTCGTAGTAATTTTTTGTTTCACCCCGGAACCCTTCCTCGACGGACCGCGCTGTACAGATGCCCGTGAAGTCGTCCTCTGTGAATGTTGTTGCTGTTTTACGTGTTTAGACGGTTGATTTGTCAAGCGGTTTGAACAATATCTGAATTTTCATATAACCGTTGATCTTTCGGATAAACGATGTCGTCCAGAGGGACGCCGAGTCGCTTCCTTCAAAGTGTTCTTCAGAACGGTGTCGGTCGGTACGTCTGCCAGCTGAAACGGATCTCCATCATCTTCTCCAAAAATGCGCAGAGCTCGCTTGGAGTCAGGTAAAAACTCAAGCTGTGTTACAGTATTTTTGTAAGTATGTTGTACCTTCGTATTCCCTGTCCAGGTTACATGTGAAAGTCCTGCCTTAGTCAAGCAAAATTTCAGTAATGTTAATAGCTAAATTTATTGATAAAAGTACTCATCTCGCTGAAAAATGGCCTTGTTATTGCCTCATTATCGATGCAGAAACAACGAAGTCCATTAATTATGTAGCCGATAGCCAGAAAATTAATTAGTATCTTTTTTGATAATTGATTAATTGCTTAAAGACACCTCTTTTTTCTGACTCTGGCTTAAATGTAAAGATTTGCTGCTTTTCTTTGTGTAATATTGTTGTAAATTGAACATCTTTGGGTTGGACTAAATAAACACTTTGAAGGTCTCATCGTGGGCTTTGTACAAAAAATGCAGTATTTTGCTCTGAAATGTGGTGGAGTTAAGATATAAAATAACAGACAATGGTAATACTCAAGTAAAGTACAAGTACCTCACTTATTAGTCAGCTCTTATTACCTGAAAATCAAACAGCAGAGTGACCATCTTCATCTTCTTCCCCTCTTTTTCAGGGAGTTCATTGAAGAGGGGGTGGTGGATTATGCCAAGAAGAACCCTGCAACTGTTGTATATGTGTCTCCTCAGTCATGCAGGATACCCAAAATAGTTGCAGAATACCGTAAGTGCTCATGACTTCTTTTCCTCCTTATAGCACAGATTTTATTTATGTTGTAGCTCCTGTTTTTTCCTTAATAGTTCTACAAAGTTTCTTGGAAAGAACCATGTAATTAGGTACTAGGTAGTCCTGTCATCATGTTTGTTATTACTCCTGGATACTGTAGGGGGCAGTATAACACAGGTTTTGCTGAGACCTCTTTTCAGGTAGAAGTGAAACGCCACTGGGGGATTCAGTTGTTTTAGTCAAACAGTCCCACCCAGAATCACATGTTTTTCTTGGCACATTTCACAGTCGGCAGGTTTGTCGGTTAGAAAAATTTGCACAGATGGAACTCACAGTTATTTCTTCTTCTTCCTTCCTGCAGTCAACGGCAAAGTGAGGGAAGAGACTGTCACGGGCAGAACGGCTCCGCAGATTTCAGAGCTCCTTACAAAGCTGACCAATCAGTCTGGCCTGGACATCATCCGCATCCGCAAGCCCTTCCACACAGACAGCCCCAGCATCCAGGGCCAGTGGCACCCATTCACCAACCGGCCCCCGTCGATCGGCCCCATCAGACCGCAGAAACAGGGCGCTGAATGAGGACTAACCGACGTCGAAAAGTTTGGATGTTTCCAGAAAATTTGTGCTTTATTATATTTACTCTGCAAGACATTTTTTTTTAAATGTCTGCAATCTAAATTAAATCACAGGTCAAGAAGTTCTCGTGTTTGCAGCAGTTTTCTGATCTGTTTGTCGGATAATTGCGCAGACGACCCCACTATCCACTGAATACGTTTTCCCCTGCGCTTTGTCTGTCTGGTGGTGGCAGCAGAGCCACTTAAGCTGCGCAGTAAAGCGCACACAGCACCAGCTCTGAATGCCACATTTGAAAAGACTTCCCATGAATCCACTAGAGGTTTGTCAGCTGACGCATTTAAAAGCAGATAACTGTTTTCCATCTCAAGGTTATTTGATCATTCGTGTAATCAGTGCAGCACTTCGGAGGAGATTGAACTTTGTACGGAATAAAAAAAAGGATATTTTTTCTGCAACTGCTGGCGTTGGTGTTTAAATTTAGATTCTTTTTATTTGTATTTGAACAGCTTGTCAGAGGAAGACCAACAGAGCAAAACTGATTGCAGCCGTGCTGTCTGCATCGTTGAGTGTGATTGATTGAACTGCAGTTAAAATACTTCACAGCTAAGACACATATCAGATGTACACCTTTTTTATTTGTAAGACACGGGGACATGTTTTTGTACATGTTTTTACAGTTTAATACTGAGGTTTGACGGTTTCCTCGCTGCACAACCTTAAATGATCCAGAGCTTAAATGGACATGACAGATGGTTGTGTGGTAGCTCCAGGGACGAGCCTTAACCTTCAGGACAGAGCTGTACTCTGCAGCGGCTGTAAGAGGAACCGAACACTCCTCCAGTGAGTGATTTGTTCAAATTCAGTAAAGCAGATGTTGGCAAAACTTGCTTTCTTTGCAGTTCTCACCCTGAATTCAACATTTTTGACTGCAAAAGGCGTGACCCTGCTTCCAAATAACCTCAGTGTTCTTCACAGAAACACATCCATACCACCAGTCATCAGATGAATACAAATCAGCAGACTTGTATGGAAGGAAAGTGAAAGGTGGCCCCTGGACGGACCTGCTTGTTTCTGTTGATTGATGGATACTGGTCGTATATATAACTCCGGTCACAGGAAATGTTCTGGCTAAATGTGAAAATGGATGTTGGATAGGAGCGTGAGACGACTGCAGAGGACAGTGATGAGTGAGAGACAGTGGAGCCGAGCTCTGCAGCAGGACACAGCTCATTTTCTCCCACATATCTGGACTTGAGAGGTACTTCTGATAAGAATGCGTACGCCTTCCACCTTTAAATTACCCTCAGTCATATACATAAGCTGTTGCAGCCAAGAAAAGTGTCTGAATTCAAATGACATATAAACCAAATGTAAACTTGTGCATTCAGGAGGGACAGTGACGGTTGTTTCGGCTGTTCAGCTTGTTTTAATAAAGCGGTGGAATCACAGCATTGTTGGCTGATGGTGTGACAGTGTTTTCTGTCGTCTCATACTCACTTTCTGCATTTTAATTTATCTATGGCACCAATTGCAGATATCAGCCGCTGTGCTCTCATCACAGCCGCTCTCCCCGATGGGATCTGGCACAGCCAGACCCACGCTAGGACACTGAGGGCTCTAAATAAAGATGCTGTTGCTAAGTTACTGCCTGGAACACAGCTCTGAAAATGGTCATTTTATCCCCCCACCCTCCTTAAGCTGATGTTATACCTTTGCTCTGTCAGAGTCATACATGTATGTAAATGACTCTGGGATCACGTGGGCTCAATTCCCAGTGGAGGACGGTGTCTTTACTGCTTGCCACAAGCTAAAAACAACCGAGTACCAAGGCGTCTTGAGAATAAGATTCGGTGAGAACATGTTGTGCATGTAATTTCCTGACTTCCCCTCAGGGCTGTTGACACTGACATTTTTTTCCCAAGCTGAACATAATGCAAAGTGTTTTTTTATCTGCAGAAGAGCAAGTGGAAATTTAATGAACTCCAATAAATAAGACATGAGAGACGATATAAAAAAAAGGTTCAAACTATCTGACAACAAGCCAAGAAGTCACTTCAGCCAGTCGTTTTCTAGCAAAACCACATAGATAAGTTCATTATCTGCATCAAAAAAATCATACAGAAGCAACTGGATGGAAAGTGTCACAGTTTACAAGGGTGTACTACATGACCTTCAGCAAAAGACTTACAGAACAGTGCAAATTTTGAAGTCTTTACACCAGTTTCTTTGGCCAACACCTGGAGAAATGATCCAAACCAACATAAAATATACTGTGTCTTGCATATTGACTCACTGAATTTGCCAAAACAAGTGTTTCACTGTGGGATTGCGTGCACAAACAAGGTGACCATAAAACCGCTGGGCCAATACGTTAGCTATTTTTACCTAAAGTCCATAGTACAATATACAGTGCAGAGCCAGTGTTTGTTGTAAACAGATTATCCTTAAGTGAGAATGAAGCAGCAGCAGCAGCAGCAGCAGAAATGATCGCAGACTAAGCTTTCAACATGTTAAGGATTGTCTACAACTTGATGATGAGGGAACTTCATCATGGAAGCTTTTATATAATACATGGTTTAAGTACAGTAACATGTACAACTCAGTACAAACTTGCAATAAAATGCAACCCAACAAGGACATTTATTTACAACTTTGATTCAAATAAAAAGACACGAATCACACCTATAAATCAGCATTGAACAGCAAACCTTTACTCAAGTTGCTCCTGCGTTATCATTTAGGGTCACAGATTCATGCTTAAGATGTCCCCTTATGGGAAATGTGTGCAATGAAAACCATCTCACAAATCATAATCAGACATAAAAGTAAGAATAGAGTTGTACTGTATCTCTAATGTAAAAGCGATGCAGAAATTTCAGTGTTTTTTCTGGTGCTTTCACTAATACAACCGCTTTTAAATTCATTAGAGGGCCATCATGGCCATTTGTAAACTCAGCAGGGTCCTTGAGAGAGCGTGAATGTGAGCAGGGAGAGTAAATAGATGATACTGTCAAGCAGGGGTGATGAGACGGGAAAACAAAAGAGGCAGCAGGGAGGGGAGGAATGAAGGTGAGGATGAAAACGAGCGTAAGGACTAAAAAGGCTGACAAGAACAGAGCTGGAAAACACGCGAGTGCAAAGTAGCTTCTGCCAACACGTCCAGTTGTATCGTCGTCTGTTCTCTGCATGGCCGGCCAGGATACGCAGGCCTGGTCGAATGGTCAGGCAGCACTGAGCACACCAAGATATGTAACTTTAGGTGATCTTAAAAAGTAAGATATGGGAAAGTTTGGGTGGCATCAATTCAATTTTGCCCAATTTAGAATCAGATATTTCCCACCAGTGTGAAAGGAAGTCCAATACATGTGTTATCAGTTCAGTGGGACATCATCTGCATATAGTAACATTTTCTGTTCAGCTCCACCCTAAATAATGCCCATATTTGGCTTCATCCATCAGGACAAACAGTGACAGAAAGTGGAGGAAAATATTTATAATTATGAGAGCGGACAGCAGTTTTAGCCAAGTGATAAAAATATTTTCCAATTTCAAATTTGCTTAGCGTTTGAAATGGGTAAGCCCACTCCACCCAAATTAAGTTTCATACACCGAAAAAGATTTACAATAAATTCTGTCCCATCTTTTCAGATAATGTCTGGCAGAACAGAGTCGAGGCATTGGGCTAATACTTTGGCTAACAATTTATAGTACGTGATTAGGAAAGAGGCTAAAGCTGCAACGCTGAAGCAGATCTTTCCCATTTTTGAGCAAAAGCCAGAGAGTCATAGAGAGGGTCTAGACACCATGAATAACAAAACCAGATAAGGGTGCACACTTTTGAACAATATTCATGTTGCACAAAAAAATGACAAAAAATCTGTTGTGCAAAGCTTGAAAAATGGAATCTCATAAGTAAGCAGGCAAGCAGGTAAGTGCTTTGTTTGGCCTTTAGTTGGACAGAATTTCTTCCATGTGGAACAGGACGCTATCAGTCTGCGTAAAGTGCATTTCCTGGACTATAGTCTCAATCTAAAAAGGTTCGGAACAAAGTGGTTTACAAGGCAGACAAGATGGCCTGCAAGTGCAAAAAAGCTCCTGCCTCCTTGTATCATCATCTGCTTCCTGCATGGCTAACCAGGACACTGAGGTCAAATGTTTCCTGTCTCCTTCTACCTGCAGAGACGACAGCGCTCTATGCAAACAGACAAGAGGGCCTCGTCCTCGCTTCGTGGAGGCGAGCCAAGCGCTGCTGTTACTGTCAGCGACTCTCTGACAAATGCGTGCTGCGAGCCACCGAAGAGGGCTGCTGCTGAGCCACCGCTACATGAGCTGATTCAACACTTTGCTGGAAAGACAGATCTTTATTTACCACTGGCCGTGACACGTTTACAAAGCACGCGCAGATTCATTTCAGTCACTTCCCTCTAAGTTATACATGCGCTATTTAATCACAGCGCTGCTCACCTCGCCGAGGCAACACTGCAGGCTGTGCGGCGCTTGTTGTTTTGGCATTGCTCTGATGTCAGGTAAACACCCAGGACACCTTTGTGGGTTACACGTGTGAAGGTCTTCTCGACTCTGCGGCGTGCCACCGGCAGCTTTTTCGCAGCAGAGGACAAACACAAACCCGTGTCTGATATTCGCACCAGATGAAAACCACTTTGTCTTCTGAAATGATCCCCTCTTGATCCATCTCTGAAATATCTGTAACTATAGCCTTGATGTCTCAGGAGAAAGAAAAGTCCTCAAGGTGCAGTGAATGTCTAAGCCTTCTCTTTAGAGAATCTCTTGTTTTTAGTGTGCGTTGTGGTTTCCTCTCAGCCAGTCTGCGGTCTTCAGTGAATTCAATCGATCGGGCCACAGAGAGCTCTTTCAATGCGCTTTAACAGACTGTGATACAGCTGAATCTCGTTTCTCACACAGATGCTACGAACAGAAAGACACCAGGACAAAGAAGCTGTCTCACAGAAGTGTTTCCACTGACAACAAACTGCTACCAACAGCTGCAACAGTGATGTAATTATTGCAATTTACACGAGAACAGAGGAAAATGAAGAAAGAGAGGTTTAAATAAACCCAGTTCCCACCTGAGCTCTCATGCACTGTAACAGACCTGGCTTCTCAAGGTGATACTCCACAGAAAATCTATCTTACGGGTATCAAACAGGCACCTCCTGGGATTACAACTGCAGTTTGCTCCTTCATAGAGAACAAAGGCTTGTAGTCAGACAGAATTCATGACAATTAGAGGATTAATCACCATCTATGAAGCAAAAATGTTTATGAATGTTGCTCTGTTATCATTTTAAATGGGATATTTTGGACTTTTTAGGCTGTTCTTTAATGATACCAACCATTTGAAGACATCACCTTGAGCTTATGATGCACATTCTTCACTACAGCCCTTTTCGCATGGGACTAGCATTAGCAGGGGACCTCATGAAATTAGACATGACTTGTTTGTTGTTTGCATGAAATAAGCAAAGTCCGTATTTTCCTCAAATTTACTGACATTATTCCCCAGACGTGATGTCAAGGCTCTGCATAACAGCAACGCTTCAGCAACTGAGCATCTGTTCTCCAGTAGCCACATTAATAATATAGTTAAGTGTTGTTTTGCCCACTTTCTGCGTGTGTTACAAGCATAAATACACGTTTGCAGCTCATTTAGATCAAGTAGCAGATGCTCTGTGGCTGCACATGAATATGACGACTTTTTGTTCTCTGTCATCACTCATTTTAAACGTCAGTGGAGCTGATCTCACAGCACAGCTGCTGACTGCTGTTTGACATGTCACGAGCCGCGATTCAATTTCATACTTGTTCAGCTGTCTGACAACGAAAGACACAGAGGTTTTAAAAAAGACATGCTCAAATCACTGATATTATGGTTAGTTTTCTGTAGTCTGGGTGGGAGTGAGTATGCTTCCATATTAGCCAGTGATGCGACATACCCGCAGGTGGGATGCCACCTGGAAGGATGAATCGGCTCTGCTATCCATCTTTTTCGCCTATAAAAGAAACCTGAAAGCAGTGGAGGCCTACCAGCTGAGACCGCCACCATCAGCCTCATAGAAGGACTTTGTGAGTCAGACCTGTTCTACCCCAGACCAGAGAAGGCAGGCTATGTTTTAAAGTTTCACCGGGGAGCTATATGACAATGCACAAAACCCAGATTTTGAATGGAGTATCACGTTAAGCTCCATAGAGAGCTAATATTACATGGCATTAAAAACTTCCTGAACACTTCCACAGTCAATGTGATCACATCCTGGCCTGATTTTTATTTTATTTTTTTTGAGTCACCTGAATGCCACCTTTCACAAGTCTCCCCCGAGGTAGCATCACTAAGCTCCCTACTCATGGTAATTACGTAATAGTGCAGTCTATGGGACAAATTTTTCACAGCTCCACTTTTTGAGTCTCTAGTCAGTGTAGTCCAACGGGGCCGTTTGTTATGGGATACACAGGAGGCTGCACATTTCGGATCAGGTTAGGACACGACCTGCAGGTTCTCTAACACTGGGTAAGTAACAGCAGCGTTTCATACAACGGTCAGTTCTCCCCACAACCACAGGTCACCGCTGGGGTAAAAATAAATAACTGTGGGACAAAGACTGAGAGGGGCGCCCTAGATGGAGCTCTCGTCAGGCTGCAGGTCCAGCTGTGTGTGTTTCCTCTTCTCCAGGATCCTGTTGAGCTCCTCTGTGAAGGAGTGGTAGAGCGGCGACATGCCCTCAGAGTCGGCCTGCCTCAGCAGCACGTAGCTGTTCCCGTTCATCTTCCTCAGCACGCTGGGCAGAGTGGCCGACAGCCCGTTGGCGTAGTCCATGTTGGGCAGCGGAGGTGGCATAGGAAGAGGAGGGGCTGGGGGAGGTGTTTTGGTCGGGGACAACTGGCCCTCACCTGGGACTATCTGGAGGAAGCCATCGCCGAAGTCCCCGAAGGTCGGCATTGAGAGGGACAGACGACCCTGGCGGCCATTGCAGTGGCTGGAGATGGTTTTAAGTTCCAGATGGGAGCTCCTCTTTCTCTCAGAGGCGCCCAGGACCTGCAGCCCCTGCTGGGAGAACTTTCGGTCCTGAGGGGCCCGTCTGGTGCAGAAGCTCACATAAAGCAGCACCACAGTCAACACCAAGCAAAGCCCTCCAAGAACCGCCACCAGGGAAATGTACACAGCCTCCATGTGTCTGTAGGTCTGGAACTCAGGTCCTGGAGGGAGCGGGGCGGGAGGCGAGGGCAGCGGCTGCTCGGTGGGGCTGCTGGTGGAGAAAACAGTCGGGCTGGAAACTGTAGTGGGGTTAGTCGTGGCTGTGGGCTCCACGGGGAAGTACGAGTCTGTGTGGACCCTGACTGTGTACAGATAAACCAGGACTGAGACCGAGTTCTCGACAGCAAAGCAGCGATAAGACCCGCTCTGCTGGGCACGAGCTCCGATTATGAGGAGGCCATCTGTGCCGATGCGGTAGCCCGAATTGAGGCCGTATCCCTGGAGCTCTTTGCCGTTTAGCGTCCAGCGTGGAGTTGCCAGGTTGGAGCGCAGTTCGCACTGAAGCAGCACGTCATCGCCTGCCATCACAGAACGCCTCCGATGGACCACTAAGCATCAGAAAGAGAGGACAACAGACATGAGACGGAGCTAAAAAGAGACGAGAGTGAGATAAGGCACAGAGAGGAAGATAGAGGTGGAGACTGTGAGAGACAGAAACGCAGCAGGACAGAGAGAATATAGAACAAGACGTCAGGTCACCAAGGGTTTCAAAGTGCAGGTGAGCAACCTGTGCAGCTCAACCTCTCAGCATCATTTCCCATTGCATTTCATAAGCCTCTTTAAATGTGGTGAGCCCCGCAATGCAGCCTGCACGACCGCCTGACCTCCAGCAACAGAGGAACTGATTAAAATGTGTACACTGGGACCTGGGGGATGGGTAAGGAGCGCGCACCTATGAAATCCCTTCATAGCTGCTAAATGCTTGAGTTTTCAGGCAGAGAAAAGAGAGGATGTGTTGGACTTCTTTCACCTCATAATCTGTGTGTGTGTGTGTGTGTGTGTGTGTGTGTGTGTGTGTGCGTGTGTGTGTGTGCTGTAACACATACCATTTCCTGAATTCTCCTTACAGCCCCGGACTCCTCTCAAGATATCCTGGGTTAGATTTGACCTGAAAAAGGGCCCAATGAGTAACAGATATAAGCCAGAAAACTCAAAATATACCCTTTAAAACAACCCTAATAAAACATAAAAATAGCCAAAACCAATCCAAAACAATAGCAAATTTATATTCCTAAATACCCCAAAACATCTGCAGCCACAAGAGGAACAGCCAATTTCTGCAGCAACGATTTAAATTCAGCAAGAAAAAAGAAATTTTACAATTTTAGATCTAACTGCAGATGGTCCCAGGCAGATGGAGCAGTACACATTCTTTCCCAGTTTGGAGCAGAACAGTAGTGGTCGTCCAGAAAACCCCTTCCCCCTCGATCCCCATCCCTGTGCTCCAGCAACCCTCGTAAATAAAAACACTAGAGCGCAGACTTCTCGCTCCCCTTCAATAATCTGCCTGGGAAATGAAGTGGACATTGTGCAGCATTAACCGAGGAAGTGCACAATCTCTCATTAACATTCAATTCTGCTCGCAGCTTTCTCCAAATGCGATGCCGCCCTCGAACAAATCCACAGGAGAGGCTGATGTGTCTGCTGCCGTAATGGAGATTAAGATGTCTGTTACTCGCTCATGCAAAGCGAGCGAAGAGGGAAACAAACGGTCTCTGGTGCGACACTGTGTGGGCCTGAGTATGTGTGTTTTGTTTGGAAGGGGCTTATAAGACGGACTGGTTCAAACCCGCCCAGACCACAACTAAAACATGTCATAACATGACCGGACGAGGCTCAGGACGAGATGCCAGATTAAGGACTGAAGGTTGGTGAAGGTTTTTTCCACTGGATTTAATTTTACAGCACTCTGAGTACGCACTGGTGGAATGAAAAGTACACATTTGAGGTACTTTACTTGAGTATTTCCATTTCATACCACTCTAAACTTCCATTCCACTGCAACTTTGATTGTCCTTTTTACTTTACAAATGGTAAATGGACTTTATTTATACGGTGTTTTTCTAGTCTGACGATCACTCAAAGCACTTTTTTACCCATTCACACTCACATTCGTATGATGGTGGCCATTACGATTGCTAATTATGAGCATTCACACACACTGATGGTGGCAGATGTAGACTACAGAGGCCAGGGATCAAACCATGTTAATGTATCGTAAATATGGGGACTTCAAGTTTAGTGCCACCAAAATGAATCTGTGTAAGTAACTCAACCTAAATGCTGATTCAAAGTCACGAGAAGTCAAATCCAAATTATTATTATTATTATTATTTTTGCATGCTGAAGAAGCTCCTGCTGAGCTGAAGGGAAAAATCCAGGTCGACTACATTTAGACCTGCTTTCATAAAAATTCTGTTGGAAGGGAAAGCAAGCTGTATAAATAATTAATTAGACTCTGGTATCGCTGCTGGGCCCAGAAGAAAGAAATAAACATCAACCAAAAAAGGTCATGTAATGCAAAAACGTATACTATGTCAAAATGATTCATCTCTGTTTGTAGTTTTTTTTTTTTTTTACTTTATTTTAACAATAATGACGTGTTTAATTCATTGTTCTATTATCTCTGAACGGTTCAGGGTTTGATACTTCTTTGCTCTTGTCTAGTGTTGAGGTAAACACCTAGATGAAGGTATAAAACGTCCCTATAGGTTTCATACCTAAAAGATGCTGAATTTTTCAATTTGCAGGAACAGTTTTCAACATTTTATGGCTGTCAACCAAATGCATGCAGCAGCAGATAAAGGAAAGCAGAAATGAAAGACGCCGACAAGCAGAATGAACAGGTGGAAGTGCAGAGGAGGTTTATGGACTATAGACTCAGGGGCTATAATGAAGCAAAGCAAATTTATCTGTCTCAATTCGTTTTCTGCCAAATCTCGGTCAAACTTCTTTCTATAAACCTCTCCACTCACTGGAAATGTGCACTGGTGTCTGCGTGCGTTGGTGTATGTGCATTTGTTAGCGCACAGGTGTGTGTTCCCTCACCTCTGAGCTCGGGAAGATATTTCCACGCACACCTTTCCGTCCCAGCCGCAGAATGGATCTCTGGCAAATACGCAGTCATAACAGGAAGTGTACCTCTGGCAGGCCGACATCGGTACCTGCACGACCCCAGAGTGGGAGCCGATGTAGATACTCCGCTGTAAACAAAAGAGTAATGATTAAACTGTTTGCACTGTACTAGAATGCATTTAATTAATCAGTAAATGGTTTGAATTTGGGAAGAGATTTCCATTGCCTGGTTGCCGCAGATTAGCTTATTATTAGCTTAGCCAACATTTATTTTATCTGTAGCTTGTAAAAAAAAAACAATAGGCACGGAAATGTCTAAATTAATGAGGCAGACCGTGACCTCTCAAAGGTTTTCATTTGCATCACTTAAGCATAAATAAGCTGTTTGAACTCTCATTCTGTATAACTCTGCATACATGAATACATACCAGAGCAGAGGATATGACCATGCTCTCTATGGGCTGGGGTTTACCAAACAGCTGCAGCTCTTCTATGATGTGCATTTCTCCGTCGATGTCCACGGCTCGATGCAGCCACCCGTCGTCTGAAAGAAAAGATTCGATGTTGTCAAAGAAGAGCTGAATAAACATCTCTCGATGACCTCCCCTCCCTGTCTGTGGGTTTCAGCCCATTCATTCTTACTGAGCCTGTACATCTTTAAAACCAGGTCACAAATATATGATTTCCTTCAAAGAAAGCCTCAGTAATTTCCTAAAACAGCTGGGCACCATCACGTTTAGCCTACATCGCTCAAACAGGAGTACACAGCAAATTTGTTGGGGACTATTTTCAGTGGTGGATTGATACAGATTTGATGCTCTAGGACAGTGTATGAGTAGTTGAATCAAACTATGGTTCCCATGTTCATGTTAATGATGGAACATGTAACCCAGTGCAGTGAGTGTAAGCAAAACTTATAGCTAAACTCTTATAAAACGACAGCCTCAGCTGTACTTGGTGTTTAGCGCTAATTAGCTAACATTAGCATGCTAACATGCTAACCTAAGATGATGAACATGGTAAATATTACAACTGCTAAACATCAGCACGTTAGCATTATCATTGTGTCTTTCTAGTAGTAAAACTCACCAGTTCCCAAAAACAGAACAGTATATATGTTTCCGTCGAGCGCCGGCTCCTTGTGCACGGCGATCTTCACGTAGTTGACGCTCCTCTTGAACATGAGTGGGCGCACTCCCATCGGGTGCACATGGCTGGCCATCAGTGGGTGCCTTCTGGCGAAAGTGAGGACGTTGTCTGGGAGGTCTCGAGAGGAGTTGATGTTCTGGGAGCGGTGCAGATCTGTTATACACTGAAGACATGAGAGACGTGATTACAGAGGAAAGACATCAAATACTCTCCTGATGGCTGAAAGCGGTTTTAATAGATGGAACGTACAGATCCAGGTCTTGGCTCTGGAACTTTCCCGGTGTATTCCCTCCACTTTGAGTCCTGCACCTCCATGTACGGCCCATCGAACGCCTTCTGCACATCTGAGAAGGCGTACTGGCAGATAGCAGATGCTTTGATGTTCTTCCTGAAAGACAATCCCCCCACCCCGAAGACACATCCAGAGGACACGCTCACGATTAATGACTCAATGTTGGATCAACATCGAGAGGTTATTATCTGGGGAGCGACGGCCACCCGGATCAGATTTCAAACACATCACAGGTGACTGCTGCTGAGAGCTCGTCTCCATTGTCTGAAAACTGTGGGTGTTTCAGTTTCGGCTTTTATGCTCACATTTGCCTCTTTGGATCTTATCAATTCGTCTTGAAGGGATGCGTGGGAGTGGCGCCGCTGACATGTGTGTGATTTTCCCTCTTTATCTCCAGTAGCTACTCCAGAAGGAAATATTTGCTTTGCAGATTTTTCAGCAGCACACTCACAGCACTAGAATACCCACTGCCTGTGAGTCATAAATAAAACCCATTTGTGGTTTCGGTGGGGCACCTGTGAAAGAAAAGGTTTGTCCGACAAGATAATGACTGCATGATTTGGGAGCCAGGTGACCCTTAATCTTAAAGCCCACAGGAGAGATTAGTAATTGGGGGAAAATGTCTGCGTCACATTCTTCAGTCCATTGTGTGCCCACCTCAGCCTTCAAAAGCATTCAAGTGAGAGGGATGAGAGGGAAGTGAAACCAGGATCTGTCTTCAGACCCGGTGAGCAGTATAGCTCAGGGGCTTACTCATTCTTCCACGCTTGACTCTAACTCACGGTGACGACCACTCCTCGCACAGGTGCACGTGTTTTAAAGAAAACCAGCACGTACGAAGACAAGACGAGACAGAAAGACAGGGAGAAGGAGAAAGGGAAGAAAGGACGGACAGCTGCTGCAGTGAGGAGACAGAGCTCGGATTTCCACAAAAGGAAGAGCAGCAGTAAAAAAAAAAGGAAAAGCGAGAGAGAGAGAAATGGATAGTGTTACTGTCCCGTTGCAATGATATCCTCTCCATCAGAATCCAAACACCCTTGGGACAGTTTTATGCAGCATGACTCTGCATATCAGCATAAACACACACTCACTTCGCTGCCAGATATTCCAGTGGCAGCCGTCGTCCTCTGACACTGTCAGCTCCGACTGCAGCTGGGCTGGTTTCGCTTTGATAAGCACTCACTGAGGGTATTATTCACCTTATCAATGAATCTGCTGATCATGTTTTGCGTTTGTTTAGTCTACAACCCCGATTCCAGAGAAGTTGGGACGCTGTGTAAAACGTAAATAAAAGCAGAATGCAGCCATCTGCACATGACAGCAGTTTTCTGAAGTGTTCCTGAATTCACGTCGTAATATCCTTTATCCAATCATGTGTTCACAGTCCTCGCTTGTGAACGACTGAGCCTTTCCA
The DNA here is from genome assembly GCF_051107435.1 of Chaetodon auriga. Lineage (NCBI taxonomy): Eukaryota > Metazoa > Chordata > Actinopteri > Chaetodontiformes > Chaetodontidae > Chaetodon > Chaetodon auriga. Next base: position 4,083,105 of record NC_135093.1, read on the forward strand.
GGACGCCCCTTTCATACCCAATCATGGTACTATCACCTGTGAACAATCAACCTGTTTACCTGTGGAATGATCCACACAGGTGTTTTTGGAGCATTCCACATCTTTCCCAGTCTTTAGTTAGAAACATGCTGCTGCATCAGATTCAGGATAAGCAGATATTTACAAAAATCAGTGAAGCTGATGACGTAAAACATCAAATATATTGTCTTTGTACTGTTTTCAGTTGAGTTTACGTCAAAAAGGATTAGCAAATGACATTTGTAATGTAATCATAAATGGCGATGGTAATGTTATCTTATTTTGTATCATGGTGGTCTCTCAAAGGAGGGATTAAAACCCTCTTCATGAGACAAAAATCATTTACTGTCCCATTCTTGTGTGACTGTTTTCATGGTTCTCATGGTCAATTACTTCCAGTTAACCAAAATCTTGCTGTTACAACACAAAATGGTATTTTAGACCAAAGTATGCTTCAAACGTTTCCAGAAGACTGGAAGCTGCTACAGCAGCATGGGGTGAGATGTTCAACAAAGTCAGGTGTCCACATACTTTTGGCCACATTGTGTAACCAAAGGACACTTCATCCAGCTAAACTGCTTTCTCTGGCAGAAATCTAACTAAAGATAAATGCTTCAAATGTCAAAGAAAGTGTCTCATGTGCACCTTGTCCAATAAAACCTTACTTGTCCATCTGAGTTTTGACTTCACAAACTGTCTGAGAGACAAAAAAGTGTGCAGAATGAGGAAGGAAAACCGCTTCGCCAACAGTCACCATGTCTACGATATGCTGCACTTAAAACCACTTGACGCAGTTGATCACTGTCCCTTGCGTTTCATCACAGGAGATAAATGTCACACTCATTATTGTGCCTTATAGGAGAAGAAGTATCATCCGGAAAACAGTCAACAATCATTTCTATTTGTAAAACTTCCTTGTTATTTTACACGTTCTCTCAACAGTTCGCTGGACCGGAGATGGTTTGAAAAGGCCGGTTTTGCAGTATATACCATTGATAATGACTATAATGGATTTCCAAGGCAGAACACCTCATCCCATCCATTAACATGTTTGTGACTGTTCCTGATGGTTACTGTATATGTGACTGATCTGTGTCTATGTTTCTGCTGCTGCTCTCAGGTCTCACATGTAAACCTGCCCAGTATAACTACTACAGCATGTATAAATAAATGATTCTATAAGACAGTGTAGATTCAACAAAAAAGGTCACAAAAAAGCAGAATTTGTTGCTGTTTCTTACCATTCCAGGCCAAAGACGCCGTAGAAAACGCTGCTTTGAGCGTCTCGACCCTGCAGGACGAACACGCTGCGCAGGATGTTGAGGTGCAGCTCGTACTCTGGGACTGAACACACCATTCTGGCCTTGAGGAAGGTGGTCCACTTCCTCTGCAGGGTCCTCTGGCCACCCCAGTCATTCTGCACACACAGGAGACAATGGAGGGATGAATGGATGATCAAATAAAGTCACTTGAGCCGACATATACGCTTACACGCCGCCACGCTCATACTCAACGGCCACTAATCTGTGATTGTAATCGAATCACAGTGTTCACATAAATAGGCTCGTACAGAGACGGGAGGAGGAAGTGAGGACTCGTATGAAAGTGGAGCTGAATGTTGGTGTTCTAGCTCAGAGTGCCTACTTTAGCACATTTGCTCTAATTGCATTTCAGCAGCACTGGGAGGCGAGGCTGCAAGACATCTCTCCCTAAAAGAGTAATTTAGCACACCTCATTTAGAAGAGGGAAAACGGAGACTTCTTTTCTCTTTGTTTGTCGGAATTAAAGCGCTTCATCTTTCTTCCTTTATGTCTCTCGCAGACATCTGTCGTTCATCAAAACGCTCCCCGTGCCTCCCACGCAAAAGGCGAAGTATCTTAAATCAACATAACATATAAGTATTGAAAACAAAAGTGCATTAAGAACACTTCCATCAACAACACCAAGGAAAATTTTGTTGAGAGGAGACAAAGGAAGGGAAAGGACCACAGATGAATGCATTCACTCTTGGAGTTTATTCCTTCCACAGAGCAAAACCCTCAGAGAGGTGGTGCTGGCAGAGAGGTTAGTAAAGCAGAGGTAAGATGGATGCCGCTGAAAAAACAACATACGCATTTCTTAAAGAGATGGATACCAGGATATTAAAAAGGAAAGAGCTAAAGGGGTGCACTGATAGATTACAATCTACGTCAATCAAAGCCCCATGCGGGTCATCGGGCTGTCGTGATGTGAATCTAAGAAAATAACAGTCAAGAATCCAAGCGTAGCGCCATAAAGATATGCCTGTGGGGAAATTAACCCAAGACGCCGTGATGGAAAGCGTGCTGCTGTTTGCGCCAGACATGAAGCCGCTTTCTGAAGATAAAGCAGAAAATTGTCGAGCCTTTCGTCCTTTACAAAACTAATGTCAGAGCGGCACTGATTTCTGCTCTTTATCTTCCTAAAAAGACCTTGTTTGCATGTAATTTACACTCTTCTCTGTGAAAATAGGTCATGATTGCTGTGGAAGTGGCTGCGGTCTGGCTGCGAAGTGACAAACACAAGAGGACAACTAGTTAGGCAGCTCAAAAATGGCAAGTCTTCAGTGGTTTCAGGCCAGAGGCTACTGCCAGGGCCTTTGCTATCTGCAGATCTGCCTCCAGCCCGTGTGGCGTCTGGCTGCCACGGGGCTGAGCTGGGGACCAGCTCGACATCTGCATGTGCTGCTGTGGCCTAGTTCATACTGAGTTATTACACTCTCGACTGCTCTGACAGCTCCACGGCGCTGATGGAGAGAGACGAGCAGAGGAGTCCGGACCTTATTTCCAGCAATGACATATTTTGGATGCAGAGTGAATCATGAGGAGATGAACAGTTTGAGTACACGGGATTAAAAAAGTTCAAGACGGACGAAATGTTCCGGATCCATTTCGCTGCCTGTGTGTGAGCATGTGGTGTACTGAAACGTGCATAAGTTTAGGAATGTGCAAAGAATGTCAACACAAACAAATATCATTTAAAGACATGCAGTGCAGAATGGAGGGAATATTTCATTCAGCGTACATGATTTGTTTGTGAGTAATTTACTGTGGGTACACAAAATGTCTGAGAAAAACAAACACTTTTTTCAACTCAAAGCAGGAAACTGCATGTGAAAACCAATACTTGATCAGCTGTGTTTATATATTACAGGAAAAAGTGACTGCATTAAGTCAAAGATGTCAGTATGCAGACTGAATCCAAACAAAAATGCAGGAGCGAGCTGCAAAAAAGGAAAACAAGCCCCTTTCAGACATGCACCTCGTTATGTAAATGTGATGGCAATTTAAGTCGTTGTCTCATGTCTGAACAAGCGCCAGAGTCACTTTTACTTAAATGTCACGTCGGAGATTTTACAAGGTCGGACCTCGTAACATTTTCAACACGGCGCAGGCCTGAACTGAATGCCATCAGCAGCACAAGGTGAAGCATGCAGAGAGGAAATAAACGCCTTATTAAGAGCAAGGTAATACATGGATCTCTCAATTATCATCTCAAAGTTTAATAAACCACAAAGCACAGAGAATGAGCTCGTTTCAAGTCACGTATCAGATAAGTTAATGGAAACTCCACTTAATACTGTTGGACTTTATAAAAACAGGCAGCAGAATCCTTCACCTAATGAATGATGAAACTGATGAGAAAATGTATTTTGCCTCGCACTAATGACAGTCACTAATTAAGGCTCCAAAGGCAAAAGAAGTTTTTAAAAGGCATCACTTTAAAAGAGGGAACAAGCTGGAGATGTTACATTTTCCAGGTCTCAAAGGGGGCTGCAAACTGTGGTGAAACAGCTCCAGGAGGAGCCCGCGAAACCAGAAAAATGAGAAATAAATCACTGGAAAAACATTAAACTTTGTCTTTGTTCGGTTTAATTCGTGGTGACGTTTCACGCCAGTTTGAATTGATTGGTTTGAACGATTTCACTCGCTGCGATTGGATGTTAAAAGTCAAATCCTGAGTGGTTTCTTATTTCTTTTTTCTGTCATGCAAATCCTTTTCACATTCTCACAGACGGAGATTTGCAACCGCAGGGTGCGAAATCATTTCTGGACGTGGTTCAGTCTTTTAGACACTTTTTTGATGCCACAGAAACACTGCAGCGGGAATTCAGCACAACACCACGCCGCGACGGTAATTACAGCATCACGCCCGGCTAAAAGGAACGACAGGGAGGAAGGAAGAGAGGTGGAGAGACCTCTAGGAAGGGTTGCTGGGCACGCTGTCTAGACCGGGGATGCTGATCAGAAGTGAAATGAGGTGAGAGGGAAAAAGAGGAGGAGGAGGAGGAGGAGGAGTGGAAGAAGGCGAGATGGCAATAGAGAGAGGGAGAAGGTTTGCCATTGGAGGTGGAGGTTGTTGGACTTGTAGTTTGCCTGGCAACAGTGGCAGAGAAAGAACCGCCGTCAGTGAAGAAACTAAGATTAGAGACGCCCAACTGCTGGTTCATTCAGCACTGAAATTACCGTAAGAGGAGAACCGCGGCTCATGGAGGGAGAAATCGAGAACAGAAAGTCCCTCTAAATCCATTTACTCTTCACTCTGTATCTGTGACGTAAAGCATTAAATAATCCCAACATTTTCGCACTTGGAACACTTTTCTCCTCCCTCGTTTCAACCCTTTCTTGCCGTGACCTTGCCGGCGGGGTAAATCTGCTAACTATCCAAACCCAGTGAAACCCTTAATATGATTATAGTGAACAGTATTGGGGCTCGCTGCTCTCGCTGACCTTGCAGACTCGGGCCACCCTGGACACCTTGGTCTGGCTCGGGTAGGCAATCTGCTCCTGGCTTCTCTCCGTGAAGAAGAAGTAAATCTTGTCATCGTCACCGATAGAGCTGTTGATGCTCTCCTTCAGCAGCACGGAGCCCACAAAATCTGCCTCTGTGCACACACAAACCACACACACGCACAGGTCCAAACACAGACCTATTAGCAGAAAAGAATGTGTTTCCTTGGAAACTAAAGATGGAGCTTTTAAAGTGTGATTGAATTGCCACAACTAAGCCAGTTAGGGCTGCAGTGCAGTGCGGTTTCTTTATGTGATTTTCATTCTCCAGGTCAGCAAAATACCCGATGAGATAAAAATATACAAAATGGCAATGAGGTTTGGTCCATTCAGTGGTTTACTGTAAGTGAAAGTCATGTCATGTTTACCCAGAAGCCACCGGGTGGGCGCCTCCTCCGTCCTGAGCGTGGGGAAGGGGAAGTTCCTGCGCACGTCCGGAGAGCTGCGAAACTCGTACTGAGAGGCCGTGAACATCTCGCCGTCTGATTGACCGCAGCGCAGGATACATGAAGACAGAAAGAAATCAGAGTTCAATCGGATGTGAACGAAAGCAGCTGGCACACTGCAGAGCAGGCAGGCAGACTGTGACCTATCACCCGCTGTGGTCATGTTGCTTGTAAAAGGTGATTAGACGCAGATAGTTTGCTTAAGCATGCTTTGAATGCCTCTCCTGAGTCTATTGCATTATAAAGGACAGTATCATATTTCTTCAAGTCTGTCTTAATACAACGCTCACAAGCCCACATGTATGTTGAAAGAGTTGCAATCATTCCTCCCGTCCATACTGGTTGTGAAGCGACTACACTGTAAAAAATGAGGGGACAAAAAGCCGAAACTAACGACTTTGCAGCAGTCTGTTTCAAGTGAGAGTCTTCCTCCTGGCACTCGTGTCGAGGTTTATTGCTGGTGTTTTGCCCCAGTAATAAAGATAATTAACTTTATTATACAGCACTTTTCCAAACTAAGTTGCAAAGTGCTTCTCAAGGAAAAAGATAAGAACATTTCACCACCAGGATTCAATAAAATCAGGCACCGGAAAGCACAGAGAATGCGTGAATAAAGACTTTATTTGTTTGTTGCAGTAGTAGGAAGGTAACTTCTCACAGCCGGTATGGACAGTGTTGTGAAAATTCTCCTTAACAGAGGTCAATTTCACAAAGAGAGGCTCATCTTCCAGGAGTTTATTGCGATATTAATTTCGCTCATTTGCAAATGGACCTCTGAGCTTGTCGGGCTTCGAGTCGAGTTCATCGATCTTTTTTCTACGCAGCCTCATACGTCACGGAGCGTTTTGTTGCCCTCAGAAAGCGACGACTGTCCTTTAGTACCCAGTTGCTCTTTGTTCATTCATAGCTCTGTCTATCTTTATTCCTCAGGGGGTTTCTCTCTCTGCCTCTGTCTGCTGAGAAGGAGCTGAAGGCCTTTGATAACATTTCACACCTGTTGAGAATTGGCAGAACTTTTTTATATGAGGAGTGAAAAAGAAAAAGTGTCACGCTGTGCACTGAGCCAAAAGACAGTCCAACATATAATAGTGCACATAATCTCTCAGACAATAAGAGTATAAGTTTCTATTACAACCTGCAGCGATCAGTAACCCTTTCAGTGTACATCTGGCATTTCATCTAGCGCTGTCAGGTCATGTTAGCTTGTCCGACACTTTGGTTTATGACCAAATATCTGCAAAACTAATACCATTACCATCACAGTCAGCTGTACTTTGTGTTCAGTGCTAATTAGCAAATATTAGCATGCAAACACCTTAAAATTAGAAGGTGAGCATGGTAAACATTATCTGCTAAACATTAGCATGTTAGCATTGTCATTGTGTGCATGTTAGCATCCAAAACAAGTCCACCAAGTCCTTGACTTAGCCCCTCTGGACAAACCATGACCTGGATGACTGAGAATCTTGTCAGGCACTCGGATGATGACGTTAGCATTTAGCTCAGAGCCTCACAGAGCAGCTAGCATGGCTGCAGACTCTTAGTCATGTTTATGTTGTCAACCCTTTTCCTGTGGGGGACTTGATGAGGTTAAAACATTTTCCCTTTAGTCTAATAAAGTTTGGGAACTTTAGTTTCTGCTTCATCCAACAAAGACATACTTCCATGCCTGCGTGCTGCTTTGACTACACCAACACACAACTGATTAAATGCAAATTTGGGAGACGCACCTACGAGGAGGCCAGTGTATCCCTTAGCTGGGTCGTATGGACACCTGTCTCTGCCCTCCTCGAAGCCCGAGGAGAAGTTGAACCGCTCTGCATCCTTACAGAGAGAGAGGAGACGGGACTCAATTAGTCATTTCATTTGAAATCCAGTCCAGTCAACTGCAATGAAATCACATGGGCTCTTACTATGTAAGCACACAGAGGTCTGAAGGCGTTTGTTCCACAGACGTACAGGTGCGTCTCATTGTATCGCTGCAGAAAGCGGATGTGATTGTAACACTCAGTCTGCAGAGAACAGATGGAGAAAAACAGGTTATTTATGGCTCCATGATAGGCAAGACCGGAGAGAACAAAGGCCAGTCAGTGCACATCATGCACAGGGGCTATTTTATGCAAATATTTAATGGATGGGTGCATTTTTTTTTAAATAATTAGTTTCTCAGGGTTTCAGGAAAAGTGGATTAAGAAGCAATTGAAAGGATTATCCACTTTGTTGCTGTCAGGAGCAATCTGTGCGCCACAAAGCAGAAGTGTCTCCTTTATGTTCTCCAATAATAACTCAACAAATAAATAGACTTTTGAGTTTTTCTCCAAAGAAAAAGTGGCTGAATGATAATAAGAGAGTAGAACTGCAGCCGTGTACCTGATTGTCTCTGCCTTTGTTTAAACACTGCTTCTTCTGCTCAGGGGAAGCGTCCCAATCAATCTGCAAACAATGGGATAAGGATGACTCAGTTAGCTCAATAAATAGATGGAAAAATGGACAGATAATTAGAATGAATTATGGACAGAAAGGGGAGATATGAAGCGAGGAAAACAAGTGTGTGTATGATAAACAGGAAGAGAGAAAAGAAAAGGACAGCACACTTAATTTTCTGGCTGCGTCACTGAGTTCTGACTCTCTTCAGTAACCCTTGAATAAACGGCTGGTACATTTAATCCGATATCCTTAAATTTGGAGGAACACAATAGGATTTGCTCAATCTGCTTGAGGCTATTATTAGTTTGTCCTCTTTTAAGACTCTGGAAATGGCAGAAAACTTGTGAAATCCGGTTTGCTGTGTCTTTGTTAACAGTGGCAATTAGGTGGCCATCTGTGGCTCGCGGCGTCTCGGCACTCACCGTGAGGTTTGCAGGTGTGGAGATGTTGGAGGTGTTGAGTGCGTACAGCGCTCCTCTGCCTCCCACGTAAAGCAGCCCGGCCTCTTCCTCCAGCAGCAGGGTGCTGTAGTTCTGAGACGAGCCGGTGAAACGGGCGCCGCCTAACAGAGCTGCAAATACACGACACACATTGCTTTGTAATGACAAAAGTTTCTGTTTTGTGATGGTCCAAACTATGTGAACACTCGGTGGAGGCTTTGCATGTAGAGTAAACAGTTTGGGGAAGGTCTCTTCCAGGTTCAATACGACAATCCCCCACATGCACAAAGCCAGGTCTGCTACTGAAGCAGATTTTGTTAAACCGTTTATATATCGGGTACATGTGGCCCTGTGATATCACTGTTTTAGTGTTATACAACTGTGGGAAATCATGCAAATCAAAAATCAGGTATTTAGTTCACCTAATTAACCAAACACAGTCATTCTTATCAAGTTATTTTATCTATAAACAATGTCAGATAATTAATATATCATGATGTTGATGCTATATGGCCAAAAGTATGTGGACAAGCTGTCCTTTTGGAGGATCCAGTGTTTTTGGAGCTTGACCAATGCAAGAGTCAAAGGGTCAAAGTATTTTGGTGTTTGCTTTGTGGGCTTTTGATTAAAAAAATGAATTGTGTCATGAAAGTTTCCTGACTTTGTGAAATTAAACCCATTTAATAAATATCTGCAAATTTCAGTTACTGAAGCAAAGCTCTTGTATGCCCGCTAGTGTGTAGAAAAAATTTAAATATAATATTTTCGACACCAGCTCTCAGGTACTGTGTCATATCTGCAGCACAGTCAAGCCCCATGCAGGGCCACGGATAACAAGAACAGCTTGGTACAGAAACTTCAATCTCGACTTCACATTCACTGGAGACTCTATACACTGCAAACATGCTTAGCGTGACTGCATGAGGGCGAGACTCGACAAGAGACGGGGCGTCGCTGGAGTGATTGCTGAGAGGACTGTGGAGACCGTGGGGATGGGGGCACAGGGGAGGCGAAATTTTAGGGCATTCAGCAGGAATGGTGCCCCAGTAATGCCAAATCGCATCAGCAGCACTGCCACAGCATCATCTCTTGCTGCGTGTTTGTGTGTGTGTGTGTGTGTGTGTGTGTGTGAATGAGGGTGATGGAGGAGGCATGTTCATACCGTATGTGGGCCAAATAAGAGTTGGCTCTGTCTCTCATCATGCATTACTGAAGTAAAACTGGATGTTTTCTGGTTGTTGAGCTCTTGTCCTTAGCGCAGACAAACATATTATTTATCCACCGTGAACTAATTAGCCTGGTGCACTCAGCTAAATGTTTGAACACACTCTGGTGTAGCACCTCAGGAATGGGGGCAGGTTGCTCTGCTGCTGTGAGGCAATAAAAAGGAGGGCATTGTTTTTTTCCTGTGGAGCTCCTGCAGAAGTAGGTTTACAGAGCTTTGCACTAAAAGTTCGATGCAAGCGGAGATTAATGTATGGTTAAATAAATCTGACGCACAGAAGAAGAAACCCACAGATGCAGAAAGAACAGCTGTCATCGGCGAGCAACAGAATACGCGAAGGTATCGACAGTGTTACGCAGAGGAATATGAGTCAGCAGAGAGCAGATGGGCATATTAATCGCCACAAATCCTCTCTACCTCCCGCTCCTTCCTTTTCCTTCAGTTGTGAACTGATGACAGCATGTCCCAGCTCCCAGTTATAAGACAACCTATATTTGTCCCCACCAATCAATTTACTGTGGTGCGAGGTCCTGCGCGCTTGTCGCGGTTAATCTGTTCTTCTGTTCATTGTGCGTCTGATGGGGCGAGACGGGTCCAGTGCAGCTGGGAGGGCCTGGGGATCACAGCGCAACTGCTGCAAGTATTAAGATCATTAGCCAGCAATGAAAGCTGAAGTATTATGTTATTTTATATTACACGGTTCATAAATTTCAATTAGACGTATTGAATTAGATCAGGGTCAGTGGCAAAAGACCATTAAATCATTCATATTTTTTAAATTATGTGATTAACATCAATGACCGTAAATCTAACAGCCACAAAACAGATTTCAGGATTGTTTTCACGGGCTGAGTTATACGACCACGACTGGTAAACTGACTACGCTTTGAATCAGGAACTAAACAAACAATACGTTAACAAGAGCTGATCAGTTGATCAATGCTAAGTTTTGGTACTTCACAGCTCATTGCATATTTCAGTTGGTAGCAGAAAAGTACCACGTTACAAAATCCACATATCTTTGCAGCTGTTGCCACACATTCAAGATACAAGAAATAGATGTTTGTAAAGAGCCAGAGTTTATGTTTCCAGTTTGATTTAGTTAGTTTGGAAAAGTCAAATCAGTTAAAGGATCTAATCCCTGTTAATGCAAAACAGAGACACAAGAAGACAAACGCTGTTCAAGGCTTTGACTCACCTCTTCTATCTCAACTACAGTATTATTAATACAATTCACCGTGATGATAAAGAGGATGACAGCCAGTCTCCCAGCGGGGTTTGAGCTTGCGTAATACAACACGATGAAAACTGTTTAGAGTTTCCCCAACATCACATGAGAGGCTTTTTCCTCCCCACACGACGGGCTGTTTGTCTAACCGTCACATGGACACTGGGTGATGACAGGAGCTGCGAGCGCCTATGGACTCTCCAGAAGACCGTGGACTGAGTCAGACTGCAGTCTCTCTCTCAGCCCACCTTCTTACCCTGCAAGCCTTTTCTGACTGGTTTTATCACTGACAGCCAGACAACCACGGGGACTCTCTCACCGGTCAATAATTAGGTTATTACCATACTGGCTCTGTCATGGCCTGTCAGACTGATTATATGCATGACAGCTGGGAATAATGACACCACGCATTTCGCTCCAGGTGGAGGAAACCCTCCACAGAAGTTACAAAACATCAACCCTGCACTTTCTGAAGAGCCGTGACATTTAAGAAATACAGCATTTTTAACATCACCAGTCATCAATTAGTGTAAATGTTGTAACATGTTTGTCCTTTTCGGCAAACCAAGAGGAGTGAACAAACGAATGTGGAGGGTTGGGACATCAGTATCAACGTCCGTTTGTGGCCAGAGGCGACAGGTTTTACAAGAAATGTTAACTTTGATTGCACAAACAATATGATCGATAGTCAATCATCTCACGATAATTACACCTAGAATCATGAAATAGTGTTATAAGTGCTAAAAGAACCGAAATGCTCCTGTGAGTATGAAGCTCACTTGAATTAAAGCTCCACTGTGAAGAATTAGTGTGAGATTACAGCATTTTTAAAGGATAATTTCAGTTTAGACCCGTCATTTGAAGGCTAACCACCTGCTCGCTTTACTTTCATCTTCATATCATCTTATGCTTAATGAGGATCAAGGGGGTCTAATCGAAGTCTTTTCCTACTGCTAACTTCAATAAATACACACACTTCAAATGAATCTCTCCTTATTTAACTGGGAGTTTGATTAAAGCCGGTGTGGTTCTCTCACTTTCAGCATCTGACTTCTTTTTAATGAGTTCCCCGTTTCAAACTTGGTGAGAATTTACTGTTTTAATGAATAAAAATTATGCACAAAACTATGTAAACTAGACCCAAGTTGTAATAAAACAGAATTATCCATATGTTTCAGCTGAAAATTGGTGCAGACTTTGTGTTGCCCCGACACCAACAATGTCAAAGTTCAATTCCAGCAAACTTTTCAAGAACTGTCACCGCCGCTTCTCACGGTGGCGACGGCAGCCAAAAACTGATGTAACTCCACAGATGAGATTGTGTGACTGTCACCTATTATTTCTCATAGACTGTCAGCCTCAGATTTGAGTGAGCAATGAGCAGCTCCTCCGACGCAGCCAAAGGTCAGGACACACCGGGGGCGGGGGATTCATCCAAAGGATAGGCGGCTCTGGCAGGAGTCACTCAGCAGGGCACCCACTCTACCACACACAGGCACACACAAATAACAGGCACACACACACACACACACACACTATACACACTATACTGAATCTAGATGTAAGTTATGTATTGATAAGCAACACAGAGCAGAAAGTGAGCAAAAACATGCACAAAATGCATGAAACAGAACACAATCCACACTGAACTCTACATACTGACCGAGCTCACGTTTAAAGGACGTGTTATGCAAACACAACGGCAGCCCAAGGCAATGTAAAGGGCCCACTACATGTGAGTCATCCAAGAGTGAGGAAAAGCCTTGGTTTCTATCTTATAAAAATAGTGCCTGCATGATATAACAAGCACAGTGCTGATGAGAAGGACTACGGTGACGAACAAAGTGTCCCTGGCCCCAAGGCAGCAGAGGGGCCTCGGTCTCAGCCCTGACGTGGTCCAACTGTGTGTTGTTTCACACAGCCAGCGCTGATTTGCTGGCACATTTTTTAACACACCATGGCCCCTAAATCTCAGGTGACGACACCCAGAAAGTATGAAAGATAAAAGCGGTGCTCACTTTAGTCAGAACATCGCAGCTGTGCTCTAAAAGCAGCTGCACGCGAGGAAAAAAGGAAGTTGTTTTACCTAAATTCACTCATGATACACAGGTGATAGTCACATGATTGTTTGTGAAAGGGGCATCGTGGAAAGGCTCAGTCGTTCACAAGCGGAGGATGGAGCGAGGTTCACCATTTTGTGAACACATGATTGGATAAAGGAGATTAATACATGGGCTCAGAAACACTTGGTAAGACTGTTGTCAGTAAACACAAATGGTTGTTTTCTGTTTTTACTTGTGTTTTACACAGAGTCCAACTTTTCAGGAATCATGGTTGTAGAAACATTCACAAAACATGTAAAATTTCAACAGGTCAAACTCTTTTATCAGGATTAGCATGGCCATGAGTATACTCAGTAAACTGTATAACCCCCACATCCACACACACACACACACACACGCACACACACACACACGCATACAGAATGGCAGCAGTAAATATAAACCAGCCGGCAGCCTGAAAGGCTTCTGGCACACCTCAGTGCTCTGTTGACTCTCCTCATTGATTTTGCAGCAAAGAACAAGGTACGGCGTGTGTGAGCTGGTGTGTGTGTGTGTGTGTGTGTGTGTGTGTGTGTGTGTGTGTGTGTGTGTGTTAATGCAGGCCTGTTTGTGTGAATGTTCAGAGTACATCCTTCAATGAGGGGAAGAGGTCAAAACAACTGCCCCTCAGAAACATCTGTCAGGTTTTCCACTGGGTACACACACACACACACACACACACACACACACACACACACACACACACTTCACACACACTTCACACTTATTTCATCCTTCATCTGCCTCCTGAAAAGAGTGAAGACATTTCTGTCAGTGACTCAGAGGATCTGACGAGTGTGTGCTGTGTGTTTACCAGAGCGGCTGCGTCTCAACGCTGAGCCGTCACAGGTGGCGTGTCCAGAATGTGAGCGCTCGTATTTGCAATCTTCCATGTGGGGATGAAGATGATCCTCTGTATGTTTGTGCGTGTGTCTGTCGACCGCAGTCATCAGAGTGTGTGACTTCCTCTGTGACTCACTGATCACTAGACACACTATGAAGGCCACGTGACACACACACACACGCACACACACGCACGTGCCTACAAAAAGATTTGGGAACAAATGCTGGAAGGAAAGAGTGACTTAACTTCTTTGGACAGTGTCAGACTCAGAAGTGTCAGTTGTTGTCAACTTTAACTACATTATATAAGCGTCTCTTCACTTCTTTATAAGGGTCAGGAGTCAATGAACATGACTACGTATTATGTAAGAAATAATGCACATCAGGGCGCCACGGTATATGAAAACAGGAGGCAAAGAATGCAAAGCGAACTTGTGTTTCCTCTGTTACTCCCTCCATTATTGCACAGTCCATCATTTTACTACAGGCTAATACAGGAGCCGTGTTTTAAAATTCAATCCACGGTTCGATGAGTTTTACTACAGACAGTTAACTGGAGCAAAAGCACTGTTGCCTGCAGTTTACAATACAGTATTATTGGCCACCATCGCGGAAATTTGTCAGCAGAATAAAACAGTTTTAAGACATTAAAAAAACCGACTAAAAGTTATGTGATGAATAGATTCAGGATGCGTTCCTGACACAGTCATTGATCAAACATCATCATATCAGGATGTGTCTGACCTATGTTTAGAGTCATATGTTGAAATAACATCATGTGAAAATACAAATGTGACTTGTCTTGTCTAACTGCGCTGGCTATGGACTGTGTTCTGATTAACAGATTGTAACTATGCCTGCCAGCCAACCAGTAACAAGAATTTTAAGATGTGATTCCTCATTGACTAGGAACCACCACAAGGACCAGGGTCTACGTTAAGTTACAGTTAAATTAAGTTATTTTTATTCCCCAAAAAGTCCCTGCTTGATAACAGCACCTTCAAAAAGTACAGAAACTTCGAGGATGGGCCTTTCTGATTGGTCGAGGATTTGCAGCGTTTTGTTTCAGCCACCATTTTTAAAAATCTGCAGCGGAAAATCAGTTTGAGTTAAAGAAGCACGCATACGAGAGATGGACGATAACACAGTTGTTGTAGAGCTGCACGCAAAAATGAAATGTATTAACAGCCGTCACTCTTTCATACGTCAGCGGACTGATTTGCCTAATCTTTCCAGTGGAAACACAGGCGACAGCGGGCTGAAGGAACTGTTGAAAAGTAGTTCCTGGAACGGAAAGTTTTGGGTGCTGTGGGTGGAAACGCGGCTTGACACGAGCATAGCATAAAATAATATATGTATATCTAGGCTATATACAATATTTTTACATATATATCTGCATATATCTACATCAGTAACAGTTCAGTTCAACCAAATGAGAAAACAAGTTTTCATTACCCTCCAGCAGTATCGGTCTGTGCAGACAGTTTTGAGATATATGGAAGTATATGGAGGTTTCTGCCTCCATCCCAACACACTGGAGGTGAAGGGAAAGAAGTTGAGAAAATGCAACAGCGACATTTCTTCCCAACAACGGTGTCCCCGATACGCTGGATAATCCACCGTCCCACTGTCAACAGCTTTAATAGGGACCATTTCTTCAGTGGAAAGTGGATCTAATGAAAGCAGTTCACAGGTCTGTGGTTCGCAGGTTTCTCTGACACCAGACACAGAGCGTGAACTGTGAGGCGCAGGAGAAATGACATGTGTTTCTATTGTTTCTGACTGCGGCTGCTTGTTCATTGATGGCACATCACACAGCTGCCAGTGCTGCCGCTCTCTTCCTATTTGGGAATGTTTGGATCGATTCTGGATTATTCTATTTGGACTGAGCCCGACTGCCAGGTTTTCCATTTATGTGCTTCGAACCAAGACCTCCTCTACAAAATAAACTTCATTCATTCCTCATTGTTTATCAATAATATCATAATCTATTATTGGATATCTCCAAATATTGGCAATAAAACCACTGTTGGTATGGATAGTTATCACTAAATGCATTTATTTGGTAATTTGGGTGAATGAACCCTTTAAAAATGAGAATTTGAAAGCTTAACATGAATATTTATTTACAACTCGTGCCTTAAAGTTTACCCTAATATTAAAATCAACCCATTATTTCAGGGATCACATGGCTTTAAGCGAAATAGGATCTTCCTGCTGAGATGTGAGTGCTGAGTTCCTCATTAATAAAGATGTCAGCCAGTGTCAGAGAGAGCACTTGTCAGGCATCCAGTCAAAGAGGCAGCGTTGTTTTTACCACACGTCTTACACTGACACAAGCACAATACCTTTTCGGAGCTTGTGTCAGATCCAGAACTTTCGTAAGACTTTGTTCAACCAGGGAGACTGCAGAATGAGATGAAAGACAGCCAAGACTTTCATCTCAGAAAAGAAAGCCAACTCCACATACAACACACAAACAGTCCTCGTGTTATTTCAGGTCTCGCTAGATGCTATCAGTGAATCACCAATAAGAAACTGTCAATCACACATCAGCGCGATCAGAGGGGAATGAGATCAAAGCACCGCGGAGGTCTCAGCGGATTTCAGGGTCCAAAGCGTGAAATGTCGCCACAGAGAGAAAAACGAAAAGGGTGAAAACAAATGATGCCAGTGATGGTGGAGCAACACTGTCGCACAGCTGAGATACAGATGAAACAACTTCAGATGATAGTGTGAGTAAATCATCAGCGTTTTCTGTGTTCAGGGCGCAGTAGATGCAGCTGTGAAGGCTGTTTTGCAAAGACAATAATAGACTTGGCTGAACAGTAAATTGGTGACCACCGGTGGCCCGTCTCCTCAACGCTGTAATTGCAATACCAGATGAAGAAAAGTCCTCATCTACAAAAAAAAAAAAGCATCAATTTGGCAGGGTTTATTACCACCACAATAATAATAATAGTGCTGAAGATAAAGAATATTACTACCAAGGCCATCTCAAACGACTTACAGTGCATCAATATTTCACAACTGCATTACTTCAGGTCTGGTGGCACAGACAGAAAGAGCCAAAGAAGGGACCCCACGAGCAAACACGAGGGTTCAGAGCACAGTCGAGCTTTAATCTCACCTCTGGGAGAAACAACAGTAACCCTGACTCACAAACACACAGACACGACCCAAGCAGAGTCGTCAGTTCTGCCTGTTAAACCCATACACACACCTGAACGCTGACGCTGCATCTGATTTTACTAACAATGAATCTGCCAATTTTCTTCTCGATTAATTGGCTGATTGTTTTGCCAACAAAAGGTGAAAATTTTGAAAAACACACAAATACACAAATGTCAAATCCTGACATTTTAGAGGCATGGACCAGGGAATGTTTGCCATTTTGTTATAGTCTGCTGATCGACTTATTGATGATCGACTAATCGGCTAGTGTAGAACAGGCTGAATGAGCTGAAAGATACTAAAACGCTCTGTCGAGCTGAGAGCAACTGCAGTCTCTGTGGGTTCATCACCACCTTCACATTACACACAGTAATTTCATCCACTGTTAATATAAAAATATTGATTAGTGCAGCTTTACATAATGGATGAGGATACTAAGTACCACCACTGCTTATCGGCTTGAGAAGCAGTTCTTTTATCGATGAAATGTTATAGTTCCTGTGAGGTTTCCATACAAGAGTGCATGAAGTCGTTATGTTATTTTTCTTCTTATAAATGTGAGCTTCCCTCCAATAAAACATGTCCTTGTACTCCCACTCACGCAGGTCATCTCCAGAGCATGCAGTAAATTAATGAGCGCCCCGTCGCTCCAGCTGAGAAACATAATATGAATCCTTCCACAGTGTCTCCCAAAGGTAGCGACACCCACATGCGACATTCACCCTGTTTCCATATGCAGCCCCGCACACCCAGACAGACACGTCTTCCTCATGAGGTGGAGTTTGCCACCCCCCCCCCAAGTGACATGTGTCACCACAGGGAAAGTGACAGAGGGTGCATGTGTGCAGATTTTACATGATGTGACTAAATGCATGCCCAGACAGCGCTCTCCGCCCGACGCACACACACACACACACACACACCGACTCAGATGAAACGCATGCTGACACACGTGCACATCCTGCACTCTCACATGCACTCACACGCCTCCCCTGATGATTAGAAAGTAGGTCAAGGACAACTTTCTATGAGGGCAGAGAGAAAAATAAAATCTGTGACGATAGACCGACTCTGGCTGCGGCACAGAAAAGTGCCCACTGTAAGCAGAGTATGTATGATTTATAATCCGAGGCAGACTCAGACTCGGAGATGTGTAAATAAATAGCCAGAGGCATGACAACTGGGAGAAGGCTTTCAGAATAGACAATGAGTTCCGTCTATGATGCACTTACAAACTTTCCTAATGAGGCCTAATGAGTTATATGTCCTGCCCCATCTAATGAATTAACGGAGCGTGTCCTTTTCATTTGGTTGATAAATAACTGCACTGATACTATACCCAGTCCAGTGCTGTCAGCTCCCATTGGCTGCAGTAAACAGCTCCTCAATAGCAGCTTTAAAAGTAGTGCCATGTTCGGTATTTGTGTATTTCTTCGTGCTGCAGGCTCTGCCATAAATATGTTCCTAAATATTCTCTACAGCACGACAAATCAGCTCACTGTGAAGCAAAACGTGAACCTTGAAGGGGGTATATTCACATGATTTCCTCTCTCTCCAGCAAACGGCAAGCATTTCCTCTCAGGCTGGATCTGGAAAATGCACCGTAAAGTCGCAAACAAACACAAAAAAGCGGCTCCTCCTCTGTTATATTCTCATCTCTCCGAGTTATTGTGATTCAGAACAACAAGCAGCACATCCTCCAATCTCACACTGCAACACTCTCAACAGCTCTCATGACATTGCACCGGAGAGCTCGGCTCGCAACGGAGCCGGCCCTGTGCACTCCACCCTCCTCTAATAATACTCGTCCTCAGAGGGCTGAAGAGGAGCGGAGAGGGGCGGAGTGGAGGTAAGAGCACGGCCGTCCGCTCAGTCTGCCTGTGCCGGAGTTCCCTCCTCGCTGCAGCTGCAGTGGTAGCCTCTGCCGCAGTGATGGGGAGCGAGGAGAGAGGGAGGGGAAAGGTGAGCTGGTGGCAAGCGAGGGGGGTAAGGTAGGGGGAGGACGGTGCTGATGATGTGTGTAAATACCCACTCTGTGCCAAAACACACCTATTCAGCAGTATTTTCTGCATGCACACCAATCCGATCTACTGTGCACAGGTCCTCTTTTATGGGGGCCTCTTGCCTATTGTTTCATTAGAAGTGTTTGCTGAGGCGTGTGATCTAGGACAGGGCTTGAGAGAGGCGATTAATAACTCTGAGCGTGGAGGAGCTGTCTTCAGGGCCAACTTCAAAAACTGTGCCACTTCTTTAACAGGCAGGGGAGGAAGGAGGCAGAGGAGTATCGAATAAGGACAGTGAGGTGAGCGTTTAGTCGGCTCGTGCGTGTGTGTTTGCATGGATGTGTTTAGAAGTTTGATAGTATGTGTCCCCCTCCGTTCCCTCCACACATCATATCAATGAGTTTTATCAGTCATACGGTATTATCATTCTTTGTCTTAACCCTTGGGGGATTTCATGTTGCCATTTTTGAAACTACAGTTCCCATAATGCTTTGGGGGGATTTAAACTTCAGCCCAGTTACTTTTAGCCTATATTTGTTTCAACATTTGGGCAAAATGGCACCACTAAAAGTATGCTGAATTAGCTATTATCAGTTCCTGTTTGCTATGTACCCATTCACGTACGGACAACATTGGACATTGGAGATAATGACATTGATTGGAGTAAGTCACACTGACTCCACATTATGTGTATTATGTCTGTAGGTTTAGATTTTAATGCTGTATGATAAGAAGAAGTACATTAGTTGCCTCCATGAGCTGTGACCATGTTGGTATAAGTAGACAAAACACCAGCATGCACGTTTCTCTTTCACCTCTGAAAACTGTGAAATTTTCTGTTTGCCCCTCACCTTTGGAGAGGACAGTAGTCCTGGGAGTGACATCCAGGTCCAGCGACGGGCTGAAGGGGAAGGCCCACAGCTGTGACATCCTGGCAAGGAGCAGCAGGAGCAGCAGCAGGAGCAGGAGGGGCTGGACTGACCTCTGGTCTCCCATGTTTAACACACAGACCTCAGTCCGAGCACAGCCTCGATTGCAACGTGTTGAATACACAAAATCTGAGCGTGACGGCAGACACCTTGATTATCCTCCAGTTGAGAATACACACAGTCTGTGCAGAAAAAGAGAAAAACAACGTGCATCAGTACAAGAGAAATGATCCATCAGACCGAAGTAGATGCTGTTGTCTTGAGGTGGAACTGGAGTTCAGAGAGATCAGTCAGAAATGAAATGAACTGCAGAACAAACACTCGTCTGAGGGACTTTTACTTAAGTAAAAGTATCAATATTCCATAACAAGTAAAAGTCCTTGTGGGAATCACCTCTGATCAAAGCTATCAGAGACATACAGACAGTAACAGTAACTGCCCTTAATGTCTTTAATGTGTAACAGAAACACTAATAACGCTCTGGGATATGTGAAAACGTCCACATGGGTGCGATGAACTTTGCTGAGAAGACACTGCATATGAACTTTCTTGCCTGCTTGACAGCACGAGCACAAAATGAGTTGCTGATATGCATCATCACTCTCTGATTACAACCAATTAGCTAAAGTGAATGAGTAAGGTGCTGCTGCATAAAAGACCATCTAAAAAGTTTCGGGAGTTAAATAATGTGCCCCTGTGACGTGATACTGCAACACACAACTTCATCTCTTAATTAGCTGTGTGCACAGTGGAGCAGCACGACGGATAATCTAGAGATTAGGCCCCGTGCCATCAGCACAATCTCCGCCTGGCTGCCTGTTCGCTGGCTCTGTCTCTGATCAAAGGGTCAACACTGTGAATCCCGCTCCGCCGCATTGTGACACTGGAGAATTCCCAGTCTAATCTCCACGGCTGCTGCGGCTAATCACTCGCAGCATGAAGCGCAACGAGGCTAATGGTCTCTCTGTTAGCAGTTTTGGGTGCTAAATCTGCCCATAAGATGACAAAGTGAGAGATGAGGAGGGAAGAGTTAGTGATGGTGCAGGGATCCCCTCACTTTACCCTCATCAGAGCTGTTTCCCATGGCTGGCGTTAATGTGATCCAGGCTTTTGCTTCATAAAACCGATCAATGCTGTGTCACCTAATGCTCCCTGAAGAGTCTAAAAGATGTTTTAGGCCTGATTCTTGTCACTAAACAAAAACACCCCCAGATTTTTCATTTTCAAAGTTGTAGTCTTCAGACCCAGTTGACTCCAGTGATGTCACTTGACTTAAGTGACATCACTGGAGTCAATTGGCCAGATTTTGTGCAGGTCCCTCTGGAGCGTGTTTTGACATATGCAGCAGTACAAGTCCTGTAAACAGACCTTGATGTGTAAAAGTGGAGTTCCCCTTTAATATTGCGACTGAAGACAGAGCGACAGAGCAGCGGGAGTCTTGTTTGATCGCTGCCTCCAAAACCACTGTCTGCCAAAACTGTGGCAAAACAGAGGACAGCAGATCAACAAGGCGAGTGGGCACGCTGCTGAGAAGCCCTTTAATGTGGTTTTGTCAGCTGCTGCCCTCCTGGAACAAACAGCAAACACACCATTGTTCCAACACATCTGCATTTGCGTAGTGTTTACTGGTGTACAGGAGCTGGAAGGTGCGTTGACAGCGTAGTGTTGCCCCGCTGGTGAAAGCTTGGAGGCTCCAGGAGGGAAAGGTAAACACATCTGCCTTGGCAGTGACACGACCGATGTGTCATGCATGACGGAAGAAGAGGGGAATCGAACAAAGCAGCAGGCGGTGTCTGAAACACCTTTTACCGAGCAGAGACGATCAGTTTCTTCCTGTTCATTGATCCGTGGAGCAGGTGTAGGAGATGCTTGACATTTGGACGTTTTAGCCTCATTTCAGTGATGGTCTCTGCCCTCTGGCGCTCATCAAACATCCTAAAACAAAGTCATTACTCGCCTAAAGAATGTGATTTGCAGAGCGTGGTAAAGCTGCTTTCTTTATGAGCATCTGCCAGGATGAATTGAAATGATTTGCAAAATACTTAGCGTGGCATTTCTGCAGAAGAATCGATAAAACAAGCGAGCTATTCTTGTTTTTCCTTTCATCTGATGTCATTTAAAATGCCATGCTTTTTATTACAGTTGTGACAAAGCCATCAGCTGGCCAAGACTGAAAGAATGTGCATTATTAAGGGGATTATGTAAAATGTATGCTGCACTTAGATATGATATTTATACATTTTTATACTTTCTTTTCTTTCTTTATCCCAAACCGTTGGGACTTGGCATAGAGCTAAACCATAAATGAGATTACTCGCACATTAAAGGAAGAATGAGTGGGTTCACCCTGTGGGCCACATTCATCGTGATGTGGAGAAATCTTGAGACACATCTTCTCAGAGAAGCATGAAATTAGGATTGTGTCGCAAATAATCTGCCTCTTCATGCACCGAAAATATGTTGAATTTAAGGAGGAAGTGCTGTTCTGTTTTAGTCTATCTGACAAATAGGGCTGGTAATACCTATACATCATGCCATCACACTCAAAAATAAGAATATGTTACGATTTCTTGGGACTCAGAGGGATATACAGTGAATTTAAACATCAGAATAGGCCTTTCCTCTGCCGGGTGCATGTACTATTATTGAGTTCATCATCCACACAGTATGTGATGACAGATCATCTCACCGGCTTTGGCTTCCCTGAGGTCAAATCATAACATGGAGCCCTTCGAGGAGCCATTTCTTGTTTAGATCTGCCACCATTTTTGATGAAATAAGACTCATTTTGATTTTTCTAAAATGTCTCATTGGGAAATTGACTCCATCTTTAAACTCACACATTCGCCTCTGTTCTATGAAATATCTCTCTTCAGCCTCTGTGTACTCCACAGTATAATATGCATATATATTGTGGTACGTGCTGTTTATTTGTCACATATTCTAATCCATAAATTGGTCACTGATCTCTCCAATGAGGTGCCCTTTATGTGTTAAGATGTGTACAGACGGGCTGTATTAAAGAGTAGTATTCAAACCAATTACAATATAAACAATTATAGATAAGTTCTGAACTTGCTATAACAAGAACAGCCGTTGGGTTGCCAGGTTGGAGCTGGTGTTGATCCTCTTTGTCTTTTTAGGCAGCTCTTTAATTCATCATGAAGACCCATCAAATAGATCATTTGACCTCTGACCTTCTGCAAAATGGGCTGCAGAGCATCTTAACCACAATTCATTTGCGGACTTGATGGATCACTAGGAAACATTCATTAATGACTTATTACCATGTAAACAGCAGTTGCAGATGGCTTGCTAACTTTTGCTGATGCCTCATTGGAAAGTGAGAAACTTAACCAGGTAACAAATTACATGGACTCAAATACTGAATTAAAATTCTGAAGTATATGTAGTGCACTTGAGTATTTCCATCTTATGCCACTCTACATTTACATTTAAGAGAGTGTACTTTTTTATATTTATCTGACAGTTACAAGTTAATTTTCAAATAAAGATTTTACATATAAAACAAAAAAATTATACAATATGAAACGTGCTGATTGCCACTATCCAAAAGTACATACAGCTTGACCTACCACTACCCTGAAATACATCGATGCAACAGTGATTATACCTGAGATTGATGTGTGTTAAACTTTAACACTCTGGAAGGGTCCATTGTGTACAACAAGTACTGGAACCTTTACTCAAGCAAAGGTTGTGCCAGACAGCCAGAGATTTTCCCAACCTGGCATCCCAGAGCCTATGAATGGCTCATATCTGATCTATGATGCAGAAGTAAACTGTGTATTAGCCATTAATAAAGCCATTAGTAACAGCTTGTAAACTCTTTGCAGAGGGTGACTTGTTAAGAAATGGCAATCATCTTAATTCATGTATCTAAATTAAACTAAGTTTTGCTGATTAAGTGTGATGAACTTTTTTTTTTTTCCAACAAGCAACTGAAGATCAGGCTCGCCTTTGTCTCATCGGCTTACATTCACCTGTGCTTCTTCTAAAAGTGAGACAGGACCCTCAAAAACAGGTAAGTCACATGCAGCAACATATAATCTTCTATCATACCTTTGGCTTTAAGAACATTGCAGTCAGCTCGTGTGATTAAGACGCTTCGGGACCACTCTACCCCAGCTGTAGTCCATCGCTGCACTCTAACTTCCAAACATGTGGATTTGGGTAAAAACAGGTTTTTATCGACTGCACGCGCAGTATGAAGGCGCAAACATCCGCCCATGTGCACCTGTCCGACCTGGACTGCAGCACGCGCGCTCTAAAGCCACCTTCACCTGAGCGCAGAGAGAGCGTGCGTGCGCAGGAAAAGTGGAAGAAACGCATCTGAAAGGGTAAAACAGTGCGCGTGAAAGCGGCAAACACTGACTCACCTGCTTGTGTCCTAGAGTCCACAAAAAATCCTGCGAGTCGTCTTTTCCGCGGAGAAACAGCGAGCTGGTGTGCTGCTGCTGCAGTTACCCAGTGCTCACACAACCAAGCCTCCCCCCACCCCTCTCTCTCTCTCTCTCTCTCTCTCTCTCTCTCTCTCTCTCTCTCTCACACACACACACACACACACACACACACACACACACACACACTCACACACACTCACACAGCCCATATGAGCTGATCTGCCTTATCTTATGACCATACAGTTTCCTCATGCAGCTTTCCCTTGTTTCCATACATAAACAAAGACACCGTAGAAGGAGACATTTCATGTATGTCCTGCTAAGGTTGTTATAAATTATGTGCATGTAAATAATATTCTGGAAGGACAGGTTTCATGTGTTTTTAATGTCTTAGCCTGGACACTCAAGAAGGTTTCATGGTTAAATAAATGTGAAATAGTTTTTTAAAAAAATAGTATTTAACAGAGGGAAAAACATAAGAAAGTACAATTATGTCATAATATTTAGATTTTGAGTACAGACAGTTATGAATCCATATAGAAATATAACATTTTACTGATACCCCTCTTTATGGAGATGAGAGGCATCTGGCTGAAAATTGTACTAAAACCCGTTTTAGCATTTATTCTAATGTGTCCTACTGTTTGTCTGATTAGTATAAATGTGATCTGTGCCTTGTGGCTGACCCCTGCTGGAGAAGAGATGGAAAGACAACACTTTTATGTATTTTCTGGTTCTCTCTTTGAAAATTCACCTATTAATTTAGATGTTTTAGGACAGTGGTTTATGTGTATCTATATAATTCATTACATCCACATCTAGAGTTCCCTCTCAAAGCATAAGATCTTTTCCTGTGTTTATTCTCACCTATTTTGTCCTTTTTCATTAATAATATGAAGGAGACACATGGACCAGAAGAATATATGCAGATGGTCCAACACTCTTCCAGAGCTACTTGGCATCAACACTGTGACTGTAGATATTTTTAATGTATTAAGCGGGAAAAGTATTTAACTTTAAATTAATTTCAGGGGCATATTATTTAATCTAATCAGACAAACTTTTACTTCAGTGAAAAAAAAAAGAGAAAACTGGTCCCTGGTGTCGTGCAGCTCTCCGTGGTTGACTTCTGACCTCATGCTAACATCCTGAGCTAACGGTGTTTTGCTAACACTGTCACCGGGTGGCGCTGTAACTCTTATCCGTGTACGTAGCGCACGCTGCCGGGAAACCCTCTCACAAATCCGCCCCTGCCGTCTCGGATGTGAGTAAACCACCGTAGCTGTCATGACGTGGTCTGTCCGCCTTCCTCGCGCTGGTCGTCTTCCAGTGATCGAGACACAGCTGCTGCTGACAAGCTGACGAGCCTGAGACAACGAGTTAGCTTTCCACCGAGCCAACCACCATTTATTTGAACTGGTTAACAGCTTTTTTCCCGGTACGTAACACCTCTTTTCTTTGTAGTAAATATACCCGAAGCCGGTTGTAGACGTGTTTATCTCCACACAGGCAGGCTGTTCACGCAATCGTTAACCAGCTAGCTAATGCTAGCATTTAACTTAGGCAGGCTAGCGCTAATCATTAACGGTAGTTGGCCACCTCCGATAGCCGAATCATTGATTATTTCAGTTACTGTATCGATCTTTCCAGCTCCTGCGGGCAGACGCAGAGGGGTAACTTTCACACAACATGTGGGATGATAGTTGTTGGCTTAATATCCGCGAATATGAAAGTAACGTTAGTCGAAGTGTATTAATTAGCAAGCTAACTAGCTAGCTGGTGGTCACCCTGCCAGATAACGTCGGTCAATAAACATTTCGTGATATCTCGTGTTTCAAGACAAGCAACGCTACCCGTTCCCCTCACTGTGTGTATGGCGTGTTGAATAGCCAGATGAGACACGCATTGTAAATAATTTCCCTTTTTTATGGCTACATTACTATTCTGATTTATTATAGGACGCTATGAATGCTTATCTGGATGTTTATAACCGGGAGTAGTTTATCGCTCTGCTCACTAACACAGGTAGTGTTTCTATGTTATGACTTCCGGATTCAGTGGACGTTCTTTACACACATTTTTGAGAAGGATCAATATTATCAATCACATTTCTGGTCTAAATGTGTGCAACAAGTGTTCTGCTGATCTGTGATCAGATCAGGTGTTGGCCGTCGTGTCTTCTTTGCATATTAGTGGATACAGCAGGTTCATCACGGGTTCCCTGCCAAGAGGCGTCTCCCCAGCTGGAAACAACTCTGAATCTGCTGTGCCTGAGAGCACATGAATTGGATATTTGTAGATCCACGTTCCGCTCTGTTGCCTGTAACCAAGTAGACCACTTCTGATTTAGGATGATATGTCAGAGATGTGATACAGTGCAGCCAGCTGAGCCTCATCCCGCCTCACTGCTTGGATCTGATAGGAACAGGGTTGGAAAGCTTTTTGTTGACCAAGTTTGCTATCTCACTCAGACCCTGATATGAAGCTGCGGTTTTGCAACGTTGCTTAGACACTACATTGAGGTTGACTGTAACAGAAAGCGTCACATCGCCTTGAGACACTGTTATTGTTAGCGATTATATGGCTTTCCCCACTGAAGATACGAGAGGATGTTATATTCAGGGCAGGTCTGAGCTTGTGGGAGTCAGGTGTGAAGTAAGACGCCTGTTGGTGTTTTTAAGTGAATTCCTCTCCCAAGGGTGCCACGTGTGAGACTGCAACAGAGGCTTCAAAAGAAGTGAGACAATGCCAGTGACTAACTACAGGATTTGCATTCATGGTGTGGAACTCAGTTTGTTTCACAAAAGACAGCAGCTCACAAGGAGGGGCCAGCACTTTCTTTGTCTTAAAAAATGTGATATTGTGCCCTTAGCAATTACAGTAGGTGTAAATTATGTAGTGTAGCACATCCACACTGGCTGTTGTTGGATATGAAACCGTGAAGCACACTGAAAGAACTGGGCCTAAAAAGAACGACTGGGTGTCATATGACTTTCCTTTTGTCGTTTTGCTGGGAAGAAGATGAGCTTTGTACGGGGCCGCCAGGACAGTGTAGTGGTGTGTTCGAGGAGGAAAATTACAGTTTAACACACACACACACACACACACACACACTCACACACAGCACAACTAGGCGTAGGCCGGAGGATAGAGTAACTGTGGCCTTCAGACTAAGTAACTTTAATTAGTACTTGCTGTACCACTGCTGTGGAAATAGCTCTCCTTTGGTCTGCTCAGACTCTGTGCAGAGACAGAAACATGTTCATATTGTGTCACTCGTGCTGAGATGTTGCAGTAACTTCCAGTAATGCTCAGTAATATCTTAAGCATACACAGGTGTAGAGTGCTTATTTATGCTTCAGGTTGAGAGACTGCTTTTCTCGCTTTGTCTACCGACCTGAAAATAACTTTATGTGCGTTCCTGTCAAGTGTCAATGGATTTCTCCGCCTGTTTTTGCAGGCTATGATGAGGTGGTGACCCTGGGTCGGCCAGGCCGTGACATGATTGCAGCTTGGCACAGAGAAAAGACGGAGCAGAGTGATTGAGAAAGAAGAATGGGCAGGAGCGTCTGGGGCTGCTGGCAAGGCGTCTTCTCCACTGCAGTGCTCTACGGCTCTTTGGCCTTGTTTACCTCCATCCTCCACAATGTGTTCCTCCTTTATTATGTGGAGACATTTGTGTCCATCTACAAGATTGATAAGGTCTCCTTCTGGGTGGGAGAGGTAAGTGGCAAGAGACCTTGGTCTGCAGCTGTTGCAGTTAACTTTGACTAGCGGTCCAGGCCTGAATTGAAGGACTAATTTGCCACTGCTGTGTGTCAGCAGTGGTTTTAAAGGCTGTATGTCAGTCCTGCTAACCGGTTTGTTATGTGGCCACCATGTTCAGCCACAGCTTTCTATATTTAAAACCATTTGAGCCTGGACACTGCGGAGAAAATAAGCATCATGCTAACCAGAAGACTTTGTTCTGCTTTTGATATACAGCATATCTGTTATCTGTTCACCTCTGAAAAACTGTGGCTCATAATGTCTTTTTTAATTTCATTTTATTACTAAAGCAAATTAAAACATAGGTGGCTGAGTTTTGATGTCTAGTTGCAGCTCATCATATTTATTTTCTGCTCCACAGACCGTGTTCCTCATATGGAACAGTCTGAATGACCCTCTCTTCGGCTGGCTGAGCGATCGCTCCTTCCTCAGCTCTCTCCAGTAAGTGTCTCCATCTTGCTTTCTTCCTCCCTTTTCCTTCAGTGAAGACACTGTAGTAAATCAGGTTTAAGACATTCCAAAAGACTGTTATGTCCTAAATTAGGTTGAGACTCCATTATTTCCATAATTTAATTTAGATATACAGCAATAAAAACAGCATAACAGTCATTTCTGAAACACCGTGACCTTTTCCTGGAATTTATTTGTATAAAGAGAATGCGCTGTTTCTTTGTGTAAGATGATCCTGAAATTTAGGAACTCCTCTTCCTCATTCTGACACCCTTTCGGCCTCCAGTCCCTCTCAGCTTTCCAGTCAGCCTGCAGATTTTATTAGACGTTTATACACCCAAATGTTTCAGCATAAACTCTGGTATAAGCTGCAGTAATGCTCGTGAGGAAAGGTAAACACGTCGTCAGAGTGCCGGGTGATGAACATGAGGCTGTCATCTGTGTTTGCGCTCCGTCACTGTTAAGCATCTTGTGACTCTGTGTTGTCAGAAGGTGGAGGCTGGAAAAGGTGTTTTATCTACACCCTATCCGTGTTGTTGACCCCTGATTAATCCTCCGCTAACAAAACAGACTCAAACGGCTTGAGAGAATTTGAATAGGTCTGTGAGCCTCGTCTGAACTCTGCTGATTTTTTTAACTTCTTGGTGTGTTTCCTCCCAGGTCAGGCTCTCAGATCACAACGCCAGAGGTGGTGCTGAGGCGCCTGAAGGCCCTCTCCACAAATGGCCCTCTCTACGCTCTGTCCTTCCTGGCTTTCTGGGTGGCCTGGGCCAGACCAGGACTGCAGTTCCTGCTGTGCCTGTGTCTGTACGATGGGTTCCTCTCTATGGTGGACCTCCACCACAGCGCCCTGCTGGCCGACCTCGCCGTGTCGGCCGCCGATCGCACGCGCCTCAACTTCCACTGCTCCGTGTTCAGCGCTCTGGGCTCATTCTCTGTGTTTCTGTCTTACTCCTTCTGGGACAAGGAGGATTTCTACTCCTTCCGTCTCTTCTGTGTGACTCTGGCAGCTTTTTCAATCTTGGGCTTTTTCTTAGTGTCTCGGATGCTGCGGCATCGTTTCCAGAAGGAAGTCCTTTTGAAACAGGATGAGGCACAGACACTCAAAGAGTAAGGGTTTTCTAAAGATCTGGAAATTCTCACTAGCTTTGATTCAAAGCGTTGTTGATTTTCCTCTTCACCTCACTCCTCTTTCACTTCCTTTTGCGTCGTCCCAGGCTGAGCGTCGGCCATGCTCCACTCACCCAGCCAGAAAAACCTGTCACCATTGGACAGTACCTCAAGCAGCTCTCCAGACACAGGAACTTCATGTGGTTTGTGTCGATGAACCTTATTCAGGTAAGATTTTAATCACACTGCATGTGTTGAAGTGGGAAGCCCTGATAAACATGTCATTATTAAAAGGGAAAAATATGTTTTGTTTTCTTACAGTTTGCTTAACCTAAGCTAATTATTTATTTAGACGAGCTTAGAGAATGTTGTCACAGTGTGATTATACGGAGGGATAAATAGTCTTAGCCCAGTTTATTTATGTAGCCCAGAATCAGAGATATAAATACCCTGATGGTTTGTATATGTATGCTTTCATCTTGGCAGAGTACACGGTCTGTATTTCCTGTCCTGCAGTAGCCGTTTCTTATATTCGTCCTACTGTGTGTCTGTAGTTTTGGGTCCATTTTATTTAAATGTGCTCTGTAACATCGATGAGTTTTTCACTTGTTCTTTGCAGTTACATTCTGTTGTTGTCACTGCTCCCCCTACAGGTCTTTCACTGCCATTTCAACAGCAACTTCTTCCCTCTCTTCCTGGAACATCTCCTGTCTGACAATATTTCTGCATCTACAGGTTCAATCTTACTCGGTAGGATCCCTTTAAGAGACGGGAAATGGTTCACACCTTCGAGTCTTCTTAATCAACGTTTTGCAGTGCTAGAGTTAGGCAACACAGACCAAATTAAACCTGTCATAATTATCGCTGCATTATTTAGGATAAAAGTTTAAGTAAATCACCAGCGATGATGTTGAAATTAACTGCAAGAGGATGTGATTTCACCTGTTGCACAAACTGAAGGCTGCTGGCAGCATGCAAATGAATGATACCAGCTTTTTTGTGTTATGCAAGCACATTTTAGTTGCCAGTGATTGGATGAGTATTAAAAGTCAGTGTGGTGTTTTAATCCAATCTTGCACAAAAATCATCGCCGTAGATTTAAAGAGCGGGAAGAAAAAGAGTTAAGTGGTGTGCTGAAATATGACTTCTGAGTCTTTATGGACTCATTTAATTGAGGCTAAAACAGAAAGGATTTCTAGTTTTCTATTCATTTGCTGTATGTCTGCTGTATGTATGTTTTTTTAAATATGATTACTCTTCTTTCTGCTGATTAGTCTTTATTTAAATGCAGTTCTGCTTCTGCCCTCACGCAGGCATCTCTTACATTGCCCCCCACCTGAACAACTTGTATTTCCTGACACTGTGCCAGCGTTACGGGGTTTACCAGGTTATCCGCTGGCTATTTATGCTCAAACTGGGACTTAGTGTGGCTATGCTGCTGGCGGGGGCTGACCACATTTATCTGCTGTGCATCTTCATTGCTAGGTATGGCCACGCACACACATCAGCGCACGCTTCAGGGATCTGATGTGCGACAGCTCGTACTTTTTGTTTTGCTTGTTTGTCGAGGCTCATTATTTCCAGAGCTGAATGCACAAACACACTGAGACGCACATCAAGGACGAGTAGAAGTCAAGTTTCGAAGTTTAACTCCACATTCAGTACATGCTGTTTTTTTTTTTTAGGGAAAATACAGATTTGTCTCCAGTTTGTGCCTCGGTCTCTCACAATGAGTGGGATTGCTTTATTTGTGCAGCTCAAAATCATTTACCTCAAAGGGCTTTAAAATCTCCATCCATCCATCCCCAAACTGCATGTTTATAGAGATTAGTCCAAATGTTTAGTTGATGCTAAATCATCTCAGACAGTATCCGATAGTTTCCAAGATTATTGTCTTACAGATTAGACTGAAATAACAAACACTGCTACAGCCTGTTTTCTCACATTTTATTATTGCGGGGATTTTGTGCCCCTGAAGTTCTGAAGGTTTTCATTTAGTCAGTCAGTCGTCTGATTCCGTTATCGATGTCAGACGTGTTCTTATCCTGTTAACAACAGGATTTGAATGTTCCCTCAGACACTCTGCAGCAGAGCCCTGATGGAGTGTGTGGTTAGCATATTGGTCACAGTTATGGTGGTTGTGTGAATAATCTTGGTTCTTTGTCTCAAAGCTTCTTCAGCCACAAGTGATAAAACTGTCGCTGTATTTCACACAGTGTGATGTGGTTTTGAAGACACAGACACACCTCCAGTAAACATGCTGTATTAGGTCAGAAACTGTAACCATTGCCCTCCTGAGAGACAAACAAATGGACTTAATGAATCATAACTGACGCACATTAATTAACTGAACAGTCTACCCTTGAAAGCAACTGATAACTTCAACATTTATGTCCTAAAACATCTTTAAAATGAAGATTGACAGCTGACATTTGCTGTTGTACGACTCCACTCTGCTATGGCTGTAACCGGACTTCTCTTCCTCCTAGTAACCGGGTGTTCACGGAGGGGACGTGCAAGCTGCTGAAACTGGTTGTTTCCGATCTGGTGGACGAGGACTTTGTGGTCAATCGGCGTCAGCAGGCCGCCTCTGCGCTGCTCTTCGGGATGGTTGCCTTGATTACCAAACCAGGCCAGACATTCGCCCCCCTCATTGGCACCTGGCTGCTGTGTGTTTACACAGGTACAGACAGAAACAGTCAGGCTTGTTTCAAGATGCTGCCACGAGTTGCTGCCTCCATGTGTCTTCATGTATTTCTGACAGATAAAGTATCAAGTCAAGTCATCACATCTTGAGCTGATTGGTCCGTTTTCTCCTCTTCCAGGTTATGATGTTTTCGAGAGGGAGCCTGTGAAGGACTCTCTGGTTTCTGTGCCTGACGTTGCCTCCGGCTCAGGGACCCCGCCTCTACGCCTGGGCTGCTTCTACATGTTGGTGTTTGTGCCTATCACCTGTGCCCTGCTGCAGCTGGCCGCCTGGTCTCGCTTCACACTTCACGGCCGGAAGCTGCAGGGGATCAAGACACTAAGGCAAGGGGCCCAGCATGGCCACCTTATCGATGTCAAGGCCATATGAACTGAAAAGAGCTGCCTGAAGCTGCACACTGACACTTTCAAATTGTCCGTTTTACAATCCCTTTGAGGTAATGCTCAGAAGAACATGAGGCAGAGGGCTGTTCTGATGTCTTCACTCTGCAGCCCAGCCGGCTGTGCAAGGATCTGAACCTTCGCACAGCATGTGGCTTTGTGGACGATGAAAAATGCACAGCAGGCTGACAGATCCCACCAGGAAGAACATGAAACAACGAAGAAAAAAGAAGGAACCTGCCTTATTTTTTATATTAGAATATATTTATATTTGAACAGATGACCAAAAGATAAAGTAGAACCAGTCAGTCCTTTTGGATGTAGACGGACCAAGATGACAACATTTTATGGTGCACACCAAAGATGGGGTGCCCTCTGTAAAACTGCTTGTAAAGCATAATTCTGGTCTCGAGCACAGTCTGAATGGCCTTGCTGCTAGTAGCATCAGCCTGATTTGAAAACAAGAGCAGAGGTTTCCAGTTTCTAATGTTAATAACAAGGCGAATGAAATCCAAAACTGCATTAATCTGTTCAGAGTTCGATTGATACTGCATGGAACCTGCACTTCAGAGCTGAGTCTTACTGTTTCTGGACACTTACACAGAATGCCCTGCCAGTTTAATGTTGAAATCTGTATTTTCTGATACATTCAGTATTGATGTTTTTGCACAAAACTGCCATATGTCTCTTATACTTCTAACATTCTGATTGTGACATATTTTATGTACCGTAATAATAAAATTTGGAATCGGAGAATTGCTGGTAACCATATTATCAGATCACTTTTGTAATTTTCCAGATCATACAAAGAATGTGAGGCTTTGCCATAAATAAACCTCATCTATGTTGAAAATCAGCCGTTTCAAATGATGAATTACCAGATCAAAAGAAGAGGATGGACGTTATTTTTCTTTGCTGGTCCACAAAACTGAAATAAGGTTAGGTTATCAGAATAAAGACACTAATTTACTGTAGGAACATGAAACTGTAAGCACAAACCTGAAATAATTTAGGCATTTAAGAAACATTGTGATAAAATGAGCCACATCAACATCAGGTAACAAAGCAACTTAAGGCCTGGACTACAGTAAACCATGTTTGTGATGCAGCAGTCCCAAACATTTTCTTGCTTGGAAACCCTTTAAATAGCGTGTAACGAATTAGGGAAAATTAAAATAATTCGTCTTGCAGAGGTATATGGACACTTCATCTCAACAAAAATCTCATCTTGCCGCTTGATAGGCTTTGAACTAGCGTTAATGGCGTAGCTGCTCTTCACAAGTCTTCTTTTTTATGATCTGTTTAACAGCTAAAATGCCTGGTGGATAATTGTTTTTATTCGATAACCCATAATTTTAAGGGGAAATCTTTGGAAGCTCCACATATTTTAAACATTTCACGCCGACTTGGATCAAATCTTTGTACCGGGAAGCTTCCTGTACGAAGACGGAAGTAGTAGGAGTAATCCTCTCCTTTTGTTATCACTCCTGTGGCCCTACAGCGCATGCGTCGGGTTTCGAACTCTTTGATTTTCTTCAATTGTGACCATACTGCCTTGATTAGAATTACTATAATTACACTTATTAAGCTTATTAACAATTTATTTGACGATTAGTTTTATTTTTCTAACTTCAGGGGCTAGCAAATCTCACCACGTGCCGTATGTAACCGGGTTCGATGTATCACTACCCATCATGCACCGCGCGGCGTAGTACCTAAAATATTTGTTAAAACTATTGTTAAGATTTAAAACTTCCTTTGGTAGTTTGCCTATCTGTAATTGTATAACATTATTTAACTGGTCGTGTATTTACATAAGTCGATTATACACAACATTAAAGAAGTATCCGCAGCTGTGCAGCGCCACCGTCACTGTAGAGAGTATGACACAGAATGACCACCGCAATGTTCTCTGTCAGAGTCAGTACACTCATGTTTCTCTTCAGATCGTATAAATCTTTCGCCTTTTACTAAAGATTTCCGTGGAGAGGAACAATATGAGTTCGAACTAATTTTTTGATGCCCTGCCTCGTGCGGGGCTTCCTGACTTGTAAAATAAAAAATATTGCAAACTATCAAATGCAGGGTCAATGACTGCATGTAAATATATGAGAAGGGCAAGAAGTGCTTGTCATAATTACACAGCAAAGAAAGAATGTTTGAAGATTTTTTTATTTTAACATTCTGATGTAACACTCTTTGATCAGATCTATTTTGAAAGGAAACTGATTATATCAGGGGACAACCTCAAAAGAGAAGTAATAAAACCACATACATTACATGTACTTCCTTTCTTCAACACAGTACAGTCTTTGTGTTTTAGATGCATCTAATTTTGGTGCCACATTCAAATAGATATTGGCAAAGACGTCCAGTTATTTAGAATTAGAGTTAGACCAGTTCTGTCAATCTGTGTTTCACCCAACTCACTAAACTCCTTACAAATAAAGAAAGGTGACATAAATTATAAGAATAGTCAATATCAAGTCTAAATTCCTCCAATTAAATGTTTTGCTGTAATAGGCTCTATAATAATGATGATAATAATAATGATAAACATATATAAACAGACTGTACATTTAAATCAAGAGTTTCTGTCTTTTCATGATTTATTGTATTTGACCTGAAAATCCAGCAGAGGACGTACACATTTCACCAAATATGGTGACAGTGACAGCGATATTAAAAGCACATACAGATACAAGCAGACATCCTTAACTTTTCCTCACATCTGCTCTTACGAGTATGATGCGTCTTTATCACTGCTGTGTTGTAACATCAGATGAATCATCACCCTGCAAGTGTTTCCAGACTCTGTCAGTGAATCGCCATAAAAAGAATGTACAAATATCAAGAATACACTGGGAAGTATGGTTCAAGTCAGACTTCCCATTTCTTGCGGCTTTAGTACTGTAACATATCACCAGTTGCCTCTTTCGGTAAAGAAACGCACACACGCACGCACAGAACAGGAAATACGAGCGTGGCAGTCGAGCAGAAACAACATGTAAGCAGCAGTTTGAGCTCTGCCACTCGGCCCCTTTGATTGAAAACTGCTTGGATGTCGTCTGAGAGGCATCCGGCGACGAGAAATCTTTGGAAGCAAAATCAGGTAAGAAGACGAAATATTCTGAGGGTACGTAGGTCCAGGATGTGATTCCTCTGATTGTGGAGTCTGTTTTTAGCTTGAAAGTGTTTTCTGATTCATTTGACTTGACCTTCTGTTTGTAAAATCATGCAGAGAAAAAAAGATCAACATGACAGTGAGAGTTAAATTTAACTTGGAAATGAGCCTTAAAGTCATTTTCTCCATGTGGGTTAGTTATTTTACACGTTACATATTTCATTTTTTCTATGAAATTTGCAGTGCACATACGATTTCAACACAAACGCTCACACCTGCTGAAATTAAAATGTAACAGTTAATAATACGGCCACAATAAAAACACAAAGTCGCACCTGTTGCATATGAAACACCTGCTAACCTTGAAACCTGTTTTTTCTTTGTATTCTGTTTGCAGGAGACAACAAAAAGCTGTAATACTCATTCATGATCCACGAATAAAACAAAGTCTGACAGACAGACAGCTAGGCGACGCCGGGCCGACGCTGAGTCGAGGTTGGTGCAGGCTTCCTGTTTTGCGGCGAAGCAGTTTTCAGTCTGCTGCACGAGTGGTCTGACAGTGAGTTTAGGCTCAAGTTGTTTTGCAGCAAATGGAAGCAACTTCCTGTCTATTCCTGTGCACAGAAAGAGAGGCCTCTGCCTCTGCCAGCCTTTTCTTCACACTCTTCACTCCAAACTGCATCAATATTTCTTGTACATCAATGTCTGATAATGTCAAACACCAGCCATGGATGGATGACTGGACGGCCCACAGGGCACAGACATGGGGTCCAAGGGGTCAGGGAGTCTGTGAACCAGAGAGTTAATATGTTGTTGGAAAGTCAGTCAAATGACTAGAAACAGACAAATAGAGACCACAAAGAGAAATTTTAAATGGACTGCATTTATAGTCCAATGACACTGTGATGCACAGTCTGCAGGAGCCAGGGATCGAACCATCGACCTTCTGATTGGCAGACGACTCAAAACAGCCATAAAGAGACCTAAAATGTCAGCAAGAGGATGCAAAACTACAAAAAAAGAGAAACACAACAACTAAAAACAGGCGCACAATGACCACAAAATGACTATACAGACTTAAAGGATAAACAGATGCAAATTGACCACAGAGATGAAAACGACTGCAGACGCAAAACAGCAACTAACAGATGCAAATCAACCATAAGGAGACACAAGACAGTCACAAAAAGACTCAAAATGACTATGAAGAGGTGCAAAACGACTACAGAGAGACACAAAACTAAAACAAAGATTCATTTTGGCTCTGGGGGTCTGGCTGCTATGGGGGGGGGGGGTTACTCGTCTGTGTCCAGGGGCCCACTGTCTCGTCATCCATCCATGACTGTAACAACACTAAAGAGATAACACAACAGTGTGTGTCTATCAGCTGTGACTGACCTTTACAACAGCGACCTGCTGAAAGCCACACCAGCTTCACATCTCCTTTATTTCCAGCTCCAAGATGTCCGCCCTGCGTCCACATTAACACCGAGGCCCCCGGGCGGCGGAGCATGGAGCTGGTGTCGGTGCAGTATGACTTCGAGTACACAGCGAAGGATGGCCGCCTCGTGTCCATCAAGCCCAATGAAAGCTACATCCTGGTGTCCAAGACGAACGAGCACTGGTGGCACGTCCGCAAGGACCAGCACAGCAGGCCCTTCTACGTCCCTGCGCAGTATGTGAAGGAGCTGCCTTCACTTACTGAACACTGTCCTGGTCCTGATGAGGTGGATCCACCGGAGTGTGTGACCAACAGTAAGCCAGTGGATGTGTTTGATGTAACAGCAGCAGCTCAGGGTGGCTCCAGAGAGACATACCGCTTCTCCACTTTTGGCCTCTGGAGGGACATATCAGATATGAAACCCCGCGAGACCCCGAAGAAAGGACAGACCCCCAGCAGCTCTGCACACACGCTGGACAACACAAAGACACACAACTCCACAGGAGGGCTTTCAGTGAACTCAGCACCTCTGATAACTGACGTCATGGAGCTGTATTCAAAACCTCATCCTGTGCCAAAGGTCAGGAACGGACGACCGCTGCCCAAAAGCTGCCAGCAGGCCGATCGAGCACAACAGACTCTGACGCACAGTGAGGATATGGACTTCCCCCCGCCCCCCAACTTACCTGTGTATGACACCATACCTGACATATTCTCTGAGCTGCCGGATCCCCTTCCTCCAGACGACTCAATGTTTGAGCTGCAGAGTTTGAATCCGACGGCGGGAGCAGCTTCCTCTGCACACACCGCTGAGCAGGTAAGGTCTGCACGCGGAGTGACTCCTGTCACTACCTGCGTTCATCTTTCTGTTCTCGTCTCACTCGAGCCTGAGGTCAAAACGCGTCATTGTGATTTGCAGCCAGGAGAGGGCGCAGTTTAACCATTAAAAAGTAAAGTTAGGCTCTACGTCTGCTATTTTACGGAGCCTAAGACAGCTTTCATGTTTTAATGCCCCACAAAATTGAACTAACTTATGATTTTGTGGTTTTTACGACGCTGTTGAGCAAAAAAGACCCTTTCATGTCAAATTTAAAGGGATCACATGATAAAAAGATCAGGAACCGGCAGCCTTTGTTGGTGTGTATGGTGTTAAGTGTGTTATTTAAAGTGTCCTTCATTCAGAACTTGAGTAAAAGATCAGAACTGTTATCAAAAATGTGCAGAAATCATCAAAAATACAAGCTGTCATCATAATCATAAGGATATATTGAACTATAATCTGTTATATTTCAGATTATCATCATTGATAACGTGTAAGCAGTATTTTAATGTTGTGGTTGGTCAAACTGGAGCTAATTTTCTCATTAATACGTTAAAATGAATTCATGTTAATCCGTAATGATGTACAATTTCCTAAATTCTAAATCTCAGAGTAACTACAGCTGTCAGATAAATGTAGTGGAGGGAAAAAAACAGAAAATTGAAGTACTCAAGTAGTAGAAGAAGCACTGGTTTTACTGGAGGGATGATGGCTTTAACTGGGCTTTTCCATAAATATAAAACCTTTGAGCAGAGCAAACCCATTGTGTCAGAAAAGGCCAGAGGCAGCAACGAGATCAGATTCAGTACATGAAGGTAAGAATGAGGTTAGCAGCAGCTTACACACACACACACACACACACACACACACACACACACACACACAGATTTTTGTATACAAAATCTTGAAAAGTAACCAGTAGCTGTAGTTGTCTGAGTAAAAGTACAATGTATCCTTCTCAATGGAGTGGAGTACAAGACTCCGGTGACGTCACGTGAGTCAGCTTCGCGCCTCTGGGGCCACAAACTGTTT
Organism: Chaetodon auriga; assembly: GCF_051107435.1. Classification (NCBI taxonomy): domain Eukaryota; kingdom Metazoa; phylum Chordata; class Actinopteri; order Chaetodontiformes; family Chaetodontidae; genus Chaetodon; species Chaetodon auriga. The sequence continues at coordinate 4,122,004 of NC_135093.1, forward strand.
CGTAGACTTTTTCTCAGCTGTAAATTGAAGCCGGTGGAGTTGAACTTTAAGCACAGTACTCGAGTACATCTACTCGGTTACTTCTCGGCACAGATCGGAGCTGTTTGATTCGCTGAGGTCTCAGAGGCCGGATCACCTGCTGGTCTGGACCCTCTCCGCATTGAGGGTCCTGACTGAGACTACTGAGTTCACAGTATCTGCTCCAGCTCATCAGCATATGAATGGCCGGCCGCCCCCTCCGTGCCAGCTCGACGGGCGGAAAGAGGTGTTTCTTGAATACCTCAGTGAAAGCAGCTGATCCAGGCGCAGTTTTGGTCAGCGAAAGTTTCTGCGGGTGTGGAGTCCCTTTGAGCGGGTGTGTATGCTTCAAACTTCACCGAACCTCTGGCTGACACTTGGTGAAGTTTGATGAAGAGCTGGTGTGGGATCAGACTCAGATCGGATGAGGGTTTCTTCGTAGGTCTTGTGGTGCGCACTGATGCAAGTCGGGATCAGGTAAGAAACAGGTCCTGTCAGCTGGGTGGCGCCTTCTGAGGAGAGGAAGGAGTTAAACCCGGTCCCTGCCAGCCACTCCCAAACCTCCAGCTGCTACCTGGCTTCCCAGCACCGCGGACGATCCTGGGAATTACCGCAGGGAAACGCTGAAAAGCGGAGTGAACATATCTGATCCGGCCTGCTTTCATGTTGGATGTAGCTTGTTGATACAAACGGCGCAAACTTTTGGCTCAGGTAAGTTTCACGGCGGCTGCTTTCGGTTTTGCACCTGTCGCAGGTTTCCAGGAAGCTTTCATTCTGGATCCGCGAAGGAGAGGCTCTTTAACTGTTTGTGGCACCTTGACGCATGTAATGGCTACAGCCTCTCCCAGTACACCCAGTGATTGTGCGCTCCACAGCACTGGAATTACCAGCACAGTTTGCCCCTGTAGTGGGAGGTTTGCGTTACTTTAACACAATCCCATGCACTTAAACGAATTCCAGCATTTTAAACAATGTTTGTTATAATCTGTTCCTGGGTCTCCTCCATGAATGAATCCCCACACTTGTAACAGGCCTGTGGACGTGCCAGGACCCCTCAAGTGCATGAATTCTCCCCCCACAATGGAGGGCCATCTCCATGGTGATGTGAGGGGGGTCTGGCCTGACTCCCAACAAGCAGGGCTTTAGAGGCTTCAGTGCCAGGCCTGCCATGCAGTTGGCGTGTGTGTGCGCATATGTAATGTGCAGAACTTGCAATTAGCTGAAATGTAGGTCGCTTAATACCGAGGGTACAAGGCTGTTCTTTGGTCTCTGATGAGATGTTAAGTTTGGTAAGTGGATGACAAATCCAGCTGGGATTGGGAATCCGAAGTTTGGTTAGTTTTAACTTGCAGAAAGCTGCACTTCAGTGTGTATCCAGGCCTCTTTCAGTGCTTATGTGGAGCTTCCATGTACATTGAACACAACACATCCAATGGATCTTTATGTCAGGCAGTTAACACAAGGGGTCCAATGTCCACTGTGACCCTGTCCTGACCTCTTGTGCCCATCAATTTGACCATTTGGCTTTGAAAAGTGAACAGCCCGTTCTTCCATGCTTTGAGAGGAGCTGTAAGCTCACCTCGCCTCGCAGAGTAATTCCTGCTGCTCAGAATCAAATGCCAAAAAAAAAAAAAAAAACTGCTCCAACAGGTAGTGTGAGTGTCTCTCTGTACATGCCTGCCTGACACATGAGCCCATCAGACGTATGAGAGCAGGTGCATGTGGCTTTCACTCTCAGGTGAGGAGGACGTCCTATAGTTTAAACTGTTGGGAACGGTGATGCCTGAAAGTTTAAAAGAGATGCATTCTGTCTCAGTTTGGGCGAGCAGCTCAGAGGTTTGTGCACATTTTTCACCTGAACTGTATGTTCTGTATGCAGGATATGTGAGGTGACAGTGGAGAGTCTTCGTGTTACTGTCACATGTGGGATCTGAAATCTGTCTGCTGCATATTAACATGATTTCTAACCCATTTTCTCAAGTAGCGACGATGACGTGGCACACGTCTGTGCTTATCTGTAAAACACAAGCAAAATATTAACACATTATTTTGTGTGAAAATGGAAAATATTGGGGAAAAAAATGTCAGTGTAAACCAATATAACTGCTGATAAAATGTTTCATTTTGTTAAATGTGATATGTCCTTTCCAGCTGCCATTTGTTTGGATTAGACAAACAGTCACAGCTTGGAAAATGGGTTAGAAGTCTCTTATTTTCTCATACGAAGAGCCGAAGAGGAACCTTCAGAGCAGAAGGTCGTGATGTAAAACGAGCGTCTGGGCTTTTCAAAGAACGTTGGGTATTTATTTTTCAGGAAAACTGATGTTTAGCCCCGTGACCTTGATGTGATGTTGTACATGAGAGGGCAGGGCCTAAGAGTGTGTTTCAGAGATACCTCTATAAACATTTTGATTATTGGGTTCAGGATCGTTAAGTTGTGCTCCCAACACCCAACATGTAAAGCAAAGCAAGAGAGAGCAGAAAGTCTGCGTTTTTCCTGATTTTTGATTTGTCTTTGAACTCACGGGTCTCAGAGACACTTCACGATACTGAACTGCTGCAGAGATAATCCAGAGGAAGGCTCAGATGGTCTTCGTCGAGAGCTGCATGAGACATATTCACAGGACTTGTGTGATTACTTGCTTAATTATAGTGATCCTGTCGTTCAGTAAATCCCACCTTTAATACAATAGTGCTTTGCTGCAGTTATTGGTGCAGAGCTGAAGGTTCTCAGCCAGAGGTGACAGCTGAAGTCCCAGATCTTTCGGTTTTCAGTCTGTCTGCAGGCCGGCTGTTGATATCTACATGCACATGCAACTAAATGTCAAGGTGGCATCTTTGCAAAAGAGTGGGGTTTCCATTTATAGTTGCCTCAGAGAGCATTGCAGCAACTGCTGCTAAAACATTTCCCCTCCTACACAGAAAACACTTCACCTCCAGAATAAGAGTGGGAGAAATCTGTCGTGAACAAGCATTATCAGCAGGTTTTGACTGTCGGCACGCAGACCCGGCCTGAAGTGCACAGATAAGGAGAAACATGATCAGCTGATGGAATCCACATTGGGCATTTTTGGAGTCATCCTGGATTCTGGTGTGATGTAAGACGGGGGTGGAGCCAGATTGATTCAATAGCTCAACTGTGCGCTTTGTGGCGTGATTTGGGCCCCAATTTGGTACTCCATTGTTTGACTGGATGAGCGCTAATGTGGTTAAGTAATCAGGCAGATTGCTGCTTCATGCATTGCTGAGGGCAGAGGGTTGTCTGCTCTGCAGGATCTCCACCCTGAATCGTGCTCGAGAACAGTCTTCAAGGCCCAAACAAAGGTGTTTAAAAATGAGCGTTCTTGAATTTGCATTTGCCATTTAAAACAAGCTAAATACAGATTTTCACAGCAGATGTTTGAAACATTGCAGCGTAATGTTTTCATGGTTTTTTTTGGAGGCACATTTGAATGGCAAACTCTTCTGTCCAGGCACTGAATGTAAAATGGTCGCGATGTTCCAGGAAGCTTTGATTCACCGCAGCCACGATACACACCGCAGCCTCAGTAGGCAATCAGCAGTTAAAGCTGCTGCAGAGTTACCCACAAGCCTCAAACCTAACGTGGCATTAGCCCCTGACCCAGAAGCCTCAACAGAAACAGACAGAACTCGCTCTGCCTACTCTCTGCAGACGGGCTGATGCTGCCCCATGTAGAAGGAAGTGTTGATTGAACAGACTTCCTGTTTCAGGCGCTCGCCCAGCACTCATCAGAGCTGCCCGCCAGAAGCTGCTCTCTCATATTATTGTGGGAAATTATTGCTTCCCTTTTTTGTCCCTGTTATTTGAGTGACAGGCTGCAGGGTCGAATACTGTCCAGCTGCTGCACAAGCAGAGGAAAACTAAAAGGTGTGCACTCTTGGGGAAAAAAAGGCTGTTTCTATGCCGGCAGTTCCTTTTTTATCATATGGGCTCACAAACAGGAAGTAGGTTGAAGAGACCTGCGACGTTCGTGCTGCTCCCTCTGTCTAACCCTCTTCTCCCACTTGTTTTCATTGTCTCTTTCTGCTTTTGGCTCTCGGCTCACACAGACTGTTACCCTCTACCCCCCTATCCTGTGCGCAGGAATTTGTGCATGTGAACACACACACACACACACACACATCTCACCCAGTCCTCACCCAGTCCCTTCCTGCTGCTATTGTAACAGAGCTCACAGTTCTCCTTTCTATCTGGGCTGCAACTGTCACAGCTGCTGCGAGAGGAGGATGTGTGCCTGAGGGTGTGTTCGTGAATGCGCGCTCGCCTCTCTCCCATCACAAGTTGATCGGACGCGGTCGCAGGCGCGAGCCACTTGAGTTCGGTGTCCATTTGCATACATGGCTCCTCTGAATAGAACGATGTAAACATGGTGGACATGTACTCCAGGGTTTGGTCAAGTCACCGGGCCAAGCAGGGCTTGACTCTGCCGGTGGTTCCTCAGGTAGGTGATCACACTGGCATCAATGCAGCTTTTGCTGATAAGATTTCAGTGTCTGTGGTCAGCGTACTTTATACGTTGATAACGGTTTTGCTTCCTGCTTTGTGTCTAACGTGTCACCTCTGCTTGTGTTTCCTTTCCTGTGCTGAGCTAAGTGGTGTAAACAGTGAACTGACTGCTGTCGCTCCGAGAGAAACTCTGTGTTCATGGGTTTCCGTCTGAATTTAACAGTTTGTTTTCTTAACATCTGCTGTCTATGAGTATTTCAGTCAGTTATGGGGAACACCAGAAACTCTTAAGATCACACAGCTAGACCAGAGAACAAGTGTAGTGATGTGTAAGGATATACAGATATACACTGTGAAGGTGCGTCAGAATACAAGAGACAGACATGTTTTCTGCCGTGTGGGCAGTCTCTGCACTTCAAGTTTACATTACAAAGATACAAAACAAGCGGTGGATTAGTATTCAGATCCTTTACTGAAGTAAAAAAAAAACATCAATGCATTCATTTAGAAGGAAAAGTACTGCATTCAGTGACGTGTGAGATGCATTCATGCACAACATTATTAGATTAATACTGAGGCATCATGGAGCTAGTTTGAACTTTCTTATGTATTCCAGTGGTTCCCAAGCTAAGGTTCTGCTGACACTCACAAGATACATCTGAGAGGTCATGACTCGATGAATGAGGTAGGCAGAAGAAAAGATAAAGTTCTGCTCCAAAAACTCGTCTTTTTGCGGGGTCACAAGCCAAACAGGTTCAGTCTTTTCTGAGATATCCTGTTTCTGCCAGTAAAATCTTGAAACATAACTATTAAGGAGTGCAGTATTTCCCTCTGAAATGTAGTGAGTGGAAGCATAAAGCAGCATGAAATGAAAAGTTGAATTGCTTGAGTAAATGTGGTTGGACTGACAGGTATGCATGCTGTTATTCAGCAGTGTTCCCTTCAAAGTGGTTGTTTGTATGTATTTACAGCTTCCCTTTCGTTGCATGGAGGATGGGGGCATTCCAGTGGAGCTATTTCAGAGATCGATGTTGCAGCTCTTTCATTTCCTCTGTCTGCCTCTCCGTGTTGTTTGCAATCAATCTGTTTCGGGGTCAGTTGTCTGGCTGTCCGCATGGATTGCCTCACGGTTATATTGAGATCAATGATGAGGCAAAGTCAGTGAAGTGATAACACTGAATGGATAACACACACGTTTCATCACGAAATCAATGATGTGGACATGCTCTCCTCCCATTCTGAGAAGTTTCAGCCCTGTTAAGCACTTTCATTTTTGCCTCCTGAGCTCCTCAGCCTGTGGAAGAAGTATTCAGATCCTTTACTTAAGTAAAGGTAGAAATACTTTGATGTACAAATGGAAAGTGGTTCCTTTGATGGTGTTGTATTACACATATGATGTATATATTATTGAATTAGTGCTACTGATGTACTTACGTGTCAGTAGCATTTTAGCGTTGTGGTCAGTTGGGGTGGCGCAAATTTGGGCTACGAGTGAAAGAAATGTGTCATTTTGAAATCAGTTTGTCTAAAAGATGTCTAGAAAAGAGTGTCTGGAGCTCGAAACAAGAAGGAAGAAGACAGGTCACTGCAAAGGAATTATGAAAAATCAAACTTTATTTGCTTACTTGCTTTGAAAATAGACTTTCCGCACTGTCCCAGTGTCCAAAAACACCTGTTTGGATCATTCCACAGGTAAACAGGTTCACTGGTAACAGGTAATAGTATCATGATTGGGTATTAAAGGGGCGTCCTGGGAAGGCTCAGTCGATCACAAGTGAGGATGGAGCAAGGTTCACCACTTCATGAACACATGACTGGATGAAGGATGTTACTACATGAGCTCAGGAACACGTCTGCGGCAAACACGTGGTTTGCAAAGATTGCGTTCTGTTGTTATTTATGTTTTACGCAGCGTCCAGACTTTTTTAGACTCGGGGTTCCAGATCACATTGAAAACTCCTCTGCCTGCTGGCATCTGTGACATGTTTCCTCTTAGTGCAGCCCCTTTAGCACAGTGATGAACAGATGCAGCACAGACACATACAGGTCTCAGGTCTCGGTAAATATAGACCATGAGGCTAGCTGAGAGACAAGAGGTAGTTAGAGCGTAGCCTGAGAGAGACAGCAGCCTCCATCGTTTTGTGCCTGATGATGGCGTGTGAAAGACCCTGCAGGGCGGTGGATCGCACGACTCTGACGGTCAGGAATAACAGTCTCAGTGGAGCACAGGTGAGACAAGAGCAAGTTGAAGAAAGAGCACGTTGTTTTTATGCCGGCAGAGGTCACTTCAGGTGTAACTGTGCTGGTGCTGGTTTCATTGCGTCACAGTTTCAGAGCGCTGAGGACTGAGGCAGCCTTTCATCACATCTCCATGTCGTTCTTTAAACAAACTAGTTGTGATGATGGGGCCCATTTGCATGTCACGTCCTGCCATGCAGTCACTCGAATCATGCTGGGTTCTGTTTTCGGAAGCAGCGTGACGTGGAGGCTACAACAGCTTCCCTCTAATAGAAAATACACTTTGTATTTGAGCAGTGGAAAGGTGAGAGTTTTTATTTGTCACAGGACGGGTAGCTGCTTTTCAGACGGGCAAGATGAGGCCTGATGATGATGGTGGAGAGGTTTAACCTGGTTTTTTGTCCTCTCCTGTTGGCCTGTGGTCAGATGCTGCCATTGGTGTGGTTGTTTTTTTGTTTTTTTTTTAATCTAGCCCTGTGGCTGTTTGAGCAAAACACGCCACGGACTGGTGCATGTTCGTCTGCCTTGGCAGCGTGACTAATGCATAAACTCTGGACACAGTTTTGACATAAGAGCATTTAACTCCCGTGTGAGTGTGTGTGTGTGTGGGTGGGTGTTATTGTGCTCAAGAAAATGAGACTAAAATGAGGTAATGTTCATTATTGTGGGAGCAGTACCTCTGCGGTGTGTGTGTGTGTGTGTTGTTTTTTTTAGGCTACTTCCTGTGCTCTGGTGCTCTATACGAGGCGGAAGCTGACGTAGTAAGAGCTGTGCTAAGAGCAGTGAGCTGAAGGCTGGCACTCGACACTGCTCGACGCGACTTTTATCATGTGAAATGCTGTTTAAAAGCAACAAGACTTCCATTTGCAAGCTTGTTTTATGTCAAAAAATGTCACTGTGCACACACAGTTCCTCCATTAGCTTTAGTTCTTGTTCTGTAGAAGCACCTGTGCATATGTTTGTGTCTACATCTTCTTTTTTTGGCCTTTTTCACAGGTGGAGAATGAGAGTGTGCAGTCTGCCGTGTACGTCAATGTAGCACAACTTCGCCAAAGCATCTCCGAGTCCCACTCCTCGGCTCCTTCCTCCTACTCTCCTTCCTACCTTGACCAGGAGGGATGGGAGGTGCATGTTGACGAGGAGAGTGGACAGGAGTACTACTACCACCCCACCTCGGGGCGCACCACCTGGGACAACCCCTTTCTAGACTCCCCCACTGAGCCTGAGCTGCTCCCCGCGGACGAGCCTTGTTCCCCCTCACCTCCTCTGTCTCCTGTCTTTTCTCCGTCCACCGCCTCCCCTTCTCCTGCGTCGACCTCAGTCTGGGAGCAGTTGGTGGATGAGAGCAGCGGTTGCCCATACTTCTACAACACGATGTCTGGGGAGACGTCCTGGGAGCCTCCAGAGCAGCTCAGCCCGTATCCCCCTCAGATGGAGCCTATGAGCGTGCACAGGTTTCACGAGGACGGGCCGGTAAGGACAGCCTGGATGCTCTACTTAGCCTCTCTCTTTCTCCTGTTTTAGCTTCACCCAGGGGAAAGCTGTAAATACAGTCCGCTTTTAATGGGATTAAATCTCCTGCACCTACATAGCAGACCAGACTCATTTCCATCAGGAAAGCTCACAGCACCAGTGCAGAATGTCCCCGACAGGGTCCCTTACTTTAAAAGAACACATGCATTTATCCTCATTTTGGATTTTATGAGAACTGGAGACAATCTTTGGGGGATTCAAGTATTCACGTGCTTCACTTTTTAAGAATATGTCAAAGAAAACTTTCACACAAGCAACAACTGACCCCTTTTCTGCCCCGTAATGGCTTTTTTGAGCCAGAGAACAACATTAATGGGCCAAGAAAGAATAATAATTTGAGGCCACAGAAACGCGGTGACTTATTTATCAAAGTCACGGAAAAGTCATTGAGCTCTGTATCGGGGCCACAGAGGGAAGTGATTCAGCTGACATTATTCAGTGAGATGTAGCAACATTTCAAATGAAAAACTGAACTGAGGCGAAGACCAGTGTCAGAGTCAGACCTGTTAATTACTGCGGTGCTCCCCAGCCTGCAGGTCAGGACTCCCCAAGCGATGATTAAAGCCACAGTTTGACATTTTTAGAAATGTCCTTATTTGATTTCTTGCCAAGACATTGATGAGAAGATCGATACCGCTCTCATTACAGTTAAAAATGAAGCCTCAGCTAGCAGTCAGTTAGCTTAGCTCAGCATGAGGCCTGGAAACAGTTAGTCTGACCATCAAAAATATAGCAAAATCCACCTAAACCTCCAGAAGCCCCAACTGCATTTTGTGCAGACTAAACAACTGTATCCATTGTGTTCATCAGTGCAAGCAGGTAGATTTTATGAGCTTTGCAGAGCCAGAGCTGTTTCCTCGTCTCCCATCTGTGCTAAGCTAAGCTAAGCTAAGCTAAGCAGCCCCTGGCTTTAGCTACCTCTTTACTGTACAGACATGAGTGATATCAATCTTCTCATCTAACTCTTCGCAGGAAAGCAGATAAGCGCACTTCCCGAAATGTTCAACCGTTTAACACGACAGAAAAGAAGACAACAAAGTTCCTTCATTCAGTTCATTCATTTCTGCTGCTTTTTGTGACATGCTGCAGAGTTTTCCCTCTTCTAAACTCTCAAAATCAAACAATCTGGAAAGAAAACACTCTCCGGTTAATGTGCACACAGCTCGTAGACATGTGCGTCCCATTTCATGGCTACAAAGGGCCAGACAGCTTAGGAACCGATGAATTGTTATATATTCTCCCTGTGTCTTCATTGTACGCTGTGTTTCCACCCTGTTTGCATCCCCAGCCTCCTCTGCCTGAGGAGGACTACCCCCAAGAGGATTACCCAGCTGCAGATCAACCAGAGGCCTACGAGGAGCTCCTCGCCACGGGCCCTCCCACCCTCCCTAAAGAGTACACCCTCAGTCATGTGAGCCGGACCGTCATCCCGAGGGCCAGCCTGGACCGCAGTACGCCGCCTGGTTGGAACCTCACTGTGGATCCCAACGGGACCTGGGTGTTCACCAGTGAGCACTCTGCAGAGCAGGTACCTCTGATAATACAGTCAAGATCGCCTTCATTTCAGCCTGCAAAACACTTGTTTGTGTATCTGGCATTTCTAAAATGACTGATTGCTCGCTGCTGTGTGTTTCAAACATAGATACTGGCATTAAGAGATATTACCAGCCTGACTACCTCTATGCTTGATTGCAGGAACTATTTTTAGGGGCTTTTGTGACTGTTTTGATGTCAGTGTGACAGAATCAAAGACTAGCGGGCTCTTTCAGCGTGTTTGAGATAAAAAGCCTGCACCCTTTCAGTCTCCTCAAAGGCACTCATGGTGTTGCATTCAGTGCACATGCAAAAAGTCAAAAGTAGCTATTTGAAAAAAGAAAAAGGACTTGCTACAGTTTGTTAGCATGCTACCATTTACTCATTAGCAATGATGGGAATCATTAGTTTTGCAGGAAGGGGAAGGGGGGACATGTCTGTCTGTAACGACGTATCCACACAGTCGTTGTTTCTTGTAAAACCACAAATTGTCAACCTGGTGGTGGCGCTATACAATCACCAAAATCATTAGGGGACATCGTCTGGGGACCATGAATGTCTGTACAAAATGTCATGGAAGTTCATCTCTGTTTTCTGAGATATAGACCAAATGATCGACCGTCAGGCCGACAGTGGGTGTGACTGTCAAATGATCAGTTTGGAAAGTAAAAGTCAGCAGCAGCCCCCCCCCCCCCTAGTCCGGATGTTGGAAAAATGTGGGTGGAGGGGGTTTCAGACACCGGTGGGCCAACTGACAAGTGCTTTGATGCATGCTGATCCTTTTACAACAGAGAATAATGCTAAACAATCGCTCTGAGAGCAGAGAAGGACGTTTCTCCATCAGCGTTAGTATAACCTCAATAAACCATGATGCAATGGGCACTGTGCAATTCTTCCTCTGTGTCACTTCCTTACTATCATTATGGGATTTTCTTTTAATATCAACGAGTCAACTGAAGCTGTGAATATGTGTTCGGCTTGTTACTTGGGAAGTGATTTTGAATCATCTTTGACTGAGCCGTGTTTGTTATGCAACAGTGGATCAAGTCTGTGGATGATCGAGGGCAGACCTACTACTACCTGAGAGACGGCTCCAAGTCTCAGTGGAACCTGCCTGAGGTAAAGATCCTTCGCTACATGTGGATCAATGAAAAACTGTTTATTCATAATGTGCAGTACATGGATATAAGCATCATTCAGGACATGAAGAAAAACAGTAGTAAATTGGACTAAAGTAAGCTGTCTTTTGGACCCTCCAGGCCCCCGTAGCTCCCGGCCAGTCCAGGTTGGAGAATGGTGTTGAGGCCGACAGTATGTCAGTCATCAAAAACTGGAGACACACCATGGGCCCAGGACAGCTCAGCTCAGCCCAGGACGACGGGGTACATCGCACACATTCTGACCTGCATTCACATGCTGTATCACACGTCCAGGGTGTGTCCGCCGGCTTGAACGGCAGGCTTTACTCAGGCAGAGGCGGTGAGGGAGAGTCCCTGTCTAACAAGTGGCACTCCCAGGTTTTAAAACCCGTATTTAGCAAGGCAAATCGACGGCAGTGCACTCGTATTTACAGTCACAGCTTGAGGACAGAGCTGCAGAGGGAGGGCTGCAGCTGTAGACAAACACTTGGGAGGTGCTGGATACAAATAAGTGTTTCTTCCTTCTCAGGAACTCGGCTGTTAGCAGCCAGAGGTTCACCACCTGCTCGAGGGCACTGCATAGCTAAATGTGTCTTTGGTGTTTTATTGAATTTGGCACATACATAGTATAAATACTATATGGCCAAATGTACGTGGACGCCAAACATATGCGAGAGGTGAAAATCTAATTCTGAAACCTTGAGCATTAATGTGCTGCCAGACCAGCCTCCACTCCTCTGTGAGGACTTCCTAGCTGCAGGGATTTTGCTACAAAGCAGCTGCAAAAGCATCAACATTGACTTTGGGCAATAAGGCCTGGCTTGCAGTTTGTGTTCCTGTTGATCTCAAAGGTGCTGGGTGGGGTTGAGGTCGGGGTTTGTGCAGGCCAGTCAAGTTCGCTCACGGGGAAAACACTTTCGTTAAGGACCTGGCTTTGTGCATGGAGGCACTGTCACGTGGAAACATTAAAGGGACAAACTCAAACTGTTGACACAAAGTTAGAAACACACAGTTTTCTAAAATATGACTCTGTGCTGTGGAAGCGAGGTTTCACTAAGTTAAGGAAAGCAGGTAATTGTGTCAGAGAACAATGTGTTGTTATGCTGTAACTTTGCACCACTACAGCCATTACTACATTTATTCCTAAAATCTCCTTCTGCTGGTCTTCCGTGTTGTTCAGAGGTTCGTCCCAACTCACCGGAGGAACACGTCGGACTACAGCAGCGACAGCTCCAGCACAGGAAACTCACCAGAGACGCAGCATAACGTGAGTTTAACTGGTTTACAGTCTGCCGATGGTTGTGATCCAGCTAGTTCTCCGTCAAGCGCTGTGACCTGATGGTGCTCTGTGTCTCTCTCTCAAGGCATTTGGGTTTAGACCCTGGAGAAACCCCTATTATCTGACCTCGAGGTGGCTGCGCTATAATGTGGGTCTTTAGTTTGAGCGTTCACCTGAGCTTGATGCATAGATAGCAGCATCTATCTATGATGGGCGGAAGGTGTGACGTTAGATCAGGAGGAGCATTTGCTGCACTCGATCAGACATTTTTCATTCCCTGCATCGAATTTTATCTTCATTTTAATCCTCCGTCCTCATTTAGTGATGAATTTCCACTGCTGGGATGCATGTTATGACCAAACTGGCTACTGTGTATATTCCCACTCTCATACATACACACAAAGATGGAATGATGCACAGTTTATAAGTCAAAGGTCAGCTTCACTGTATTCAACACCACAACTCAGGAACAGAAGGGCAGATTGTGACCATATTTCACATGTGCTCAGAAACTGAATTGGTGACACTAATCTTGGACGTCCACCTTGAAGCTGTGCTGCTGAACATGTGTGTGATGCGTCCACCTTTTACAGTTCGTAGCTTCTCTGCAGCAACATCCATATTTGAAGCATTGTAGTCACCACAAGCTGATGGATGCAAACTGTAGCTTGACTGGCAGGCGAAGGCAAACAAGCACGAGGCGGTAATTCCAGTTGACCTATAAATGTACAGTGAACATCCAAAAATAGCAGCTACAACGATGGAAAAAAAATAATTATATACAGCCACACAGTTCCACAGCACGCTGCTTCACAACAGTCATGATAGTTGTTATTGCTAAATGACTGTTTTACACCTCCGTCAAAAAGGTGTTCTTTATTCTCCAGCAGCGTTTTCGTTCAGTTGCAGCCCTGGAAGGTGCATCTCCACAGCGTCAATGGGATAAAAACAGCTGGCTGTGGTTCAAATTCAGCCGCAGGGTCACTGACAAAAGCAGCCATCAGTCAGTCATTAATCCTCTGTGCCGTAAAACACATGCGATGAATACTCACCACTTTGCCAAATTTGTAGCTAAAAATAGTCCTCAGTAAATAAGAAGATAAGGTATAACTTTATTATTCCACCACCGGGGAAATTAGCAACAGTAGCAGGAATAAAAAAAGGAGACATAAAGAGAATAAAAAGTAAAAAACCAACTCTGTATATGTACATCCTAAACAAAAGGAGTATACAAAATAATAATGCCAATGATGCTAATGCTAACATATTGTTGGTTTTGATGTTTTCGTGGAGTTTGTTGACAGTAAGGAAATATAGAATAACACCGGCCTCATGCTTTAATCATGCACATGATATTAAATGAAATACTCTGTAGATTTCTACGTTGAAGTTTTGCTCAAATCTCAAATTAAAATTTGTGCACATGTTTTAATGGAGGCGAATGCTGCTGGACACGACTGCATGCATGGCTTTGTTGATGACGTCCGTGTTCAGCATTGTGCAGTTGTGCGTCCCTCATATCATCACATGATTTGACTCCGCACAGAATCCTGATGATTCCACGAAGAGTTAAACCGTTTTGATCCATTTTCAGGTGCAGAACTTGGAGAAAGCCGGAATTCTCAACAAAACAAAAGTGTCTGAGAACGGCAAGAAAGTAAGGTAAGCTGGAGCCTCACTTTGAGCTTTGATGCTCTCGAGTTTCACTTTTTCAGTTTGGGTGTGTTTGGAGTCATGTGTCGTCTCCCCCAAAGCTCTCCGTGGCTTTGTTCTGTGGTGGTGACCGTTCTCCCCCCGTTTCAGGAAAAACTGGACCCAGACGTGGACGGTTCTCCTCGGAGGAGTGCTGACGTTCCACAAAGACCCAAAGTCTGCAGTGACGGGGGCCTCGGTACGATATGAGCGTTCATGATGCCGTCTAACATTTTCAATGCAGTACTTGTCATGGAACATTTTCATAGTGTGGTATTAGTACCTTTACTTAAATAGTATTTTCAATGCGTTGCTTGTACCTGTAATTGAGTGTTTTCACGGTGTGGTAGTAGTACTTTCCCCTCAGTAAAGCATCTGAATACTGCGCCGCTGTTTGTACGTGAGGGCCCTCAGCTGAGCTCTCCTCCTGCGTGAATAAGGAGCGCTGACACCTGAACGCTGCGCTCCTGCTCATGTTGCATTCTGTACATTTCTCAGTGTTGTGACTGCGTGAGAAGTTCCAGACTGGGTGAACCACTGCTCGTCTTGGTAGCCTCTGAATCATCTTTTATAATGCTCTTCACTTTAATGTCATGTGGCATTCCTCATGAAGGCAACCAAAGGTGACGCTGCAGCGAGATCCAGGCTGCTGGGCCACCTTCACGACGAGCGACGGCACAGAGGGGCCCTCGGGTCAAAAGCTGACAGTCGCAGCTTTTGTTTGGCGCAGCTCGCTCTGTGGAATGCGGCGCCGTCAGTTTCGTAAACGGCTGTCTATGTTTTTTTTTCCCTCCACACAGAATAAGACCAATCAGATTGTTCCGGAGGTCACGGTGGACCTGCGGGGAGCGACGATTGGCTGGGCCTCAAAGGACAAATCCAGCAAAAAGAATGTTTTAGAGGTTTGTCGAATCGTAATACAATGTGTGCCGTTCAGTGCGTGTTGTTATCTTAAGCAAATACCACGTGTGCGTATTTATTTATTTTTAGCTGTGTTATCTCCACGTCAGAACAATGTGTGTCTCAGTCAGTACGCTTGTGCGTCACAACTCAAATGTGTTCATATCCAATGTTAAGATAAATGTTGTGAGTTAATGAGCAGGAGGAAATCACTGGGGAATGATCCAAATGTGACTTTGTGATGAATTATTGTTTCCCGAAATAAGTCTGATGAGTTTTTTGCTTCATTATCTCTCCTCCAGTTAAAAGGCAAGAACGGTGTGGAGTTTCTGATTCAGTATGACACAGAAAGCATCATCAGCGACTGGCACAAAGTCTTAATGGACACCATACGACAGCTGGTAAGCCCCTTCATCGGCCGGAATTCTGCAAATTATCCATAATAAAGTGCAAACAAGCAGCTTAATCAAGAAGTCTGTTTCTGTAATTGTCTTGAATCCATCAAACCTGACACAAAGGAGTTGTTGACATTTTATGAAACACACTTATTTCCATACAATAATAGCAAATTGTTGCACCTCAATCAAAAATAATTCAATTCTAGTTTTGGAAATAGATTAAAAAAGTTGATTTTTAGTGGAGATATTCATAAGGCCCGGGCAGATTTTGTTATTTTAGGACAGATTCACTCCGAAGGCAGCGTGTGTTGATTTGTACTGATTGAGTACTGTTTAATTCAGGTTTAGCTGCGATAACTGTGCAGTCAATTTGATGCACTTTGATTTATGCACTTCGTGTGTCCGTGCATCAGGAGTACCAGGACCATCATTCAGACGAGGATGACGCGGACGTCTATGAGAAGATCCCGGATGCAGCACGAGATGACAAGTTCGGAGGCGGCGTGGAAAAGCGACGGTGTAAGCTGCACGGATGATGAAATCATGTTGACCCAGTGAGATGTATCAGGCTCCAACCGTTTTAAATGTCTGTGACGTTTTTCCAGCCTCCAGGCCGAGTGTCACGCACTCGTCCAGCTCTGCAGGAGACGCGGACCAGAAGAGGGTTCGAACCAAGCTGATGAAGTTCCTCATGAAGCGCCCCACGCTGCAGTCAGTCAAGGAGAAAGGCTACATCCGAGGTAGTTTCAGACACGCAACGAGAGAGAATCAACCCAGAGGGGCCTGAAATTCTTTAGAGTCACTCAAGAGACTCTGAACACTCACACCTTTAAACACACTTCTTTGGTATTAGTACCTTTGACAGGATAATACTGCTGCTAAAACGACCACAACCGTCACTGCTGCTAATAATAATAATGTTGTTCTTCGCTGCAGACAATGTGTTTGGTTGCCATCTGGCCACCCTGTGTGCACAAGAGAACACCACAGTTCCACGTTTTGTGGAGAAATGCATCAAAGCAGTGGAAAAGAGAGGTAATCCAGCTCGTCTGAAGGTTTGAAGGCTTTTTGTTGTGTAATACAGGCGTCGACTGACTGATGCTGATGTGCTGATTTCCAGGTTTAGACATCGACGGACTCTACAGGGTGAGCGGGAACCTCGCTGTCATTCAGAAACTGCGCTTCAAGGCCGATCACGGTAAAGTTTACAGGGGAGGCAGAGGGTTCAGAGTGCATTGACTCTCACTGTAGACCACAGCGCCCCCTGCTGGGCTTTGACAGACTGTGCACATGTTGTGTCCACACAGAGGAACTGGACCTGGAGGACGGTCAGTGGGAGGACGTTCACGTCATCACCGGAGCGCTGAAGCTGTTTTTCCGGGAGCTTCCCGAGCCGCTTTTCCCATACAGCCACTTTAATAAGTTCATCACAGCCATCAGTAAGCAGATTTCTGAATCCATACGTCTCACCCAGACAAACCTCTGCATACAGTATTTGGTCTAAACACAGCAAATACTTGAATTAGCGTTAATGGCGCAGTGGGTGGTTGGTAGATGGTAATTAGAGTTAGAAGTGATTCATAATTTGTTTCCTGTTTTTCCAGGAATTCCTGATTACAACACAAAGCTGTCTTGTATTTATGAGCTGGTCAAATCGCTTCCTCCTTCAAATCATGATACCATGAAACTCCTTTTTGGGCATTTACGCAGGTATGGTTCATTTTTTTTTAAAGATATTTGTTTATTTATCCTGTTTCCATCAAACTGTGTGAGAACTTACAGCAGATACGTAAAAGGGAAATTATGACTTGTCACAGAATCGTCCGTGTTTTTCCCTGACAGGGTCATTAAGTACGGGGAGGACAATCGCATGACGGTGCAGAATGTGGCAATCGTGTTCGGCCCGACTCTGCTTCGGCCGGAGATGGAGTCGGCCAACATCACCATGCACATGGTCTTCCAGAACCAGATCGTGGAGTTCATCCTGAATGAATATGAGCGTATCTTCTACTCCAGCTAAAGCAGTCACAAGCCTCCGGTGCAGCCCTGGGCAAACGTCTGAATGTGCTCAAGTTATTTCAAGTGCTAGTTTTACCTTTGCGTGCACATAAACAGCTTCGGTGCTGTAAAATACGTTAAAGGGCTCTTCAAGTTTTCTTTGCTCAGAATACTTGAGGTTTAACCGTGTAAAAAAAAAAAAAAAAAAAAATTAGATAAAGGGATCTTCAGGTGGTCTTTCCTGAGAATATTTGAAGCATGTTTAACCATCGTTTTGTCCAGTTTTACTCCATAGGAGGCTGACACTGTTGCAAGTATCTAGCAGTATTGTTGGACTGGGAGTCGAGCCTCACAGGTGTAAACAGGTGTGGTTTGCTTTCCCGTCTCAGAGCTACTGAGCTTGTTGCTTGGGTGGAAGGAGGACTGTATCAGATTGCTCTTGACTCTAGCTGTCTTAATCTCACAAGTCACTTTCTGGAGATTTTAATGGTTTATTTTTTGTTTAAATCGCAGCGGTAACAGAACTCAACTCAACCTTGGACGGATGCATTAATGCTGTCTTTAAGAAATGATCAATGACTGCTTCTATCTTTATTTTAGAAAGTTTTAATGATGTTTAAATATTGTTTGGAATTTGAAGTTACAGTATATCACATATGGAATTAACTGAGATTATATTCTAATATTGTGGTTTTGTTTCTCAGTCTTATTTTTACCTATGAATTTTATTGTAATATAGAAATGTATAAAAAGAAATATTAATACCAACATCCTGCTGTGAAGTAGATGGTAACATAGAAATACTTGTGCAACCTATAGATTATTTTCCACTGAATTGTAAAATGCCATTTTTCAATCATGCTGTACTTGACGAAACTGTATAATAACAATATAGAAATATAAACTAGAGAAACATTTTTTGACATTTGGAAGTAAAATCGGTCTGACCATGAACCATGAAAGTGGATTCTAGACGAGATTTGTGATCTGTAAATAGAAATAGATGGCATATTTATGCTGCAGGTTGTCAAAAATGCACAAGTTATCCAATAATAAAAAATAACTTTGTAAAAAAAAAAAAAAGAACAGCTGTTTATTTATTCCTGTCAAAAGGTCCGTGAAAATGTGTCTTTAAAGGAACAATCAGAAAAAAAACAGAATGGTCTGGTGTCATTTTGAAACTGAAAGATGATTTAATCAGATGATATAAAGTTCAATTCAGCAAAAAAGTATGATCAGCAAAATTTACTTGAATTACTACAAGTAAAAGTACTTCTTATGTACTTTGTTCCATATGTTATACAATTGTTTTTACCATTACTGGCGCCTTTATATACAAGCAGCCTCTAATGTTGCAGCAGTCAAGGTGGAGATATTTTTAAATAGTTTGAATACTGTTGCTGAGAGGTATTAAGTATCATAAAACAATAATGTATTTAGGTACAATTACTTACAGTTCACTATCCTGTTTAATATTGCACTTTATTTGAATATAGTCAGATCTTGTTTTGTACTACATTTATATATGATGGAAGGTAAGTAAGAACTGTATAGCCTCCATTGAAACTACGTACATTGAATAAAGTACTGTACTTTGGAGGTACTTGTACATGTGTATTAAGGTTAAAATTTTAGTCATTTGTCATGCAGGATCAGGGTTCAAAAACTTTTAGAACCTCCAAAAGTACAACACGTTAGAAAATACATGTAACATTAGTAGTTTCACTGTTGGTAATTCATAAACTTCAGTTCCATTTTTAAGTTTTATAATTTATGCATTTTAACATTCTTGTTTTTTAATTTGGATATTTTTTTAAAACTTTTATTTTCATCTATTCGTATACATGTTCATGTTTCGTGTTTCACTTAATCCAGTCGTCGCCGAATCTTTGTTGGTAGTCGGAACTATTTGAGAGGTCGGACGCGCTTCCGGAAGCTGTCAGCTGTGAGCACCGCATCAACTGCAATGAGTTTTGAGTGGCCCTGGCAATATAATTTCCCACCGTTTTTTACGTGAGTCAACTTTTTCTGAGCCATATTTAAAGGACTGTTTTAAAAGATTCATTAGCTCCGTTTGTTAGCCTCCATTGTTCATGTGTTACTGAATCGAAGTGTGTTGATTTGCGAGCTACCATCATGTTAGCCGGCTAACTGGCTAAACAAAACAGATTGCTAGGGAAGTGGATTTGCACACCCAGGTTAGCGACTGGCTTTCTAAAGTTTTTGTAACAGCTCCACTTGTTTTCATTCAGCGACTCATAAAGGCTCGACTGCATGCGAATATTTACAACCGTCAACATCTGGTTCATTTGTGATGATGTGTGCAGGTTTTAAACAACTAGTTTAGCTGTTAGCTTTAGCTAGCTGTTTAAATAGCCAACACTTCCTCAGCTTCAATTGTCAGCTACCAAAACACTAATAAAATACTTACATGTTCACCACCTATTATGCGGTGTTACAGCCAATTATGTGACCCATCAGACTGAATGATGTGGTTTGGAATTTCAGCCATATTGTGCCTTTTTACATTATGGCAGCATGCTATGTGCTAAAACCTAATACAGTACCAAAATATTGGGTCACAGGTTTTGCTAGCTGCTAAAGATTTGTGAGTATTTAGATAAGGTCCCAACCTTTGAGAGCAGAGAGAGCAGGAACTGGTGGCTTGTAGTGCACAGGTGTGTCCACAGAGCACCGACACCTTACCTGGCAACACATCAGTCTTTGGCAGGGTCACAGGTTTTGGTGGAGCACCGGCTGGATGTTAGTAAGAGCTCAGAGCCCAATTTCCCTGAAAGCAAACTGAGTCGTGATACCAAGCAAATACAGGGAACTTAATCATGTCCTGCGTGTGTGTTTTGTGGTGTAGGTCGATTAATGCACGCTGGCTCTTGATAAGTGTTCCTCTCAGACGTGTTTTAAATCACTTTCAATGTGTGATTGGTGTGTTGACTTTTGCCTGCTGTGGTCTTTTTACTCCAGAAATGCTGATTATTCCCTTCAGATTATCAACAGATAAAAAACAGGCCTCAACAGAACAGTATGTAATAACCTTTTGAATGCACCATTTCACTGGCACTCTGACATGATATCTGGCTTTAAGAAACAGGCGCCGTACTCGCTGTGCGTGTGGTCTGGGCCTACTCCCTTCAGTGTGTTTAGGAATGAGATGTTCAGCGTGTGATTGTTGAACATCTCAGTCCTAAACCAGGGGCCATAATCTGCTGCTGTAACAGCCTCCACTCTTCTAAGAAGGCTTTCCACCAGATTTTGGAACCTGGCTGTAGGGATTTGGTCTCAGAGCATTAATGAGGTCTAATGCTGATGTTGGGTGATAAGATCTGTCTTGCAGTCAGTGTGCTAATTCAACCCCAGTGTGTTAGATGGGGTTGACATGCTTAAATGAAACATAGGAACTTATATATAGTAAAACAGGCTCTTTTTACATGCACTAAATGTGCAGATAGACTGAATTTGTCTTGTGCTTGCAGTGTTTCTGTCCTGCTGTTTGCCTTGATGTGCTAACATCTCTTGCTCGTCACTCTGTGGACAGGCTACAGCCCAATGTTGATACAAGACAGAAACAGCTGGCGGCATGGTGTTCCCTGGCTCTGTCTTACTGCCGGCATCACAAGCTCTACACCCTGGACGTCATGGAGGCTCAGGAAAGCCCCGTGTTCAACAACAAGAAGATAGAACGTATCCTAACAGTCCACCTGTGGTTCAGTGAAGGCCAGCGTTATACGGCGCGATAGAAGATCCTCTCATGAATTGTTTACTCTAGAACACCAGTTTCAAAGCCATATTGTGTCTCATGTTTGTGTAGATTGTTTGATTTGGATCGCTAGTCGAAGGTTTACAGGCTGCCCCCTTTATGAGGACATGAAATTACACACCTCATGATTTTAATGTTCACAATCAGGGAAAGTTTTCAGTATAACGCCGCCTCACTGGCTCCCCTCTACAACACCGCAGCAGCCTGTGTTACTAAATTTGATTTCAGTGTCATTTTCAGCACAGGAAGTTATCAACATGATCACTGGGCACATTTTACCTCCTGTAAGTCAGTTTTCCTGGTGTTACTGGAGGTTAACGAGCCTCGGAGTGGCATGTTGAACTACACTGAGTGCCTGAAATGCTAATGTGTGCGCATAAGGTGCAATTCATGCTAACATTTTGGTTAATTGGTGTATACCAGTAAGTGTAAGTGTATATACTACATTGAATGCATCATTAGGCATCAACACGCAACTACAGTCCGTCTAAATCCAAGTATATCCACCATGTGTAAAGATGCACACACGTCTTTCAAAAGCACTGATAGCCATCCCCTAGATATAAAAGAGCTATGTGCTGAGTGGCATTGTGGGTAATGTAGGCAGCAGGTTTTGATAAGGAGGAACGTTTGGACTAAAAAAGACAATATATCTGCTTCTTCTGCATCATTTTTTATTTTTTTACTTAGTCGAGTATTTTTTGAGATGACAGTTTCAACTAATTGGTTGTGCTGCTCTACATTTGTTCCTCTTTTTGTTTGACCTTAACTGAGTTTCAGGAAAACTGTCAATGGAAGCGATTCAAGTTGTGTTTGAGGAATTGAGGAAAAAAGGTACGTTTTGTTCTGCCTCCATGTTTGTCTCATTGTCTCACTGTGAAGTCATTCCAGCGGTAGTAAACTTTTTTTTATCGCTGTGTCGTCCGACCCCAGGGAACCTGGAATGGTTGGACAAAAACAAGTCTCGGTGTTTAGTCATGTGGAGACGACCGGAGGAATGGGGCAAGTTAATATACCAGTGGGTGAGTCATCAAACGTCACATCACAATCAGCGTCACGTATCTCTACTCAAAATAAATCAGCACTGCTTCCAAAATAAGGTTGAGGAGAAATCTGATTACTGACCTTCTGCGTGTAAACACTGATTTTACAGTAAGCAGGTTACTGCAGTGCATATCAGCGCGCTGCCCAAACAGGATCCTGGAAATCTAAATGGATTGAAATTACAGTCAAACATTACAGTCGTTTGAGAAATCATCACCTAAATGTCATGTTCTCGTCCCGCCAGCGTAGAAAATACATCTTTTCTCAGCGAGCGTCCCGCCTGTCGTTACTGATCCTGATGATGGGAATGATCGTTGTTCTGTTCTTTAACGTTTTAGGTTTCCAAAAACGGGATGGTCAACTCTGTGTTCACGCTTTACGAGCTGTCCAACGGTGACGACACGGAGGGTGAAGGTACGGCGCCGTTAGAATGTGAAGATGAGTCAGCATTCATGCATTTTTATTGGGCTCATTGAGCAGCGTATTTAAATGTAATGAGTCAGAGTTAACATGGTGACATCTTTTTAAAGAATTTCTCTTTCTTTTTCTACATATAATTGCTTGATTTTTTTTTTTAATAGCAGCCCTGAAATGTTCCAGTCCTGATCTCGGTGTAACTTTATTTTGAGATGTAAAAAGCAGGTTATTCTTATCGTACCTCCCGTCATCTGTTCCTGCAGAGTTCCACGGTTTAGAGGAGTGGATGCTGCTGCGCTCGTTGCAGGCGTTACAAACAGAAGGCAAAGCAGAGGTCATCACCATGGATGACGGGAAGGGCGTGAAATTCTTCTGAAACGGTGCTGGAATCACACACACTCTGTCTGGGAGCTGTCATACTGCACCTTACAGGCAAATTTTAAGATTTAGCCATTTAAGACTAAGCAAGGTGCAGCTCACTGTCCAGCCCAGAGGATGCTGGTGCTGCAGTTGCCTTTTGGTTTGCCCAACTTCAAAGCCTTTTCTTATTGGAAGAGAACTAATATCATTTCTAAGTGTTTTTTTTGGGGGGAGTACTTTAGGTGACACTGTGTTTAAAGCTGTCACTCTTTTTGAGGTAACGTTTGCTGCCGTTAAACCATGCAATGAATCTATCAGGGTGAACACTATCATGGCTGAACATTCTCGGGGAGAATCTTTCCCCACCAGCTGTAACTTTGCTCTTTCTTTACTGTAAATACGACTAGTTTTATCCAGATTTTCCCTCTTAACAAATTTCCGCGGTATAATTAGCTCTGGACCTCTCGCTTGGCTGTTGTTCCTCTGTTCCAGCCAGACATCCCAAAGAAATGCGACACGCGGGGGGACTTTTTATTTTGAGAATAAATGCTTCCAGAAGAGGAACTCCACAGAGACTCGGACCACCGGTCCAGGCTCGTCTCAGCTGAGTGTAATAAAAGTGGACTCGGTGTACAGATTGCTGTCATCCTGTTATTGTGCAGTAGCTACTGTGACACTCCTGTTATGCTCTCTCTCGCGCTCTTTCTGTGTATGTCCAACCTCCTTTTTTCATATCCTGTAGAAAAATAAATTAGAAATTTGCTAAATTTGCTTGTTTCTCTGAACTGTCTTTCACACTCTTGAGCGGTCTGGGATGTTGTGTATGTAAATATTAACAGCGCCCCACAGTGTGCAGACGTGCAGGCTCGAGCCACACTGATGGAGATGTTCTGCTCCACTTTCTACCTGCAGCTGCAGAGACTGGCTGCAGACCGGATGGTTCACTGGCACCCTGTGCTGTCCGTCCCGGCCTCTGGGGACGATACAGCTCCAGGGAATCCTGTGTGTGTGTGTGTGTGTGTGTGTGTGTGTGTGTGTGTGTGTGTGTGTTTTTGTGATAACTCCGAGTGTGTGCATGCAGAACAGGTGGGGCCCAGCGTGGCCTCGCCTGATAAAGGTGTCCTGTTTCAGCAGCGTGTCTCCTCGGTGTGGCTCCCTCTGCAGGTGAGGCCGGCACGCTGCACATTCCCACCACGGGCTGCGAATCGCTCTCATTCAGATTGATCAAATGACGACAGACTGAGAGAAACCTGTGGTGAAGTGACTCTTCAGTTTATCTAAATTCAGAGGAAGAAGGGACGTTGAGGTCAGAGACGGACCAATTAGAAGAAGAGACTTTCTGTCCTGCTCTTTCCTGTGAAGTCAACAGCAGAACGATGAGATGGAAGTCTGGCACGTGTCCACTTAATCAGCACAAGGAAAAAAAAAAGAAAAAAGAGAAAAAAAGAAAATTCTTCATAACTTATGCAACTTACAGTTAGATTTTAAAGATAGAAAGAACCAAAAAGGAAAATATAAACATCCCAATGACGCGCTGGGGTTTTAAAGAACATTAGTTTGCAAACACTGCTCAGATCAGACTGTAGTAATTACTCCCCCTGGATCGTCTTAATAGCGCGTCAAAGCTGCGAGGGGCGGAGTTGGGAGCGCGCAGTGGGAGCGCACGGGACGCACAGCCCTCCGGAGCTCTGTTGATATAGGCAGCGCCGTCCTTTCACCGGAGGTTATGGCTGAGGACTTTGCGAAGAGAAGAGAAGAGGACGGCTCGTATTGTTTGATCGGAACTATGCGTCAGTCTGCGCTCATGTGCGCAGTGGGTTTATGAATTGTTTTTACGCAGCGGCTGAGATGAGTAAGTACATTTGTCTTACTTTTCTGTCTTTTGTATATACTTAGAAGATTTCCCTAATGTTTACTACAGCAACAGGTAATGTCAGCCGAGATGCTGACAGGCGTGTTTAATCTTGTCTTGTAAGTCATGTCAGAGAGCTGTTATTTTGTGGTCAGCCTTTGTTTAAAGCCTCTGTCTTCACTGACATCATGGAAAAGTAACTCGGAACGTGAAGTAACGGTACTTGTCCTGGTGCCATTTCCACATTTAGGCACTAAATCAAGAAGGCGTTGAACCTGCCACAATGTCACACGCACAGGTTGAGATACCAGGACGCGGTTTCCCAGGCCTCGCTATGGATATGACCGACGACTGCTTATCCCGGGTCCCATCCGTGCTGAGGACGCACGGTTTGGGCGCACGGAGAAACTCTTACGGGCTGCAGAAAATTAGTATGGACATTGACTCGCCTCTGTACAGCGGCGTCCTTTCCAAAGCCTTGTCATGGTCAGCTGAGAATATTGTAACGCTGCCCGAGTCCAGAGCAGAGGATGAAAAAACCGACGACTCTCCGCCGTCGCCCTCCCCCGTTTCCAGCCCGGGCAACAGCTCCAACACGCCCCCCTGCAGCCAGGAGCCCGACGCCGGGTCTCTCAGCGGGAACTGGGACCCCGTCCCGAGATCCGGCGCTCAGGACGCCAGCTCGGAGTCAGAAAATGAACTTCACAATAAACAGCACAAGATCTTGTCCCGCATCACGTTTGATACTCAGTGGGAGCAGGAAGAGAAAGAGGACGTGGAGACCAAAGCGGTGGCGACCTCGCCCGAGGGAAGATATCTCAAATTCAACATAGAGATTGGAAGGGGGTCTTTCAAGACGGTCTATAAAGGACTGGACACAGAGACAACGGTGGAGGTGGCATGGTGTGAGCTGCAGGTAGGATGGCTTCTTTCACGTTTCAGTGTCGATGCAAATTTGTTTTAAATGTGGAAATATTAGTTTGTCCACTCACATTCAAATATGAACCCTCTTTGTGTACAATCCCACACCAGAGCTGCTTTGGTTTTCAGTCAGATTTCTCACTGGAGTTTATCTTCCTTTCTCTCCTCCAGCAGCAAACTTAGATCAGATACATGCTGGTACTTTCCCTGCCCTCCTACCCCACTCAGCTCTAATCCCCCCGCGGGTCATCAGAGGCGACGTGAAGCAGCTAATCTACTGAATATTATTCCTTGTTGACCTTGAGTCGGGCTGTGTCAGGCAGCCTGGGTCATCCTGTCAGCAGTCAGCTCCAGCTGAACCACTCCGTCTGCCGTGATCCCCTCTAATCTCTGTTTTCATTAACGAGGCTCGCCCTCTGAACGCCTCACGCGCAAACTAAACCCAACCCAAAGAGCATTTACGATCGGCTCCGACGATCCAGCTTCAGTGTCTGTGTGATAATAGATCCACTTGTGCTGTGAAATGTTTCCATGCTGAGAGGCAGGACTGAGGGATCTGTGCGATACCATCTCCGGGTTTTGCGCTCACGTGTGGCGCGTAAACATCACAAGCGAGGCTGACCAACTGCGGCCTGATGAAAACATCCAGAGCTGTCAGGCCTTTTTCATGCCACAGCGTTTGGCATGCTGGCCCCAGACAGCCTGCGGGACAGCTGCCTCTTCTCTCACTTGACATGGTTTGATAGCGCAGCGTAGGATTTAAAGATTTAAGATAAGTCCTCCCTTAACATTTGCTGTTGTGTGTGACGTGCGTTGGTATCAGTGTCTGGCAGCCATGTAAGCCTTCTCAGGTGCGAGGTTGTGCCCTCATGCCCTCCAAACCTCAAATTCAACCCTCTGCGCACTGACTTTGGACTGAACACTGGCATGCGATCGCTTTTTATTCTTTACTACTTTACAGATTTTGGAGGTTGTTTGAAGACACCGCTGCACGTGAAAGCACTTTCTGACTTTGCTCGAGAAACGATGCGTAGTGGCTTCGTCTTGCGTTTAAGCTCTGCAGGTGGCACACAGGGCGGACGCAGTCGGGGATTATACGGGGTGGAGTGAATCTGCCCTCAAGGCTCAAGCGCCAGCAGCAGCAGGTTGAGACTTGAAGAGCCCACCTGTCAATTCACTCAACAGGTGTCCGTTTGGGGGAAGGCAGAGACGGAGACACTCAGATGTCCCCTTTACCTGCGCCGTTACAGCACAAGTGTGGATGTTGCGCGCCCTCGAGGCAAACACAAGCGGGGGTCCATCCATGCTTTTAAAGTGCGACACAGTGCCGGCGGCTCTTTGGCAAGGGACCACTTCAGAAACGAGCATGCCATTTCAGCTTTTTACTTGAGACATGAGCCCAGTTAAGCTCCTTAATCGCTCCTAATAAGCTTAAAGGTGGCCATTGTTGATGTGGTTACTGTTGTGAGAAGTTAGCCTCAAAGACTCAGCTGCAGTTTCTTAGCTGAAATCACCTCCCCGTCCTCCCCATGTGTCCTTGATTGCTTCAATGAGCACAGAAGCTGGCTGTTGGTGGCTAAACACAATCACCTCTGTAATGTTGATAGAGCAGCAGGTGAAGGTGCGTCATTACAAGTCAGGTAGAAATGCCTTAAGCTCTTTTAACTATGTATTACAGAGCCTGAGCTGTAATCTGCAGGCAGAAAGATCAGCTGATCAGACTGTGAAGAGGGCTTCAAACAGCATCTGCTTTAGTCCCGCTTACACAGATCATCATTTGAATTAGGCAGATTTTTTCCTGATACGGTAAACCGAAGGTGTTCTCCGTCCACAGCGCGTCGCCTGTGCTGTTCCACTGAACACGGATCAGCCTGGGCGGTGTCTGCAGGAACTTTTTGTGCCAGCACACAAAAAGTAAACAATACCTTTAGATTCTTCCATGACATGCAACACCGACGCTCAGCCAGGACAGCGCGTAATCAGGTCAGGTCACCGCTCATAAACTGTGACCAATAAGAGACCAAGAAGTGGCTGATGTTAAAGCTATGATGCTGTTTAAACAATAGAAAAGTAACCAGCCAGTATCATGTAAGTTTATGTTGGTGTTTGGACCCACACAGACCTCCCTCACACTTACAGTACATGAAGGAAATGACACGTATCTATAACATATTTAAGAAAAATAACATTTCTGATGTCTGAGGAAGACCGGGCTCAAACATCACTGACACACACTAAAGACACTTTCACGTTAAAGCTTTATGGATGTTTGCATGTATTCATATTCCCACTAACAGAAGCACATGTTGCTATAAATAATAAGAGACCGAACAATGTAAAATCATGGAAAATCTCATCAGCTCTGTTTTGTCGTTTTGTCACAGATATGCCAGCAGCAGTTTATGTGCCGGCTGATACAAAAAAAACACACAAGAAAAGTCAGTTATCATCATTTTTGGGGTAATTTTATAACAGTTTTCCAGTTAAACAGAACACAGACCAGTTTATTTTACAAAAATTGAGACGTTTTAGTCGGCTGTCATCAGCCAAATATCAGACTTTCCCGACCTCCGCGTCCCTCTGTGATCTTCCTCGTCTCGTCTGCACACAACGCTCTGACTAATCAAACACCAGTAACACACACTGAACCTTCTACCTCACACACCCACCGACAGATTCAGAATACCCAGTGATGTCCACACAGTCCAAGTGTAAAACCTTTCTGTTTCACAATGCACCGCAACATCTATTTCGCATGTGTTTGTAGGATTGATTTATTATCTTTGTTCATCCCTTTTACATTCTGTGTGCTCCTACTGAAGCTTTTTTTTTTTTTTAGTTTTCCTGCTGCTGCGTCCTGTCTTTCCTTGTGTTGCGTATGAAAACCTCTGAATCTCATGTTTCTTCACTCACATGCAGTTCTTGTAGATAAATAGAACAATAAAGCAAACATAATTCATTGTGATTATCAGGCCCGTTCAGAGACATGTGGCTTTAAGTTTAGAGCTGTTTCCAGAAGAAGCAAGGACAAAAAAAAAACCTCCCAGTTGGCAGCTACCTAGCAACCCTTCCCCCACGGGCTCACGGGTGACTCAGGTGCCATATAGGCAACATAAACTGGGCTTTGAAGGATATGCAGAGGTGGTTAAAAATGGATGAGCCTTTGCATTGTCCCCTTCTTCTTCCATTCACCCACGCCGAGTTTACAACCTGCTGCATGTGCTTTTGTGTGCCACCGATGACTGCCGCCTCCACAAAACTGCAACAAACATGAAACACAGGTCGTCCGTCGTTGTGCCGAATCAGAAGCTTTTAACCGTGAACGTGGCAGCACGTCGAGCTACTGAGTAACTGATTGGAACGAGTGCACTGAGGCACATGTCCTGTTTGGT
Source organism: Chaetodon auriga (assembly GCF_051107435.1). NCBI lineage: Eukaryota > Metazoa > Chordata > Actinopteri > Chaetodontiformes > Chaetodontidae > Chaetodon > Chaetodon auriga. The sequence continues at coordinate 4,150,961 of NC_135093.1, forward strand.
GAGCCCGTTTAAAGGGAATTGGTTGCACAATGCCTGAGCTTATTCAAGGGCAGCAGTTTCCTCCAGCCTGCAGCAGAAAGTCAGATACTTTTATCCTCTCGTGTTTCATTTTTAAACCCAAGCCAACACTCATTCTTTCATCACGCTCTATATAAACAGCTTCACCGGGCTCCACATCACCACAGCCACCTGCATTTTCAGCACTGTCGGTGTTTATGAGGGCCGCGCTTGATGCTGGATGGGCTTGAATGCATTTAAAAATACTGCAGCACCCACAACCAATTAGCCAAATCCTTGGATGCATAAATAAAGGCTGAGAGACAATTTTCTGCTGATCGCGACATACCGACTCGTGAAAGCTGATGCTCTCGTGTGGTCGTGGTTTCTGCAGATGGTCACAAACATTGTTTTTGGAGGAATGAGTTTTGTGGTAACCCTTTCCTGCGGGACACGAAGCCTCTCTGCTGATGATGTGGGCCTTTAGATATCAGTCATTCATCAGCTCTGCTTTGTATGAATGGACAGTTTCAGCGCAGAGGAGGTTGGTGCTTTTGAAAACACTCGTGATAACTGGCTGATTAATTGCTCCCAGTTTCTTATTAAAGCAACAACACCCAATATTCACTGGTTCCAGCCTCGAATCTGAGAATTTGCTGTAGTTCTTTTTTATCACTGTTGATCATCTGTGGGTTTCAGACTGTTAATCGGACATAAAAAGCAATTTAAAACCATCCCCACGGGCTCTGGGAGCTTATGACGGCCACTTTTAACTGTTTTCTGACATTTTCTAGCCTAAACGATCAGTGCAGGAGAGGTTGTGGAAGATTCACGTCACGCCTGTTGTACACAGAGCTGGAGCCATTACTGCGGTGAAAGTGGGCTCACTGGGCAGAAAGCGCTGGAGTCTGCGCTGTTTACGTTTATTCTAAGCGTTTTAAAGCTCATATAATAGCACCGGATTAAGTTAAGGCCGTAAAACCTTATTAACGCCTCGCTCTGGTCTGCACAGTTTGTATTCCGAGTTATGAGGTTAATCAACAAAGCATAAGTCTCGCTTGGCACTAACCCTAGATTCCTGTTGGCCCTCTCTCATGCTCGCCTGGGCCTCATAGAAGCCTGGCTGGGTAACCTTTATCTGAATGTGGCTAGTGTTCAGCGACATAACACGAGCTGGAGGCTTCCTATCAGTTCCGCTGTAGCCAACATCAACACCGTCTCTCCTCGCAGGGCCCGTCGTGCAGCGAGATCCAGCTTATCGGGGCCTGCCAATGTTCTCTGAGGAGAAAGTGAAGGAGACCCGCAATGATAGCCTACATTTACACATGGCAGCACGTCACTTTGACGCGAGGGCTGTTTGTTTGTTTGCATTAGCTCCGCGCGGTCCTGCAGGGAAGGCCGCACCGTGTCCCGTGTAAAGCTTGTACTGTACTAAATCTGTGCTCATTTGGTGATTGCCCTGCACGATACGGCGTGTCTGTATCACACAGTATGCACTCAGCTCTCAAGCTAGATAACAGTGTCTCAATGGCTGCTGTTGATAATATGTAAGCGTCTTGTTTAGGGTGGAAACTGTAGGTGCAAGCTGGGACAGCAGCACGGTGGCTCTGTGTGCAGGAGCCTGGGGCTGTTTGGTGTGTTCGTGTTTCTATTGGAAACTAAGTTGCTTGTAGGTGTGAAGGTGAAAGTGAATTTGTTTTTCCAGCCGTGACAGACCGGTGACTGTACCCTGAGTCATGCTGGGGGAGGCTGCAGCCCTGCTCAGGGACCCCCAACAGGAGAGATGAGCGGCACAAACATGTCGATGCTCGAGAAAGTTAAGAGGAGCCTTCAGATGTCAAAGAATCGGAGAATTGCTGAAGGCCGTTCCTGTAGTCTTCTGGACTTAAATTTTAGTTTATTAGTGTTTTTAATTTTTGATTTTCCATGATAATTAGTTTGTTATTGGAGCCTCAAATTACTTATGTTATGACTTGGAACATAAATACAATAATGCATTTCGAATGGCTTGATGAAGCTTCTGTAAACTCGATCAAGAGAAAGCTAAACATGATATCTGAGATAAACCAGCGTTAGCCCGCCTAGCAGACATGCAAACACCATAATCCGCCTTTCTGTTTGTTTTTCTATTATGTTTAAGCCCTCAACAAACATCCAGAATATGTTGTTAAGTAATAACAGAGTATAGCAGATATGGTTATCATATCATACAGGCAATGATAAAAAATGACGAAAATGTTTCCGAGTATGATTATTTTCATGCGTTGGGAGTACAAAGCTTCACAGCTGGAGTTAGACGTAAGTCTGCCAGCCATGTACTGGGAGCACTAAGTGGAAAAACCACAGTAGAAACTGGTTCCATCTGCCAGATATAATGACTGAGCTATTGTTATTTTACGTACACCAGTGCGCTGTTGGCACAGCCTCCGTCTCTGCTGAGTCACCGCTTTTATTGGGATCCTCCCGCAGATCGATTCTTCATGTGAGAGATTTCAGCAAGCGGTCCAGGTTTGTCTAAAGTTTTCCAGCTTCCAGTAATATGTTCATGTTTGTCAGATGGAGCATAGAAGGCTTCTGTCTTGACACCAGGTTTTGGAGATCTTTTCAAAAACAGCGTCGTATCCTTTCCTGCAGAGGAATCTCTTGTGTTTACAGGGATCACATCGTCTCTGAAGGGAGCACAAATATGATATATATATATATATATGTCATATCTCTACTGGGACTTGGCCTTAATTCTCAGATTAGCTCTTAATCCTCATGTCTGTTAATGTATATCAAAACTTCTCTTGATGAAGATGATTCCTGACAGATTTAAGGCCCTTATACAAGCCCAGTGTCATCAATCCTGCAGGTGAAGTTAAAAATGTTCTTCATTTTTGGTGAGAGCAACTGTCCAAAACCCGAACATGTTCTATTTACAATGACACAAAAGGAGACATATTTGCTGAATCCGACCGAAAGTGTATTGGATTAAAATCTCCGACTGCACCTTTTAAGAAGCAAATCAGCTGTGTGCTTTGGAGAAATTTCCTCTCTCCACCGTGTTTTTAGCTTTGACAGTGTGTTCCTGTAGGGGAAAACACGTGGTCCACACTGCAGTTTGGGCCCTGGAGAGGCCCGAGTCCTGCTTCCTAAACAAACCAAAGACCTCAGGTTTTAATAGCTGTTTGGGCTCTGAGGCCATAGTTGGTCAGGGAGAGACTCGGCGGTGTAACCTCTGCTCGTTTCTGAACCGGCCGTGTGTGTCGGAGCGTGCAGGACGAAGGTGTCGGGAGTGTAAATGTGCCATGTGAGTCCTGGGATGAATCGGCCATTGGTGTACAGTAATGACTCTACCTGGTACCTTGCAAAACACATCAACAAACACTGTAATGTGTTTTCTCAGTCAACAGACAGCTTTAATGTGTCTCCTCCCAGATTTGACCGGTGCTTTCTCAGGTCACATTTATCTTAAGTCAGGGCTCACGTTCATGCTGGTGGTATAGATGTCATTTGGACTCCTTATGGGACAGAGCTGAGCCACAGATTCATAAATCTTTCACGTTGCCTTCCTGTGACAAGGGCACCGCGTGCATACCATCACTTCGTAAACGGTATCCGGTCCTGGTTGCCAGTGGCACTTGATAGCACATGCTTGTTTGTCAGTGTAACACTATGCAGCTGCACCCCTCCTGCAGCCACAGCTAAAGTGGAGTACAAATAAACTAGTTACAGAACGCGCTTCAACAAGCAACACGTGATTCATGTTTCGTTTCAGCGAGAAGTTTCATTCGGTTCAGCTCGCCAGGCGTTCCCGAAAACATCTGTACGGAACAAATCGGAGGAATGTTTCTTTCCAGATATTAGGAATTTCAAGCCTTATTCAAGGATTTTTATCCGCTTTATAGAAAGCTTCATAAAAAGCAATATTAAAACAGACTGAGATGAGATCATCTTCTCTGCTGGCTGAGCCTGCGCTCACAGCTTCAAAGGCTTCGCTCTGACGCCGACCTGCTCAGATCTCAGTCAAATACGAGTTCCCAGTAAAGCTTAGCATGTTGTCCGGCTCGGAGTTCCAGATGTGTGGAGCTCAGTTAAAACAGTGACCGCTTTGTTGTCATCTGAAGGAAAATCTACTTCCTCTCAGCCTGGGGGTTAAGATACAGTAAGTTTAAGGGAGTGAGATGATAACAAAACAAAAGAAGAAGAAAAAATGTCTTTCTATATCAATCTCTGAGAAGGCACCCAACAAAGGGTTCAGAATTGCTTCATCCTAATCCAGAAATCATCCAATGTCCTGTTCTGTAAAAGAGCTGAAGAGCATCTCAATCAAAATCCATTCATTGATAATGAAACTGCAGATTTGATGCCTCATTAGAATGTCAGAAACCAACAAGCATGCAGCATTATTTCTAAATATTAAAGCTAAATCCAGCATTTTTTCTCACAACCTGACAACCCAGATGTGTTCATTAGTCGCTGATCAGTGAGCCTGCCGCTTCATTCCTGTGAAATAATGGATAGTCACACTTTACTTCCTGTCTGATCGAAGCTCGGGAGCTCTTGGCTCAGACCCTCTCGTGGTTACATTCTCCTGCTCCTGTTTGGCAAATCCCACCTATGTGACAGCCAAGCAGGCTTAAAAGAACCATGAAAACAAGTATGTGCAAATACTGCTTAGCCCAGGTCTTTCCTGTGAAGATCTCAGGAATCCGCCCAAGAGAGACCTACCTTCAAATCTTGTCAGATATGTTTTGTCATGAGCCTGTTGAGGCCTGTAGGCTGCAGCCCGGACCATAATTATTGTAAACGTTTTGAAATGATTAGGGCTGAGGTAATTCTTGTAATCAGATTGGGAGTTTACATCCGCTAACGTCAATGATTAGATGGAATCTGTGTGCTGCGAGGCTGCTGTTAGAAATGTCAGAGGTAATTGAGAAGCTTTTGAAATATCGCAGCGTGAGCACTGATTTACGTCCCTTTTAGCGCCGAAAATTAAAGCGCTAACAAAAAGAATGATGCCATTTCATGGATTTTAAAATATTGACAGTCATGTGTTTATGGGTTTTTTTGCAGTTTGAGTAACTGATCAGAGAGGCCCTCTGTTGTAAAGATGCACACACACATTTTTTTGCCGTCTCCGGCCAGTTGAGTCAGTCTAAGAGCTCGCAGGTCCAACTCGGCTCTTTATAGCGGCAGAAGACGCAACTGTGACGGACCGTGACAGGCTGTTATGTCCGCTGCGGCGGTGTAACTCACACACACTTTTCAATAATGGCCCTCAGTGTGCAGGATGAGGAACGGCTAAATATAAGTTGTTTATTTCTGGGAGAATCTCATGTGACACATCGCTTGTTTTTTGAATTCTCGCACTGCTGCTGCGTTGAGTTCAGATCAGTCAGGTGTACAGCGGAGCGAGGCGTCAACAAGCTGGTAAAAAAAGTGTGTTTTAGCCCAAATTTCAGCTTCAGGAACTTTCTCTTTGCTTGATTTTTGTCATTCCAGTTGCTGCCATTACTGAAATGATGCAAGTATTGACACCTTGTTTACACTTTGGTCACCATACAAAGGATGTCACTGTATTTCTGCGTGATGGCATTTCCAGTTTGGACTGAATGACCCGTAACGAAGCTCTTTCCACCCCTTTGCTGTTTCTCCAGTCGTGTTGACCCGACTGCTGTTGTATTTTTGAAGGCGAAACTCGAACAGTGCGTATCTTCCAGGCATCTTGTGATCTTTCTGTGGTTTGCTGGGTTTGCTGATGAGGACAAAGTGTTTGTTCCATTCACACACTGCTCTTCAAATGCCATTGCACTGAGAGAACCGCCCGCCCCCTCCACCTTCCCTGGCAGGGTTATTTGATCAGATCGGAGGAAGGAAGCCCTCTCGTCTCCATTTAACTTTGACGTGAGATGGCTCAGAGGTCATCTGCCAAGTGTCACAGGCCGAACTGGTCTTCACGTTGCTGCATACAGGCCAACCAAGTGTTGAAGTCACACAGGGAGCTGTTTACGAATGACTGATAGGCCTGGACAACACTAAACATCCCGCATATTGATACTTACTGTGCTGACACAGCAGCCATTACAATGTCCAACTCAAGCATTTAATGGACACCTACAAGCAGCTGCAGAATACGTCCTTGTCATTTCCATAATCCAAAGATGCCAAGTGAGAAGCACAACAAAAGACACTGATACAGCGTGTATAGATGTGCAGGAATCAGGCAGGTAGTGTGCAAAGGAAAAGTTACCAATTACTGGAGTTGTGCAATGCAAATCTCAGCTTGAAAGGCAAGCGTGGTCTTAAAGGACTGTACTGAAAGCGCAGCACAGTTTATAGAAGACCGTTAAAGGTTTTAGTGAGTCACTAAAAACAAACACTCCGCAGGTTAAGAGATGTCAGGAGTAACAAAGTAAACAGGCGGAAGAAGGAGATATCTCTCAAACAAGCCAATCAATCTTAGTCTGTCAAACAAGGTGACGCGATTCTGTCTGAGGTGACTCACTGTGCAGTTCAGAGGACAACTGAGCGAGGACCAGTCAGAGCCAGACTGATATATACATCGATATTGGCTGGTGTCAGCTTATTGTGGATGTATCAATACCACAAGTAATAAGAAAGAGCTGCTTAAATATGTCAAAGTAGAACTAAGGCTGACTTGCTTTACAGGCCACTTTTTACTCCTCAGCTACATGAGAGATGGTGTAATCCGGCATCTTAGGTCTCGTTTACTTGTGCAGGTAATTAGCCGGGCGCCAGCAGTCAGCTCAGGTTGTCAGTGTGAGAGCAGCAGTCAGAGGCTGGTTTGAGTCCTCAATCCTTATGAGATTAATGGCTAACCTCCCTCTGCCCGCTCCATTTACAGAACATGTCAGGTTTTCCTTGGAAAGAGCACACTGCCACCTCAGTTCTCACCTGCAAACATCTAAATGCGACACTGTGCCAGTGTAAGTGCCTACGTGCGTGTTTATATTAAGTGCGTGTCAGTCAAGGCGGGTATGTCAGTCCTAGAGGTGTGAGGTCAGACCTTTTTTTTTTTTTTCTTTCTCTTTGCCTTTGACCTCAATCCCAGAGCTTGGCGAGGCAGTCGTCACCGCCTCTGAAGCCGTGCAGGTTCTCTCTTGTCTGTTCTGTCATCAGAAGGTCTCGGTGAACTCTGGTCTTTATCTGCAGGGCTCCTCACTGTCAGCATCTGGAGCACAGGAGTTATGGCCTGTCAACAGCACTTTCAATAGTACGTTAATGTCAGGAAGAAGATGACAGGCTTATATTTTAGTCCCTAAAGGGGTTCAAACAGGGGTCAAGGTAAAAGGAAAATATGTCAGATGAAGTTGATTATTTCTGGGTTGACACAAAAACATATTATGAACATGGTCTCTGTTTGCAACCAACAATTGTTTTCATGGTCACTTCATCTTTGCCTTATTCTTTTCAATTGATCATTTAATTGTTATGTTAATTAAAATGTTACAAAATAGTGAAAAATGGCTACACAAAGCTCAAGGTGACAACCAAAAACCCTCGTTTAAGAGCTGGAGGTCGCAAAAATGTGAATGAACGGATAAGCCTTAAACTCGAAGCATTAACTGTGTAATAGTTTATTTTGGCTCAGTCCCACAAACACCTTCGCGCTGCTGTATAAGTTCTGTATAACAAAGCACCAAATGTGAATTAATCCACAGCTGAAAATAGTCCTACAGTGACCAATTGTTTTAGGAAATCACTGAGTTTTTTCAAATGAAACTACATATTTGTGACCTGTTTTCGAGGATTTATGTCTTTAGTTGGAAGGAATAGGCCACAGAGAGGACGGGGAAGCTACTGAGAGACGGACTAAAACCTTGTTTCGGTGTTTTAATGGGGTTTTTTTTAAGATACAGATAGAATAACACCAGACTTACACTGCAAATAATCAAATTGTTAACAATATAGGTAATTAATAACTATTTTTTTCATTAATATTTAACTTGTTGAGTAATTTTCTGGCATCCGTAAACGGACGAATCATTTCAGCACTTACATAAATTTGAATTCAGATCCAAGTATTCAAGACATAGATATGAAAAGATGCATTGACACCCCTGCTTGTAACCCTTAACACACACCCCTGCAGGCTTTAAGTGGTGTGACTGGATCCTTTTTTCACTTGCCCTACTTTTCTGTCTGTATTTAGTCAAGATTCCTGCAGAGACCACAGTCTGATGCCACACAGCGTAACATCAGGACAGTTCAAAATGTTCAATCCTGTGTTAAGCTGTGGCGTACACCACCTGGTTTGGTGCAAAAGTCGACTGACGTGTCGTGTTCGTGTCCCGGTTGTCATAATAGGGGCGCTGACAGACAGGGACTTCTTAATGCTGGTGGCTCCTCTACCATCAACACTGCTTATGTAACTCCACTTACATGGCACTAAGCCCAAGTATTTCCAGCCCCAGCTATTGCAGACCCCCAACTCAACACCCACCCACCCACACACACACACACACACACACACCTCCCAGCAGCTAAGAATAAAAAATCCATCTGGAAGACATGACGGTGTAAGAAAACTTAGCAGAGGCTCGTTCACGCTCCTCTGAATCTGGACTGTTTTTGCGGATAAACCCACTTGTCTCGGTTTGTTTTTATGGCTCCCCCCTGCATCGCTTTCTCCAGTGTTACACAACGTTTCTTGGCCTCATTTTCCAAAGAGGGGAGGAGGGAGAGAGAGGTGGTGGCAGATATATGCAGTCAAATATCCCATGGAAAAGTTTGATAGAGGCCTTGCACACTTGTCGACGGAGGATTCTTTCTGTGGGAAATGCCAGAGGGCTTCTGGGTGCAGATAGATACCATCAAGTCTAATTGAAGCACATTCTAGTTATTTGTAATCATGTTTGTTAGACTTTTCTCAGATGAACTGGTAACTGTCATGATATGAAACAGTAAAACTGAAGCATTACTGTGCGGTCGGTTTTCATTTCTGCCATTAGTCACAGATGAAGTGCGCCTGCTTACTGGGAGGAGGCGTTACGCTACCGGTAAATCAGCCAGCACCAGTAACGATGTAATCAGATGACAGCATCGCAATGTGAACACAGCTCACGCTTATGCTTTGTTGTTTCCATCTGTACTTAATTTTCCACCAGATATCACATTTTCTTTTTTACATTTTAAAGGATTATTTCCTCAGCTTGCCGGTTTTGTTGAAAGAATCACCCGTTTGTTCAGCAGCTCGTGTTTTACAGCGTTGTTCAGAGTTGCCATAGCAGGATTTTTGCTTTTTCATAAGAGTCCCTCAGAAGTTGCCAAATGTCTGCATGTTGCCTTTTAGCATTTTGCAGTCATGCCATCCAGCGTGCCAAGCTCTAGTAAATCCTGTGGTTTTGGAAGTGTCAGGGTCTCCAAGTGGTTCGGCTGCATGCCACAGCTAAAGCATGTTACACTGACTGTGTGCAGCAAACAGGCGACTATCCACAGGAGACAAAGCTCACTGCACAGGGGTCCGACACTCTCGCCCTTAGATACATAAATACCCAGCTGCACATCAACCCATAAACCCACTGACTCACTCACACACAAACTGCACACACACACTCTTATATTCACGCCATTATTTGTTTAATGTTCGGTGTGTTTATCAGGGTGCAGCGATCTATAGATTAAACCTCCAAATCTGACATCTGTCGTCCTAAAACTAAGTTGCAGTGCAAAAGCTTAACTATCAAAAACAAGAAAATAAAGCAATAAAACTGAGGAAATATTGAAAGTAATTATCCTCCAACCAAACTGGAAAATTTCACTAACCAATATTTATAAAACAAGTAAAAACATCTACTCTCGAATGACCTGCGCTTACTTTAAAAGTAGTGCAGCCGGACTGAAGACAAGCACGTTTGTCTGGACGCAGAGACATTCTGACTTTGACAAAGCAGTTTTGTCCTTGTTAGTGTTCATCAAACAGCTTCATAATGCTGAAAATTGTAGTTTCAAGCATTAAGCCAGAGCCAGTGAAATGCTCTAATCTAAAAACTGCCTGGAAAGAAGACATCTTGCCAGACAAAAAACAAGCACGTGTTGCCTCAATTTAGTTAAAGTTGAACTCACTTATTTAGAAGATGCATGAACATGTCTATAATCTAATAACCTTTTGAGCCCTGCTGACATTTTAAAACCATTATAGTCTTTGCTTTTCCTCCTTTTTTCCTTTTTTGCAAACCATTAAGTGTTTCTGACAGAAGTCTGCAATGAGCTGCAGCCTGTGTTCACGTCATAAACTGATCACTATCGACCTAATAGCAAACCGCTCGCTCAGAAGTCGCCTCCTTGTCTTCCTTCTGAGCCCTCATGTTTGAGTTGCTGGTGTAAAATGAGAGTTTGACAGGTGACTGACGCAGGTAAAAGGGCTCTTGTGTGGCGTGACCTCAGACAGCGCAGGTCTTCAAACAGGCTGCCTCCTGTGTTGATGCGGCAGCTTAGCATTAGCAGCAGCAGCAGCGCCTCCTCACTCACTGGGAAAGAGCAGAGGGGAAGGAGAGAGCGTATAGCGGTCAAGTTGATTGTAAGCATAAACATATGCAGAGCATTTTTCCCAGAATTCTGCCTCAATGCAGGATTCATGGTCCTGAAGTCTCCCAGGAGTTTTCCACTAACCACCCACCACAGGCAGAGTTACACCAACAGCAGCTAAATTGGGCCATTCATCCTAGAGGAAGCACAAAAATGTCTTTGTTCGTCCAGCGCGATTACAGTGTTTGGTTCAGTTTTACGTGGATTTCAGAAACCTCCTCCTTGAATTTGTAAAGTCAGAGCTCCCCTTATTGGGAAATAAATGTGATTATGTAATCGGAGGGGTCACCCAGATGGATGAACCTGTGGTTTCCATTCCTGCCGCGAGCTCATTAGTTAAAGTAACAGTGATTTATCAAATTGCTGTGTTTATTGCTACTGACTTACATAACCAGAACGGAGCTCGACAACTCCACTGTCAACACGACGGCGTTTTTATGCTTGACAAAACAATCTCTCGTCAGGGTCCATTTAGGCACAGTTGTGAGCTTTCAATCATATCACATGACGACTATCAACAGATGTCGTCGTCCAGCTGTGAAATGTAGATGTTTAAATCTCTATAAGGACTTATCTTCCGTTTTGGAGTATACGACTTATGTATTTGCAGGTTAAAAACCTGAATGAGCTACCTGGAGTACTGAGAACTGGGAGGCGTGGCATGCAAACACCTTCAACAGGTGTCTGATCATTGCGTGCTCTGTGTGCAGGTGCATCCTCGACCAGATCAGAGACCAGATCAGTCTGTGAAACAAAAAACATGATGACTAACATATAAAGATCATCTAGCCACTGGAATGAAAGTACAGGTCTGACGCTCCCTTCTTTTATTGCCAGCGATAAAGACAGCGGAGCAGTAAAAGCAGCAGCGTTGGGAGTTTCTCGACGTCAGAATTGCTGTCAGGCAGGATAAAGAAGGTGGATGTCGTGTTCCCAAGCTAGAGCCAGAAATGAGCCACAGCCACAAAAATAGGGGCAGAATATGGCAATAAGCAAGGATGAGATAAACGCAGCCTCGCAGGTTGCTGTCAGCTGAATTATGGCATTTTTCTGCAGTCATCGTGAAAATGTTAACTGCTCCTGGCGGCCAATAACAGCGTCTGTGTTGACTGAAGATGACAGCGAGATGGAGGTCCGTCGCTACTGATTGTTCAGGGCAAAACAAAACAAAATACCCTCCCTCCCAAGCTGAAATGACCTGACTTAACATAGCACCTTTCATACAGGAAATGCAGCTCAAAGTGTTTTACACCAAATGAATCACATGCACCACGTGCTTCACATAAAAAAGACAGAATGAGAATAAAAACAGGGATAGTAAAGAGTAAAATCCCACTTGACAATAACCAACGTGATTTTCTCTGCAGACCCGCAAGCTGACCAAGGCGGAGCGACAGCGTTTCAGCGAGGAGGTGGAGATGCTGAAGTGCCTGCAGCACCCAAACATCGTCCGCTTCCACGACTCCTGGAAGTCGACGGTGAAAGGCCACAAGTGCATCATCCTGGTGACCGAGCTCATGACCTCAGGCACGCTCAAAACGTGAGTCCCTCTGCCTGGTTTCCCCTTCAACTGCAGAAGAAAGTCCAGCTAAAAGACGGCGTTATGCTTCTCAAATGGCGAATATCCTTTGTCCACATGAAACTCCTCATGTCTTCCACACAAAAGAGGAGCTTTGTGTCATGTTTGACAGCTTTTAAAACTGTGATTACAGACGTGGAATAAGGACCAGACGATAGCTCCACTTTGGGTACAATGTTCTGGGAGAGAATTCAGGAAACCAGCTCACTTAAAAACTTCCCCTTGGCTGCCAAAATAAGACCTGAATTATTTAATGGCGCCTTCTCTTCTTCCAGTGTTTTGATATGTTTGGAAATGGGGAGTTCAGCCTTGACCTCTTTTGTTTTAGGTACTTGAAGAGGTTTAAGGAGATGAAGCTGAAGCTGCTGCAGCGCTGGAGTCGTCAGATCCTCAAAGGGCTTCACTTCCTGCACACCCGCACTCCTCCCATCATCCACCGGGACCTCAAGTGCGACAACATCTTCATCACCGGCCCCACCGGCTCCGTCAAGATAGGCGATCTGGGACTGGCCACTCTCAAAAGTGCCTCTTTTGCTAAAAGTGTCATTGGTGAGTGTGAATTTGGGTCAGCAGTCTCCTTCAGCTGATAAAATCTAACAGTTCATATCTACCTAAAAACTCAAAATTAAGCCTTCAGTTAATCATTTTGATTCCTGCTTGGATTCCTTCTTCTTCCCCCTGCGCACAGCCGACCATACGTGCCTCTATTTAAAATACGTTTTTAATGCACCATCATTACGCAAATGGCGTTTAATTTCAGAGGCAGCCGGCCCTCCCTCTGCAGGGAGTGTCAGCCATCAGACGCAGCATAAAGACTTGTTGATGCTTGTTCAAAGTGACACTTTTTATCCTTCAAGTCACCAAATCTGAACACTGTATGCTTCATTCACAAAGAGGGGTCGTGCTGCGCTCAGTGATTCAGAAAATGAGTTGATTTTTGTTTTCAATTTAACAGAAATTGATTTTCCCACAACAATGCACAAGGACTGAGTTGGTTATTCACTTTTAAAGCACTAAGATAAACAGTACTGCACATAAACACGTCACCTGAAAGTATGTTAGTGTGTATATAAAGTACTGATTGATGTTGCTGTTTTACCCTTTAACATCCATTAGTTAGCAACTAGCTGGTGAGCTTTTTTAGCTGCTCAAGAGTCAAATGTTTCCCTCAGGAGTTGGTGGAGGCCAAAACAGGGCTGAAAGGAGAGTCAATATCGGCCTCCATTCATCAGAAACTCAACTCGACAGAAACTGGACTTTCTATTGTTCTTCACTTCTTCAGTAGTTGGAACAGAAGAACCGTTGACCTCTAACTCTGCTAACTCTGCCCTCTGAACCCTGACAGGAACACCAGAGTTCATGGCCCCGGAGATGTACGAGGAGAAGTACGACGAAGCGGTGGACGTCTACGCCTTTGGAATGTGCATCCTGGAGATGGCCACCTCTGAGTACCCGTACTCCGAGTGCCAAAACGCCGCCCAGATCTACCGCAAAGTCACCAGTGTGAGTAAAAGAAGGAGGAGGAGCCGTGTTTAATGTAATTGTCAACATGTGTCTGTGCGCTGGGATTAAACCGAGAGGAACCAGGATATCTGGTGTATACATCTGGATATCCTGAGTCCTTGGAGAGAAGTGGGGCCCATGTGGAACCAAAGCCGCATTTTGTCTATTAAAGGCTCAGCTTTGTCCATTACAAGCTCAGGGTGTAGGACTGTACCATAACCTGACCGCTTTGCTGTTTTCAGCCCGCAATCATGACGCAGATGTGTGCCTCACTGATTGCTAGTGTGTTTACTGGTTCAAAGATCCCGTCTAACTGGTTCTGCCTATCGTATTCACTGGAATATTCCGTTCCCCAGTGGAAAACCGATCAGCGCTGACGTTTGCACATTTTCTGTCTCGACTGCTCGTTAAGCCTTTCAGAAAATCAATTATTTTAAGAAAGCACAAATGTGTTTGAAAATCTTTTATTGCATTGGAAGATATCAGTCGAATGATGACGAGAGCCTGAATCCCAACCAAGTGTCCTTTTACAGGATGTTGGATTCAGATCACGTCATAAAGTTTTATACAGAAAAAAATATGCCGTCTGAGAATAAAGACCAGAAGCAGCGTAGTGAGTTTTAAGACCGTAGCGTTACAGTAGTGGCTTTAGGCTGCCGTATTTCAAGCTGTTCCCGGGTGCCAAGCACAGCAAATGACGCCACGGTGGGCGAGAGCCGGCGATGGTAGAATTATATGTTTTGGAAATTGTGTCTCACTCCTCACTTCACAAAGAGAGCTGTTTCTTCCTCGCGTGTCGCATATGCAAAGCAAACAGTGTCTGACGAAGGCTGGAAAGTGAGAAAGCGACAATGCCAATAAGCCAGAGAGGGCCTGGCTCCTCCACAAACAAGACAACATAATAATGTTCCATGTGCAGTCGGAGGAGCTTACCCATACGAGAAGATTTAATTAAAGTCATATTAGCACAGCCTTTCATGATCTGTTTACGTTTTATGTTCATGTCCAGCACTGAAGGCATCTGTCAATTTACTGGCACGGCAGTTCGACATGTTCGCAGCATTAAACATCAACCTTTATGTAAACTTTATGTAACTTTTCACTTCGTACATAACTGACTTGTATGGGACGTCACATGCTATTTCAGGGTCCTAGAGTAAGAAATACAGCTTGATGTATGAAAGGCAGAACATATACAAATGTAAGTAAATGCGTTGGAAATCGTTTGCACGTGGGTGGCCGCAGCCGTCTGCAGGCTTGGTCTTGTTCATAAGATGTTTTCATTTCTATCAAATAAGTAGATTGATAAGTAAATAAATGCCAACTTACTGTTGAAAAATGCCTTCTCATGTGCACTGCATGGCCAGAAGTATGCGGACCTCACTTCTTCTGGGAAGGCTTCCAAGAGGATTTTGGAGGTTGGCTGCAGGGATTTGCTCCTGTTCACCGAGAGATGTGACTAAAGGTTATTTTGCTCCGTCTGTGGATCTTAATGGTCAAATGGCTCATAAAGTAAATCAGAAATGTGTTTAGGAGCCGTTTAGAATTTTAAATCAATTATAAATCTAACAAGGAGCCAGTGTTGGGAGGCAAGCAGCGTTTTCTAACAGCTGGAGGCGGCGGAGGGAGCCCTGGCTGATCTGAGAACAGATAAAAGCATGTACAACTTTTTGTTCTCAGGTCCCGAGAGCCCAGATTTGCCTATTCAAATCTCTCGTTTTTGTCCAGCCAACAGTCCAGAACCCAAAGATTTTCAGTTTATTACCATATAAAAGCAAATGTTGAGATTTAATCTATGTCACAGAACATCACATTCATGCTTTGTACTTATATCTGGACCTCTGTCAGTGCATGAAAGGAGCAGAGTGAAATTAGATTTGGATTGAGGGAAAACTGGTTTATCCAGATGGTTCCTGTGAGGACACTGAATCGAACTGCTTCAACAAAGAAACCTCTGTGCTGCGCTTCAGATCCTCTAAATCACATTTCACATATGAGATAACAGAATTTCAGTGACTGCGCAGAAGCTTCAGCGCAGAAGTCAAAGACACTTGTTGAGTGTTTTCTGCTCTCTGCTGTCTCAGATCCGTCCTTTGTTTCACTTAAACATGAAGCAGAAATAGTTTGAGAAATAATTAAGTGACATGTCGGTCGTTACATGTGCTAACAAAGTGGATCACTCAGCTGTTTTCTGGGAGGTCTGTTTGATTGTTTTGACCTAACATCAGCTGCTTTGGTATCTGCAGGCCAAACATCTTTTTGACCTTGACCCACTGTGTTCGTATCAGGGCCTTTAGAGCTCTGCTGTAATCTATGTACTTTCTCATGATAGCGTTTGAAACACCTCCCTTATGTCGTGGAGAGTACAGTCCTGCCCGAGTATTTTCTGTTTTGAGATAAACTGTGCAGAGAAGCTCCAGCTGTCAGCAGTTAAAAACCCTTTGACGGGTCGGTTTAGGTGGAAGGAAGGAGGCAGGTGAGCGTCTTGGGTTTTTTCCATTTTCATGAGCTCTCGGTGTCGTCCTCCTCTGGTGTTGACGCCATTGCAGAGCCGATTGTCATGCTGGCTAGTGGCAGATGTCACAAAGCGGAGGATTACAGTTACATGCCCTGCAGGTGCGAGTGGCTGTTCCTGCTTCGATTAGATCCTCTGACAAGAGAAGTGTGCGATAAATGTTCAAGGAAGAGATCACTGCAGCTGATCGCTTATTCTGCTGAAAGCACCCCCCCTCTGGTACTTGTCGACACAGTAGGAAGGCCAGCAGATGAAGTAAAGCTCCTCTGATTGTTTTCACAGGGAATGAAACCCGACAGTTTCTACAAAGTCAAAGTCCCAGAGCTCAAGGAGATCATTGAGGGCTGCATTCGTATGAACAACGATGAAAGGTACGAGTGAACACATACGCTGATCAACAATGACAGATTGCACAAATAATGTGTGTTTTGACCTTTATGAAGTGCGCTGATCCATGTTTCCGTGTTTTTTTGCTTTCTTTGATAAGATTTATCTAGATTCTAGCTCATAACTCAGATTTCGCGCAGATAAAATTTTTGCAGCATTGAATCAGATTCCATTTTTTGCATCTGCAGAGAGTCGGACAAGAGTCTTTGTAATTAGTTCTGGATATATAATGCAAGATCTGGGTTTCTGATCTGAGCATCTAAAAGTAGATTTTTCTTCCTTTACTGCAGATACACCATTCAGGACCTCCTGGATCACCCCTTCTTCCAGGAGAACAATGGCGTGCACGTGGAGCTGGCAGAGGAGGACGACATGGTGAAGCCGGGCCTGAAGCTGTGGCTGCGCATGGACGACACCAAGAAGCTCCACGGGAAGTACAAGGACAACAACGCCATCGAGTTCCTCTTTGAGCTCTACAAAGACGTGCCTGAGGAGGTGTCTCAGGAGATGGTAGGCCGACACACCAAGACGGCAACCTTTACTGCCTTACTGGCCCAGTTTGTAGCGCCCATTGAGTGTCTTTTGACACTTGACCCCAAAAGGTGAACGCAGCCTCACTGATGCACTCTGCCATCATTATGCTTCCTTTACGCTGTTGTTATGGCGGCTGAAACGCTGAAACGCGCCCCGGCCCATAAAGAGAACACCTTGCAGAGTGTGTCAAGGGCACGGCTCAACATTTAATCATCAGTGGTTGGAAATGTGAGAGCGTGTCTCAGGAAGCAGCCGAGGTCACGTCTTTAATAATATAATGGCTCTCTCGCTTGTTACGAAACAAGCCCTCATGTGCCCAGAACTCCCCTCTGCAGAGGTCACTTTTAATGAAAATGCACGCTACAATTCCTTACTTGTTTACCTCTTTGTGGTGGTTTTCATCAAGATCAAATTTGGTATCAGCAGGGGACATCTAGTCCTGTCGATCTGCTGTAATCTGACTATGTGTTGAGAGGCAGTTTTGGACTGAGTGTCCCACTCTGCTGGGCTGAGTGTCACAAGAGGCTGAGCGAGACTCCACGCTGACAGAGAATGCAGACGGTGTGTGTCGGTTTCACGAAACGAATGTTGGTAGCGCAAAAGCATTTGTCACATCAAAGGGGAGACTGTCTGCCTGCTTAATTGTTTACATGTTGCAGCAGCAGCACACCACGGACCATGACTTACACACATGTGTTCGTGTTGTGCCCTCACCATCTCGCCGTGTTGTTATGCAGGTCGTGCTTGGGTTCGTGTGCGAAGCGGACTTCAAGCTCGTGGCCAAGGCCATACGGGACAGAGTGACGGCCATCAAGCGTCAGAGAGAGAAGCTGAGGCGGCTGGCAGAGGAGCGGAAGAAGAAGCAGGAGCAGGAAGCCATAGAAGAAGAGGCGGAGATTCAGCCTCCTTTACCTAAAGTCTGTGAAGTTGTCGCGGCGGAGTCCCCCACCCCGGCCCTGACGCCTCCAGCCCCCATCCTGTCCCCCGTCACCAGCTCTGCGGACTCTGGCGTCAGCTCCAACTACCCCGCAGAGCCAGAGGAGCCCGAGGCGGACCAGCACTTCCACATGCGCCACAACAGCCTGTCCTCTGCTAACTGTGAGCCGCCTAATATAACATCACATAGCATGAACAGTCTGTGGGCTCCGTCTGTGGTAGCTGTCAGTAAAGCATCAAAAACTTACATTTTTGACCCCTCAGCTTTATCTGTTATGTGTTCCAGTGAAAAACTCATCGTAAACTCTGGAGACGGTGCGTTTTTAGCTGCACAACTGTACAGAAAGCTTAGCCATACAGTGAAACATGAAACTGTACATAACTAAATTATTCAATCCCTGTAAGACTCGTGTGCGTGTATGTGCTGTAGTTATTGAATATTTCTCAGTTTTTATGTAAAGCTGCAGCTCACATATTCCTTTTGGTGGCCTTGATGAATCAGTTTGATCTGATCTAAGTGAATTCAGCCTGTCCTGTGTGTCTCCACAGCGGTGCTAATCCACAGTGACAGCCTCTAACTTTTCATTGTGTGTGTGTGTGTGTGTGTGTGTGTGTGTGTGTGTGTGTGTGTGTGTGTGTGGTATGCCTCAGTGTGGGGTCATTAGATGTGTGTGTTCCGTGTACAGAACAGCTTGTGTCAGTTTGTCGGGCCACGGTCGGTCACATGCTAATGGATCATGTCCTTTGTTGAAACAGCTGACTGCGAGACGGACGGCTATCTGAGCTCTTCTGGGCTTCAGGATCCGCTGGAGGCCGGCAGCCTCAATACGCCTGCGACACCTCCCACCGCACACGCCAACTCACCGACTGCAAACGGTTTCCCCGTCCCAGCCCTCCGCTTCCCCTCGGTGAGTGGCCTCAATAAAGAACTTGTTATCCAACTGGAGAGCGCAGGGGGTCGGAGGCGGGATGGAGGCCTTTCAGGACTTTACAAGACCCCCTTCATCGACATTACTCAGTCTAATAGAGTGCTGACAGACACTTTTACATGTAGTTGGAAAGTAACACCTGACAATAAGGTACATAAAATGTTTAAGAGTGAGTGAGGAAAAAAATCAGAGTTCATCACGAGCAGATTCCTTGTAAAGTACCAGAATTTTGAGCACCTTATAGCTAATCTGCGCTCATATAGTTTAATTACTTTCCTCATTAAGTCAATGCATCTCATGGTTTTCTTCAAGTAGGCAGATATTTAATTTCCTACTTACATGCTGTAGTTTCTTGTTTAAGTAAAGCTTTAACAACCATCTACAGCCATGCTAATGTCTCTGTGAGGCTTGTCTCAGGCACAGCAGTGCTTTGAGCTAAATGCTAATATGAACATGCTAACATGTGGAAATGACTGTACTGTAGCCATAATACTAAACATGTTCACCTTCTTAGTGTGACAGCATGCTGACATCTGCATCTTAGCAATAAACATAAAGTACAGCTGAGGCTGATGGGAATGTCGTTTTTCACGCAAAACCAAATTACAGGAGAGACTGTAATTTTGGCCTCATTATGGCACCAAATGAAAAGCAATTGTAATGATTTAGTCTGGATCAAAGTGTCGGAGCAAAGCAAAGAGCCAAACTGAGGCATTTCCTGGTTTGTGTAAGCAAACCAAACACTTCAGCACTTAAAGTCCAGCGAGCGGAAAAAGTTTCCTGCCTACTGTCTTGTACTAAAGCTTGAAAAGAAAAAGAAATCAATGGAAGTCTTCATCCGCCTTTACCTCACCACATCCCTCCTTTCTATTCATAGAGCATTGCTGTATCCAACCACATAGAACATGGCAACTCAGGGCCCCCGAGTGGCTTCAACTCCCCCGTCGACAGGTAACGGTCTTCAGCCTTCTTTTCTCCTCGCTCTGCTCTTTTTTTAGCATCCAAGGAACACAGGAGTTCAATAGTCTCTTCTCTATTTAAGTTAGAGACCTGAAAATCAATGTGAATCTCGTAGACATGCCTGGTCTTCCCTCTGTAGCTCCTCCTCCTCCTCCTCCACATCTGTGGGGCTGTGACAACAAGCTTTAGGCAACCGACGGGCTCTCCTGTGTTTTCGGCGCAGCGAGGCAGAATGAACCCTTGCAGGTTTCTCTCAGATGTTGTGGAGGCCCTGTTTTCCGTGTTGGTGGGATGCTGAGGAGGAAGCGGCTTGATTCTAGCCGACAATGCAGGGTAGATTGTACGTTTCATCTAGGCTCCATCTTCTGCTCGGAGACTATGTTTTTTAGATGGTGTCACCGTACATTTTTGTTTTCAGAAGGTCCTTTACAGTCCGCTCCTCTTCCACCACTGACAGTTTCTCTGACTCATCCATAGTAGCCTGAAATAAAGGTCAAGCCCAGCTGATTATCATGTTTCATATCAGCCTGTTCGTTAACTATTTGGGATCTAAAACTTACTCCCAGTTGCTTAATTCTTCCTCTTTGAAAAGCATTGGATTACTTCTGATATTACAAAACAGAAGCATCATTTGCGACATGAGCACAAATGTTCAGTCTCATTGAGTGTTATTTCCTCAGCGTTTAAAGGTGAAAACAGGCTCTACTTTGACCTGAAGTGACCTGTGAGTTGGGGGGTTTTAAATAGAGACAGGCAGACGCTGCCAACCAGCAGGCCTGTAACTGCTCGCAGCCTGTAGATGGAGGGGAGTCTGTGACCACAGCCGTCCAAAAAGGCCCATGAGACGCAATTAGCCAAACCAAAGCTTTTTATAAAATGAGCTGAAAGTCCTCCAGTTCTGTGAAACCTAAAACTCCTTCATTGTATAAATACGACAGTTCACATGGCCGCGCTGCTGAACACCAGCTCCTGATGGACTCTCAACAGGCCTCGTTAAAATCTATTGTTTGACTCTGCTGTTTACGCCCAGGAGACATGCCACTGCAACGCGTCAAGACTTTATTTGACACTTCAGAGTGCTGTTTATTATTATGTGTGATGGCGAGATAATCACAACCACGATGGATGTTCAATTCCCAGATGATGCATTTGCTTTGAAATTCCTGCACGAGGAATGTTTCGGTGGCTTTTCTGGGCGTTTTTTATAACAAGAGGTATGTGGAATTTCTTTGCAGCTATGCCTCCGATGTGACCTCAGGCTTGAGTGACGGCTACGAGGGCCTATCGGAGAAGAGCGAGAAGACGGCTGCGAGGCGAACCGCCGGGAAGCTGTTCAGGAGGAGGGCGCGCTCGAGGCTGCGCATCACAGGGGTACAGTAAATCAAAAGTTTAATTTCAACACAAATGCATCGAGGCAGGTCATAAACAAATAAATCAGGCGGCTGGATTGAGTGTTAGTGGATTCATTTGATTTATGATGGAGGAGTGAAGCTCCACCCTGATTATGTAACGTTATCAGTAACTATGCTGCTCTTCCCCCGACGACCGCAGTTCATTTCTCTTCTGATCAGGACATTGTGGTCTTTTAATGAGCGTGTTTGGACTGGAGGCAGAGACAAACAGATCATGCGTAACCACATGTGCTTACAGTGGTGCAAAGAATGCACAGTACAGTACACACATAAACACTCTGGAGTTTACAGTAGACCCACATGTTTGCTCACACACAAAAACGTATTGTTCCTCCTTGTTTGGCTTCGCCGGCTGGTTTAGAGAGTAAACACACACCTGTCGTTACCATCGATCCTGTCCGTCTCTGCAGCTCTCTGATAAAGTGGACCGGGTGGTGGAGTGTCAGCTGCAGACGCACAATGACAAGATGGTGACCTTCAAGTTCGACCTGGATGGAGATAACCCTGAAGACATCGCCGCAGTCATGGTGAGTCATTACAGGTCCTTAGTCACCGGCCAATCAGTGATCAGCAGGTGCGTTCAGAGTGTGGACGATAAAAGACTTCGATCGGGTTGAAAACAAGCGCGTCTGTTGTTTTCGTCTCAGTTGAATTTGGCTTTGGACCAAGTAACGATTACATTTCGGTGATGATTCTCATCTGGTGCCTCTTAGATTTAACATGAACCTTTCTAACAGGAGGACGGTAAATGCTAAAGCTAAAGTTTGCTGGAAATGAAAGGACGCACACTCACCGACCTTTACCCGCGGCATCAAAGACGCACTGTGCTTTCTTAAGTTAGAGAAAATGAAATCCTCATTAAAGCGCTCCACAAAGAGTTTTTAGAAAGTACCGAATCCCTTTCTTAACCACGTTAAACAGAAAATCCAATTACCTGCTTTTCCGTGAAAACGAAAAGTCCGAATGAGTCAGCTCTCTCTGCCCTGCACATGTTTACATTTTTAAACAACTTTTTTCATAAATTCATATCCAAAAGCCTTTTTTCTTGTCTTTTTCATTTTAGATTTTTGGGGATTTGCTTTTTGTATTGTAGCCTAGGTTGTCGTTTTTTTCTTGCATCATTTACCACTTGTCAAAAAAATCACAATAAACAAAGTCAAATAAGCAGTTTTTGGTTTGAGTACTGAATACAAACATCATAGAGCTTCATTGAAAAGCGGGAACACGAATATGCAGGATGCTGTCAGACAGTGTGGAAAACCTGAAAGCCACCTGAGGAGAGGGCTGAACAATGGAAACAATCAGTGTTTGTTAGAGCCTCCCAGAATTTACAGGATTTGTGCAGAAATAAACAAACAATCTCACTCTGTCTGCTGATAAGTCTGACAGATTCCTCTATCTCAGCGCGCCCTGCACATGATTCATCCCTGGCTGATAGTGTATCTAACTTTCTGTGACGTGAGTGACGCAGGTAAGCAGCCCCATCCTCTTGTTATTGTCTCCAAGCCTCATTAGCTCAGAGGTAGCGCGCACACACACACCAGCCGGGGTGATGAAGCAGCAGCGCTTTTTGTTCACTGCCTGTTCTGTTTTCCTGACTCTTAAAACACAGTGGGCTTTTGTTTGCTGAGTCTTGGCACAGCAGGGGCGCCTGGCATCACAACAGCCCCCGTGGTTCTCATTGCTGGGTTTTAAATGAGCTGAATTATGCCATGCTGACAGGAAATGGTCACCACGCCCCAGCCCACAATTCACAGCAACGCTCGAAACTGCGTGAATATGCAAAACTCAAAACCTCCTCCAACAAACTGCTGTATTGTGGATTTAGATGAGATGATTTATGTGTTTTTTCCTAAGAACAAGCATTAGCTGAGGGCAGGTGGGTGTGTGTTTGGGTGGGTGGGTGGGTGGATTTCATAGATGGACACACAAACGCACAACAAGTGCATTAAGTAATCTTACAAATATTTTCTATGTATTCCTTTACAGTGGTGGAAGTACAGATTTAAAGTACTTTTACTTGCATGTTCTGCTGCTTTGCACTTATTTTGGTGAAAAATATGATACTTTGAGTACATTTTGCTGTTAACACCTCAGTATTTTTACTGAGGTTTTAAATGCTGGACTTGTATTTTCACATTGTGGTATTGCTACTTGAGAAGTAACGTATCTAAAACTTCTTTCGTCCTTGTCCTTTTGTCTTCAAGGTGCACAATGAGTTCATCCTGCCGTCAGAAAAGGAGGGTTTCATCCACCGCATGGGAGACATCATCAAACGGGCCGAGTCTCTGATGGCCAAAGAGCAGCAGGTCCACTCCAGCGGGCACCGGCTTCCTCAGCCTGCTTTCCACAGCGGGATCAACTCGCTGTCTTCCTCACAGGTCAGCAGCACCACCTGCTCCTTTCCAGTAATCCACTGCATTGTTAGCTGGGAACAACAACTGAGCGTTTCACTGTGCTGTCTGATCATCATAAATTACATCAGCTATAGTGTGTCGAGCCTGGCTTAAAGAAGGAAGACCCATAAATCTGGTGCAAATGGAAAGCTGTAGCGCAGCGCTTCCTTCACTGGAAACAAACTGCCGCAGTGGAGTGCCGTCCTCACTGTCCACAAACCCTCCAGAGGCTCACCCTTAAAGACAGAAGGTTAAGAGCTCCTAAAACCACCTGAGGCACTGCTTTCATTCAGAACATAATGTTACTAAAAGCACTAATGTCATAAAACCACGTGATTTGTGGAGACATACCCCATGCCTCCTTTTTTTTCACAGTTATTTGTTCCCGCAACCACAAATCCTTTCCACTGCGTACACCATAATTAACTTTCCAGCATATCTGCCCACATTGAATGGTTAAATAATTTATGTTTGCATTTATTAAGCCTAAGATTCTGTGAAACTGTAAAATGAAGACTTCCAGGAAAAGAAAAAAAGGACGAGTTGTTAGGAGCAGTGCCACCCTGTACGAGATATGACCTAATGCCTAATCAGGTGCGGTCTGTGTGCTTAGAGGAAAAGAAGTGTCTGTTCTGCCAGGATATGTTCCACTCTGTAGAACACGCAGAACAAAATCTCCTCGTGCCCCCCAGTAAGAAAGATCAAACATGTTCAGAAACGATGGAGAAAAAAATAATGTGCAATTTCATGCAGGACAAGAAGCAGTAAACCTCGACCGCCAACTATCTACCTTGCTCGTTTCCGACCACAATTACCCCGAACCACTGTGGACAAATCTCCACTCCAGCACCTGATTAAAAACACTGCATGGACCACATCCCTCAAGAACCATGACGGCTGCTCTCACCAGCAGCGTCCAGCCAAAAAAACAGTGCAAGCTAGTTAAGTCAGGAAGAAAAAGCCTCATCTGTTTATCTGTCTTCTGGCTGTTGTAACTCTGAGGTAAAGGCTGCTATTCTGAGAGTTTTGGGAAAATACGCTGAGTATAAATGGAGCTTGAATCCCTGGAAAGCCACTCTTGTTTAGCTGTTGCTAGTTTCCTGTGCCCGCCACTAGAACAAGATTAATAGTCTCCAGCCATGCAAACAGATGTGTGAGGCGATGCTTTGAGCTAAATGCTAACGACAGCATGCTAACATGCTCACAATGACAGTAGCATACTGTTGTAAAGCAGGTAAATTGTTAACCATTTTCACCATCTTATTTTAGCTTGTTAGCATGTTCACACGGGCTAATTAAACACAAGGTGCAGCTGTGCCAATCCGTCTACAAGACATTAAGATATTTCACAGGAGAATTGAAAACTCTGACCTGCTGGTGACGCGAGAGGAAAAGTCTTAAGTTCACCAAAGTCATCAGGATTCACTCTCTGTGGACCATGGATGTCAGTTCAAAATGAGATATTTCAGTTTGCACATACCAACGCCGCCAACCCTGTGGCTAAAATAATCAGTTTCTTCAGCTCTCGGTGTTTGCAGGTGGAGCCAGATTACAGCAACCACTTATCCAGATCATGGAGGTCAAATGACTTTCCATGGAATGCAGAAAAGCCTAACAGTCGTTATATTAACTGGTTAATAACATGGGATTTATTATGGAAACAGATCTTCACAAGTGAATTCTCTACAGCCGTGTTAGTGTTAACATTATCCCCTTAACATATGCTGTACTACACTGACAAGCAATGCACACTCATGTGCCTGAAGTCAGGCCTCAGGGTGACCTACTTTATCTGTTTCTGAGGCAGCCAGTGATTTAGTGCCTTGCTTAAAGGTCAGTTTTGAAGGTTTACGACACAAGCAGTGAAACTTACCCATCAGACATCACCTGGCAAGCACAGAACCTAATTTGCGAAATGGGAGATTGAAAGACATCACAGAGAAGATGCTATGTAGTTGCATGCTAGTCAATTGCATTATGGGAAGTGTAGGATCTAGTATTTTTGGAGCATGACCCATAGTGGGGACATATGTGTCTCAGACCTCTCAGATTTTATGTGAGTGAAACATGGAGTTCTGTAGTGCTGCATTAATGAGGACAAAATACTCTCCAGTCCAGCTTCGACCCACTTCTGTGTGCTGGTGATCAAACCTGCAAAGCAGTTTTGTACGTCAGCTGAATCATACCCTGGTTAGACAGTCACATACACGTGCATATTTTTCCCGGTAATGAAGATTGAGTTTGATCAAATGTTTCTCTTACAGCCTAATCTGCACACTCACACTCTGCCTCGAACCAGCTCCTCCTCGTCTCTGCCTGGTAAGTGTCTCTCCTGGCGCGATGAGCTTAATTAAACGAGAAGCTGGATCATTAGACGTTCGAGGAGATTAAACATGATATGAATTCAGTGAATGAATGTCTTATGACTTTGCCTGCTGCCTTCTTTTAATCATTTCATGAAAGAATGAATGAGCGTCTCGTTCTCACAGCATGTGTTTGTGTGTTGCTTTTTTTTTTTTTTTTTTTGCTGTGCATGCTCATTGTGTGTGTGTGTGTATCTACTGACATGTGTGCACGGGCATCCACTCATGCATGTGTGTGTCTTGTCGTAGACTTCAGTGTGGCTAACCCGGGTGTCGGGGTACGTGGCTCGCCCCCGTGCCCCAATGGAGACGTCTTCAGTGCAGACATTACTTCACCTGGGCGACCTCTAATACGCTCGCAGTCTTTCCACAACGCCCCAGGTAAATAGCCCTCCGCCCCCCTCTCGTCCCTGTGTGAAGAGGCCGAGCATTGTTTACTGTTTTCAGCACACTGAAAAATTGTTACAGTCCTTTGGCAAAGAATAAGTCAAAGCAAAGCCCAGCTACCTCATAAACCGCCCCCCCTTCTCAGGGCCCGCACTCGGTATTGTTCAGACATTCGCATGGCGCCATCCGCCATCCCCACACCTCAAAGCCTTCGTCTGTGTCTGCCTTGCAGCAGGGCCTCTTGGGTAATTACCTCACCTGAGGGCCGCTTTCTGGCTTTCAGGGAGCTGTGAATGCTGTCGCTGTAGAGCCTGAGCTTTTCTCCAGCCCCGCGATAGTCTGTAACATCTGTTTGCCAGCACAAGCTCCTACAGAATTTCCGAGAAAGCCTCCTCCCCCGTCAAGTCTCCGTCCCCACAGGAGGGGCATTAAAGTACACATGTCTTACATGTGTCCCCCGTTTCAGCCTCACCGGCCATCTGAACATCCTCATCCCCTCCTGTTCTGCGTCCCCTCTCCGCTGGGCGTCCACTGCGCGGTCGCTTTCGCAATGCCTCTTGGCCACCCGCCACCGTTATAGAGTGCTGCCTGACCTATGTTTCCATCCACATGGAAAAAGTAGAGGCTGGTTTGCATCATCAGCAACAGGAGGCGTGGTTCATGACTGTGGAGCCATTGTTGAGGTAAATGGCAAATCAATGGATGGGGCTGTGTCACTGGCATCCCACGCTATTCTCCCCAAGGAGCGGAATAGAAATCCTGGCGACTTTAATCTCACAATCAGACCCCAAAAAGTTGCGCACACACGTGTCTTCCATTTAAGCTCCTCAGAAATGTTGTACGTAAAAGCTTCACTGGCTCCACTCATGCTGAATCCCTCACCGGTGTGAGACTGCTCCAGCTTACGAACGCAATTATGGTCGGATACTGTTTTAACCAAAACGTCTTTGTTCACCATGGAAACCCATTATTTGAAAGTACGGGAAGGATTTATGCTCCACATGGCGGATGTCTTGGCAGGGGGCTGAAGGAAAAATTAGACCGCATGAACCTGAGCAGAGAGGAAGAATGAGTGCTCTCTCTCTCTGGATCAGCTCCATTATTCCATCACAACTGTGTGGGATTAAAGTTAAATGAAGACATTAACAAACTTTTTTCGTATGTTTTTTTCTTCCAGACGTCATAACCAAGATACTTCAAACTGCAAATAAAAAATAAATGTTTTTGCTCTTTGTCTTCCAGGATCTCCTCTCCATTATCAACACCACCACCACCACCACCACCCTGCATCTCTCCTGCCCCACCACCAGCACTACCACTTGCCCTACATGGGCCACAGTCACTTCCCATTCCCATACCCGGGCTCCCCGGGTTCCCCCAAACCAATCAACCATCCTCCCCTCACACGTGTGGCCAGTAACCCCTCCTTCCCCTCTGTTCCTTCCCCAGCCCCCAGTTCCCCGAGTCATCTGAATGAGACACCGAGCCCTGGCAGCAGCGAGAGTGTCGCCATGTCCCCCCCTGCCCCTCAGCATCCCAACATGTGGCCCCCTCACACGCAGCCCCTGTTTTCCTTAGCCAATGTCATCTCCATGGCCATGAGCATGGCCCAGTCTTTCATCCCTCCTGCCAGCATGCCCACCCAGGGGATGCCCTCCTTTCCAGGCTTCCACCCCCAGCTCCCTGCTCCCATGGCCCCACAGTCAGGTTACCCGTCCGTTTATCCGCAGCATTACCAGAACCCACCAGTAGAGGTCCCTTACCCTACGGCGGGCATCCCACTCCAGAACAGCGTCTACCACAGCCCTGAGAATGCACCTAAATTGGATGGTTTTCCTCAGAGCAGTCATCCAAACTGGCTGCATCCAGAATCTCCCCCCTCTATGCCCTCCACCCCTCCTCTGGTTCCTCAGGAGCCTTTGCAGCAGGCTGGTCTCTCCACCCCGCCCAGCCTGATCCAGGAGGACAGCAACCACAGTTATGAGCCCCCATACTCAGCACAGGTTCCAGCCCAGGCTGAACCCAGATCAGAAGTCTCCAGTTCGAACTTCTCGTCAGATCTTTCCCCATCACCCCCAGAGAGCCCAGAAAGCACTGTGAGTCACCTTCAGTTACTTTTCTCTCAGCTGAGATGCCTTTAAAATGATGCTGTGTGCATGCAAATTATTGCTGAAGTGATGAGCTGATTAATTAGAACAAAAGAAGAAGGAAGTTTATTGATAAGTTTATTAATTGATTAATAATTTAAGACATTTTTCAGACCAAAATGCCAAATATTTACCATCTCCAGCATCTTAAAAGTGAATATTTACCCTTTTCTCTATTTTATGTCATTGTTATTTTGTATATTGGACTGTTGATAGAACAGAACAGTGTATTTGAAGACGTCAGCTTGGGCTATAGGAAATCGGGAAGGACATCTTTCAGTATTTTCTGACATTTTATAGACAATTCTTTGATTAATTTAAAAATAAACAGAGATACAGAGATCCAAATTTCTCTATTCCAGTCAGCTCAGGCCAATACTGATGACTAGCTCAAAACGTGCTCTGTTTTTCCCTAATTCAATATCCATGCGCTGCATTGTGTGGAACTCATCTGGACCATTTTATCTAAGAGAGCATAACTGATGTCTGTGGCAGTAATAACTGAGTAGCCGGCCTCTCATAACTGAGGACTGGAACACTGAACAAGAACAACATGGAGGGAGAAACTGTATTTAATATGAATCAGTCACATCTGGTCAACCTCACTAATGCTAACAGTGTTTATACTTCCTGTCTAGTTATCATCCTTCAACACTCAGCTGCACCCGACTGTACCTGAGATGAACGCCAGCAGCCCAAAACCAAAAGCCTCTTCTCCTCAATCCGGTAAGAAATTCTGTGAATGTTCTCATGTTCCTGAAGCAGTTTCTCCTCCGTCTCTGCATCATAAACACCTAATGTGTTGTATGTTAGCAGCCAGGAGCTGGGAGAGCTGGAAAATGACATACTGTATGATGTTTATGTTTGCACCCCAAACAAACCCACACACATGCTTGTGTATACACACAAATGCACCCACGGCCAAACATTACAAGTCTTTTCTTTCTCTGCTCTGTTTTATGATGTATGGGGTCTAAATACGGTCTGATGTCTCTGCTACGGCCAATTTGAGTCGCTTTCAGTTTCCCACTTTTTCTCCGCTGTATCCTTGGTGACATTATCACCTATTAGCGGGGCCTCAGGAGCCATTGCGTAACCACCAGTCTGGATGTAATGTTCCGTTCGAAATGAATACAAACGGAGGTGTGATTGCAGCCCTACCCACTGCCAGCGACCAATCATGGAGCAGCTGTGCTCATTACAGGCCTCTCCTCCCATATCCACACCTGTCAGTATTTATACCCTCCTCAGAAGCCCACATTCAACAGAGTCCCTCTGTTTCAGCGGGCACACACCCAGACGCTTTCTGTGTTTGCACCAAGCAGGACACTTAGTGGGCGAACTGAGGCACTGCAGGCTTTTAAACCCTAAAATGGTCTGCAGATGTGAGAACATGCAGTGACTCCAGCTGTTTGCGTCACCAGTGTGTGACACCAGTAAACAACTCCATTGCAGTTTTTACTATCGCTGCCATGAATTAAGGTTCTATAGAGGGTATCCACCCATGCAGGGAGATTACCATTTTAGGAAATGAGAGACAATGAAAACAGAGTGAGACCCCTTTGAAGACTGAAGCCAAGAATCACATGATTAGAATTTAATCAAAGCAGGGCGATCAGCAAAGAGTGAGGCTTTGTTCTAATGATCAATCAGCTCTGATCAGATTACAGAACAGTCACTACTGTTAGCCAATGATTGGCCATCACTCATATAAACAGACCATCCAGATGTTACAGCTTCTGAATCATGGACGCTAGAAGTAAGTAGAGGGAGCACCACAACCCATTTTATATAAAACATTTAGATGCTTATTCAGGCACATTCACATGCATTTTTATCTTGAGGGGGACTTGGTCAAACTGTTTTAAAATGCCTGCAGGATTAAAGGATTAAACTCCTCCTCTTCCTCTCTATTACAGAAGTCCAGTGTGCACCAGTTACTGTTGGGAGATTCCAGGTGACACCCAGCATGGACATCCCTGCTGTGCCAGCAGCTGCGGTACCTGCTGCCCCGCAGCCGGCAGACAGCAGCCCGTCAGAGAGCAGCACGGAGGAGCAGGGGGAGTCTGAGACCAGCCTGGCCACCTCCCTCACCATGTCTCCTCCTCACCAGCACCCCCACAGAGGCTCGGCAGGGGTCCTCCAGGAGGTCGACGGCCAGGTGGGATGGGCTGGGAGCCAGGAGCAGCAGCAGGACAGAGAAGAAGAGGATGAGGAGGAAGAGGAGGAGGAGGAGGAAGAGGAGGAAGAAGAGGTTGCCGGCGAACGACAGAGGACGAGGAAGAGGAGTCGGAGGAGAGCGTACAGCCTGAGCCTGATGGGGACGTCTGCGGACAGCGGGCTCTCGGTGACGGCTGCTGAGATGGAGGGGAGGCTGTGGGACGGGGCGGCAGGGAGCCCGCAGTACAGCAACGCCCTTCACCATCTGTGGATGATGACGTACAACCGCAACACTCCCTACCTGAGCAGCGACGACTCAGACAGCGACGACTCAGACATGCTGGAAGAGCTTCAGGAGCTCAGAGAGAAGTAAGTGACAGCAGCAAACCGGTGCTGCAAACAGTCTGTCAACAGGAAACAGATGATGAGACAGCTTTTGAAACTGAAAAGAGGAAAAACACAGTTATTATAGTACATTTAGGTGTTTCAACAAGACTCTTACGCATCAAACACTTTTCAGTGACTTTAACAATTGAATAGTTTTGTAGGGCTGCAACAAATGTTTTTAATGACTTAAGGCTTTTACATGACAGAAAATACTGATAAAGGCTCGTCACAAAAAGCCCCTGCTGACGTCTTCAAACTGCTTCTTTTGTCCAACAAATAGGCCAAATCCCAAAAACAAAGAAAAGCAACAAAGGCTCACAGTTAAGAGGCTGGATCCAGGAAACTTTTTGCACTTTTGCTTCCTGAAAATGATTAAGCAATTATCGAAATGCTTGTTGATTAATCTAATGAATCAGAATGTTCCAGTCAAGTCAAATAAAACTACATCTGGAAAAAAAGTCTACTCATCCATCGTCACAGACTCTTTGAGGCCTTAATTTGCTCGAACCCTCAAGAGGAGCCTTTAACCATTGAACATTTGCTGAATTTTGTCCCTCATCAGACACCTGACGGAGGTGCAGGCCCTGCAGGCCGCCCAGAAGAGAGAGATCGAGGAGTTGTATGAGAAGATGGGGAAGGTTCCCCCTGCAGGCATCGTCTCTCCTGCTGCTATGCTGTCCAGCCGACAGCGCCGCCTGTCCAAGGGGAGCGGTTTCCCCTCGTCCCGCAGGAACAGCCTGCAGCGGCTGGACCTGCTGCCACTCCAGGGTAAAAAAAAAAATCCACATTTCTTGCAGTTATTATTGGTAAATATGTGATGAGTTTTTGAAGGCATGTTTGTCTTCCTAGGTATCATCAGGAGAAACTCCCTTGGAGGCAGCAGCAGCGGCTCCCAGGACAAACCAAGCAAAGGCGTCACCTTCGCCAACGACATTAGTAGAATGGTGAGCGTCCACTGTTTAACAGACTTAATATTACAGTTATTCTCCTCGTTAAACTCGACACTAAACGGCCTTTTTCTCACTTTACGTGTGTTTGCTTCCCACTTTCTTAGTAAGAAATTGTCAGCCAAGCACGCTGTATATCTGGACTACCTCATCTGAAGTGTGACTGCAGGGGTCAAACCCGTCCTGCAGGAGGATCGCTTCGACTCTTTTCACTGGCACACCGATCAGCAAACTGCTTCCCTCTGCCAGTGGTCACAAGGTTCTCCCAGTGGTCATTTACCTCAACGTACATAGAAACTGTCATCAGTGAAGCTGGTTTTACACAGGAACTGCAATTCCAGCTCTCAAAACTTTGTCAAATCTGGTGAATTTGCTGCAGCTGAAGTACAAAACATCGATCAATCTGGTTCATGTTAAAAATGACAATTCAGTTTTGCTCTCTGTCAGACTCAGTGGTTGATAATGAGAGAATTTCAGGTTGCTGCAGCACTCTGCAGAGTGTCACATCACACGCAGGCTGTTTTTAAGGTTTTCTCTCAGCGAGTTTCCAGCATTAACGCAGTCAAGTGATGGTACGCGGTGCTGCTTCGGCACTTGACCCAGAATGACGACACGCGATCTGATGTCGCTGTGATGCTGTTGTTCCTACTTCATAATTGATGTTGTTCCGGGACCAGTACAATCACTGCAACTGACCAATCAGGTTTTTGTGATGTCATAGCTTTGCACGGAAATGAGCACAGAAGGGAGAAGTCGTGGTTAATGTGTGAAACATCTATTTGGCCCCAAATCATGATCTTTTCTGTAACCTAAACAAGTAGTTTTGTGCCTAAAAAACTAAGCCAACAATAAGCTCCACACAGGACATGAACTCTGGTCTCTGCTCTCTGGGTGGACTTTGTCGCGTCTTGAAGCAACATGAAATCCGACGTCAGAACAAGAGCAACACGGTGATATCAGATGAACCAAACGGGCACTTGTTGCTGTTTTCCTGCTTGTCTGAGTCACTGCCGTTAATCTGAGCACAGTGATGTGAACCACAGCGACGCTCTGACACTTTTATTGACAGTTGTCGTCAGCGAATGACAACATTTCGGATAATCTCGCAAGTCGTTTGCTGTAGTTTGTCGATGATGTCTCAGCACCTGCTGACTGCACAGTGAACACACTCTGATTATTGCCTTCCAGGGGCTGACGAGAGCAGTCTAGATGCATTGTACAGTTTGATTTATTCAAAGATGTATCACGGAAAGATTTTGTTCTAGTACATCTTCGCTTTCTTTAGTGATTTTGACACCTGATAGGATGAGCTACATTCTTCAGTCCTGACACTTTTAGGATGTAGTCGAAATGATTTTTCACATTGTACAGAAGTACAATACAGAGGCATCACTTCTATCAGCAGACATACGAAGATTCAGCTTCAGAAGGAAAAAAGTTGTACAACAGTTAGAGATGTTTGCATGTAGCTTGCTTGAGAAAAAAGAAAAATCATTTTTTTTAAACTATGAAATGAGATTTAGTCAAATGGTGTCGAACACTTTAACATAGACAACATCACACATCTATTTTTCAAATACTGTAGCTCGTTGAAAATTTTAAAAACGACTTCTTTGTATTGATTAGTTGTGAAAAATCCACCTAGATTTTAGACTACTGGCTTTCTTGTACAGGTGTAAATAGTAGAGTGCATTTCTAGATCATGTTTACAAGTTCTGAGTAAACTAAACCTTAATTCTTGCTCAAGCAAAAATCATTTTATCGCTTGTTCCATAGATCAAGCACCTTGTGCACTTTAGTAAATTCTACTTTAGTTCTCAATCATTTAACACATTTGTGGATAAAACTGTGTTCACTCGAGGAAGAGCTGACTTGTATCCTCTTATTTTTCCATAAGGAGGGAAAAGAATACAATCCAGTTGATGTTTGATCGCAATATTTCATATTGGATCACAGTGATGATGATGATCTACCCTCCCACAGTTTGAAATAATTAGTACATTGTGGGAAATAGAGAAATCAGTCCAAGCTGTGAATGTGTAGCTGTTGCCTTATAAAATATTCACAACACACTGAATTTTTCTGGTAGTGGAACTCCTGTTAAGTTTTCCAAAGTTCATAATATATTCAAAGACGTTTTGTTTCAAAATTCTGAATGTAAATATATAATTGTATTGCTTTCTGATGCTGCTGCTGTCCTGCCATGCTGAATCTGTGCCTTTCCCTTACAATGTCTTATTTTATATTTTTACTCTCAAGATTTGGTGGCAAGATCAGACTCTATATATATATATATATATATATATCTCCAATTTTGACAAAAATAAATGCTATTGTACATATCAGGGCTCTTTTGTCATCTTTACAGCTTCACCCACTGTCTTTTCTTGCAGAAACTGTTAAACAGACATGACTGTGTTTAAAAAAAAAAATCAAATACATTAGATTGTTTTTTTTTTTTTTACAAATCACCACTTTATCAACATAAATATGTTTGAACAGGTTGATCAGTGTGTCATTTCAGCAGTGTCACAGGTATTATCTGCTGTTAAAGGCCACTGTAGATTTATCATTAGCGGACTGAAATACAGGATGTTCCCCTCATACTTTATGGCATCACATCATCAGGGCTGGAAGCTCATAACTTGTCATTTCTCTACAGTCCGGGCCTTCTGGGTAGCATGTAAGGTCATGTTAAGGTGAGTGGATTAGTCCTTTCAACTGACAGGCAAATTTAATCAAAATCTAGTGATGTCTGGTTTTAAATAAGCAGCAGAACCACACAATTACCCTTCACAATCAAGAAAACAAAGTCCAGCACTGTCTCAACACGAATCAGTGGCATCAGCGTCCACGTCAGTCCCTTCTCAGTTCAGTGCAGGACAGACACACAGTCCAACAACAGGCGGGCGACACACACATCTCAGTTGGCACCAGTCTTTGGTCCCTGCATTCTTGCACGCTTGGCCTCCTCGTCCAGTTCATCCATGACCCGCTCCTGGGAGACTGAGTAAAAGGTGTAGCCGTCTAGCAGGGGAGCAAGTGGTCAAGGCAAATGTTTGCAAGAAGAACAACAACATAGCAAACACTACATGGCAAGGCAGTGATGGCAGCATGTCAGTCAGGTGGTTGTAATTCACTGCTTCAAAACAACACTTTAAGACTGTCTCTATTTATTAAAACATAAAAGTATTTCCATCTTATCCTTTGTTAGAACCTATACACTCAATTGCCACTTCATTAGGTACACCTAGCTAAGCCTACTGAAGTCTAATAGACTGCTAAATGTGAACATTTTTATTTTTATTTTTATCATAGCTAACTTTTCTTTTTTTCCTGACAAAAATGGCCTTCCATATGTTCAAGAGTCCAGGTAAACGTGATGAGCATCTTTTATTATAACTTATTAATATAGTAAAAACGATTGGGACAGCTAGCTTGATGCTAATGAGATACCTTTAGTTTTCACAGAATACAGCATTTGACCAATGTTAAGACATACTACGCAAATAAACCTCAAACGTTCTTTACTGTTATGCTACTTGTCATAGCTAACTATGTTAGCATCCAATGAATGGGAAACTTTGTACCTTACTTAAGACATTTCCTTTTACCATAAACTGCTAGCCAATAAAATAATTGCGCAGTCAATAAGGTTTCAAACACAGCATGCGGAGTTTAACTACACTTTAGCTTTATACTGTTTTATTTGGCTTTATATGACCCCACACTACTTTTAGCACGCTAAGCTAACGTTACATAGTTCACCTTGTGTTGACGTTACTGTGCTTGGCAAGGATACAAATTCCCAATACGAGTGCTCCGATGGCGAGTCCCGTCACAACATTTCGCGTCCGCATCATCTGTGATTTCTTCTTCCACTGTTCGAGCTCTACCTGCCGGATGAAATTCATCTGTTCTTTAGAAAGACCCTCTTTAGACGGGTCTATCCTGGTTGCAAAGCGAGCATTGGACTCTCCTGGCGTCTTGTCGGCCATGACTGCAGTCAGTGAGGCATGAAAGGTTGTTTCGCAACAGCTAAACGCGCAGCTGTGTTTCAAATGATCTGCGGGGCTGGTGGCGCAGTGATTAGTCCACCAGGACGTTTTGAGATCTGCGCCTGGAGCAGTACGAGCGCCACCGACTACTGTACGAATGCATGCGAATGGAACACAAATTGTGCAACATCCAAAAGAGCCCCCACATCAACAATGGTTCCTACTCGGAGACGTTAAAATGGTCTCGGAGGTGAAAAGCGCGGGAATGGCGCCATCTTCTGGAAAATATAAGCTTCAGGCACGATTTCTTTTTGGGTTTTCAGTTCATGAATGAAAAAAAGTGAACAAAACTCGCTAGTTTCTGAATGTAACTTCTCTTCTTGTAGAAGACAACCGTTAGTTTGAAAATGGAGAAGAGATTATTTTGTTCTCCGAAGCAGAGCATTAGTTTCAGGTTTGGGGACGCTTCCTTTGACCTGCTCACAGATTTCCTGATTAACCTCAACAAAAGAAACAAAGATAACCTCAATAGTTTATCAAAATGCAGCGGAAACTTCAAAGATAAAAGACTAATGGGTAAGTAAAGTAATCTGACCCATAGAGAGCTAACTCCATGTAACGCTAGCTGTTTATAATTTTCTGTTTAAGTTGCTAACAAATGTCATGTTGCCTTAACGTTTTTTCGTATGCGTATGACGCAGTTTCAACTGGGTCCACCTTTACAACCGTTATTAAGAAAAACTGCACAATTTTTTTTTAATTCAAAATTTCTCCATTACTCCACAGAGATCGAGGTAAGCCATTTGTTATATTGTGTGTAAACTCTTTAATTTTGTTGTACCTCACACAGCTTTGACGGTTAGAATTTAGCTAAAGATAAGATAAGATAAGATAAGATAATAATATTGCTAATGGGTCGAAAATTGCACATGGTTTAAGTACAATGTTTTTTCATTATTGCACAGCAGATAAAAAAAGTAAGTAAAATAACCCAGTATATAAGAAAATATGTATGTGCATGGACTTTGTATGAAAAAAATATTTTTTTAATGTAATATTGGAGAAGAATATGTAATATTGCATAATATATTGCATGGATGTAATATCAAGATGTTGAAACATAAATCAGACAATAATGCAAAACAGTAGGTATTTAAACACAGTGCGAGTTGAAATACCTCCCCTTTGCAGAAAACTTATTTTTCCTCTTAATTAATGACTTCATAGCTGTATTCTTTAAACATGTACTTCACTCCTATCAATTATGGGATGCATATGGGATACTAAATTTGAAACTACTTTAAGAACCAGGCTTTCATTAGTAGACTTGTTTTGCATGCTGTCATTATTTCAGCTGGGGTGCAGACTGTCTCATTCTGCCATAGCTTTAATAATTTTGTCAGCAGGTGGGATTGACTGTGATGTACAGGACTAACTCTGAATGGCCCACTAAGCTTCCCTGTACCCTGTCATCACTCTGAAGTCTTTCATACACCTGGGATTGAAAGGCCTCTTATTATGGAGGCTAGTTCTCCACACAGACTCCTTAAGGTAACAGAGTCTGTCCAGCTGTCAGCACCTCAGCAGGAAAAAACCCTGCCAGTGAGCAGGAGCACATGGATCGCAGTGTTAATGACTTTTAATAAATATCCATATGCCTCTTCATTGTTCACATGGCAGATAAAATGCAATTTAAATTACTGTGTGGAGATACCTCTGGTAGATGAACATGCTTCTCCTGGTGCCAGCTTATGAAAGCCTGAAGTTTTCCCAGGATGGAAGGAACTTCCATATAAATACTTCAGTTTCTTTCAAACTGTTAATAGGAAAACTGTCCAGTCACGATACAGTTTTGCTAGTGCTGGCTGGTGGGTGGTGTTGAGAACCCAGCATGGTTGTGATTCAGCGTTAAATGTTTTACTTCCTCGGCTCTCAGCTGTTATTTCATGCAAAAATAAGTATAAAGAAAACAGAATCAGAGTTTTAAATAAATATCATTCAGTCACAATGAATAAATCTTTATTGGGCCATCTGGGCTTATGTGTTATTTTATCTTTATCATCTAGAGGACGTTTTGTACCTTACTAAACTATCCGAGATATTTATAGTTTTTCATTTCCAATATGTCCATTAGGCATCGCTGCAAAGAGCTCATAAATGACAGTGAATAACTAATAGTGCCTGGAGAGGAAACGGCTCATATATCATTTTATTGATCCCATTCCATAGAACTACATGAGATCTCTCCCTGTGTCACTTTACATGGGATTGTCCAAACAGATTTACTGCCTCACACATTTCTTTCTGCAGATGGATTTCTTTAGCTCTCATCATTGGCTGCCACCTCAGTCCAAACATGCTGAGCTCATGCTTCCACTGAAAAAGGATTTTTCTGTTTTGTTCTCGTGTCTTTGCTGATGCCCTCCATCCCTCTCTGGTCTAACTTAGAATACATCTTCCTGATGACTAAAGAACTAACACTTGATCCACTAACTGGATACCATGCCATTGAATTACTTCAAAGGTAAGAAAGAGCATCACATTTGCCTTCCTCCGCCACACCTCGTCTGATATTGGTCTTGCCATTCCTTCATGTGAATTCTCCCACAGGTTTATGGTCAAGCACCTTACAGATTTGTTGACCACACCCACAACTCATTGTCCAGCTGCTGATCCACCAAGAAGTTATGAGGACACCATTTTTGCCAAGCTCAAGGAGAAATTCCCTCTCATCATCTTCTCCTGCATGCAACTTGCAAGCAAACTGTCTTTGCACAGTCATGTAAGTTCTGCAATGCCTCTGATTAATAACCTTCAGTAACCTGTGATTAGAAACAAAATAATCTATACTTCTTCAAAACATTTCTAGATAATCGACAACAGCACTGCTGTACGCTTTCTGCATTCAGTGGGCTACAATGTCTCTAAGAAGACTGTCCTGGAAACAGAGCTGATGGTCTTAAAAGGGCTTGAATTCAGACTAAATGCTCCTAACCCACTGACGTATGTGGAAATCCTTCTGGAGGTTCTTGGTAAGAAATCATATTTAAATACAGAGTAACTTATGTGAAGTATTATGATGAAGCAAAAATGTTGTAAAATGAAATGAAAGTTTCTATGACCATTATTATGTCACATCCATTGAGCAGCTATACTGACTTTGAAAGGTGACTGTGAACATTTGTAGGACACAATGAGCCATCCATCTCCGTCGAGCATCTGTATCACCTGTGCCACCATGTTCTCCAGTTCGTCACCCTGCAGAGGGATGCCATCTTCGAGTCCTTGTTAGTGACTACCACTCAGCGTGTCAACCCATCCAGAGAACAGAGGTACAGCCACATTTTCAGATATTTATGGGACAGGTGTTTACTGTCATGGTAGAGC
This sequence comes from Chaetodon auriga, assembly GCF_051107435.1. Taxonomy (NCBI): domain Eukaryota; kingdom Metazoa; phylum Chordata; class Actinopteri; order Chaetodontiformes; family Chaetodontidae; genus Chaetodon; species Chaetodon auriga. The sequence goes on from NC_135093.1 coordinate 4,190,418, forward strand.
GGACAAGCTGCTGGATTAGCAGTTGCATGGACTACAACCAGCTGTGAACTGTTGTTTTGGTTTCTCATGTTTCTCATGGCTTCCCCCCCTGGAAAGCACATACATAACAGCTTTTCAATGAACGGGTACAGCTTAAAACTGTGGTTTGGTATAAGTTATTAAACCTGTAATTACTGATACTTAGCCACTTGGAGGCAGCGGAAACAAGCTGTGGACACAACATTGACACCTTTGAAGTTGATTTGGCAAACTTATTAGCAGTTAAATATTTTCAGACATGGAGCAACATTAGCATTCATCTATTGTGTTTTTGGCAGCCTGACAAATGTAAGTCCAATATCCACTCTCCTTTAGCTCTGTTGTCGTTTCCATCAACCCCTGAGGGAAATATCTGGCAGTTTAGCTGCTAAATGCTCACTATGTTCACCAGCTAGTCACTCTGTCTGCTGTTTGGTGCCGGGCGGATAGTGAGCGGCAGGTTTTTGGAGATTGCTGTGGAGTGAAACAACGTCTCTTGGGTACTCTGTGTCCTCTGCCAGAGGGCAAAAGCTCCTACTCTAATCAGACTGTATTCTCTGTGCTGCTCTAAACACAGACTGCTTGTAAATAGATTGATAGGACTGGTGTTCTTTCTTACTTTTGACCTGAACAAGACGGGCAAATCTAGATCTTAAATGAGCCTGCTGGATAAACATATTATCAGCATGGACACCAGCACACCTGATTAATGGGAGTGTTGTGGATAATCACCGGTGATAATTCTCCCCTTTCAACCCCTTTCACATCACCCAAAGTCATTTAATCCATTGTTAATATAAAGATATTGATTATAGCTGCTTAATTACTAAATGAAATCTCTCTAAACAGAGAGAAGTTTGTGACAGTGACTGAGGACTACATGCTTCTTGGTGTTGCTGTCATCGCCGTGGCTTCATTCATCCACTATGTCCAAAAATGGGAACAGGTGAAACACTTGAGGTTTTATGAATATTAAAACCTTAATTACATTTACAGTAGCATTTGTCATCAGTGTTTTAAATGTCAAAATTGTAGACAAAATATGCAGCCATATCAAAGAGTATGAAGTCATCTGCCTTATCCAAGTTAATCTTAGTGTGTCCTTAATCTGTCACAAACACATTTGTTTTATTTGAATGCATTGCAGATAGTGGGAGAACTGAGTCACATCACAGGAATCTCAAGTAGGAGCATCAGTGATTTCGCTCATGTGACACTGATGCACATTGTTAGAACCGTTGCCTGAGTCTCGATAAGACTCCTTCACTGAATACTGCTTTGTACTCTTACTGTTAATGGTTCAGGTTTTCTACCTGTAGATGTTGGTACAGAACATGCACTGTGATCCTAAATGAGATGATTCAATTACAACAAAACAACATCTTTGTACTGAAATAGCTTAAGTGATGACATGGTGCTTGGAAATTAAATCACAACAGAGTGGTCTGTTTGTTAGGGACAGACATATGCCTACATTATTCTAATGATACATTCTGTAAAACAGAGTTAATATTGATGTCACAGTTGTTGAAATACACCTAAAATGTTAACCTGTGAGTATAGACTATTATTTAAATCTCTCACAGTATCTCCACTATTTTTACATTTCTTGTACCAGATTGATCTGCTGACTTAAATTAGATGCATTGTGGTTTATGGTGATCTCTTTAGTTACACATTAAGCAAGATGTTAAAAAATGGAGTACAGCTGAAGAAGTGCCAGATACCTGTGGAGAGGGGTTCCTCGTCTCTCTGCTCACTCTCATCCTAATTTGATAAGGAAGCATTAGTCACATCTGAACATGAGGACAAAACTAATAACACCACTTGAAACCAAGAGATTTTCATTTTCCAGATTCTGTGTTTCGTTCCATACAGAACTGTAATGTCAATGTTAGTTTATCATAGAAATAGAACCAGAAAAAATTGAATCAGGTGCTTTTTTCCAAATTGGGACAAGCAAATAAAAAAAATCCTAGAATATTGTAAACACTTTCATCATTTCCATCATAAGTTTTCATTTGGTCTGACTCCTTATATGCTCATTTATCTAGGCAATAGTTAATGTTATAATACACCCACGTAGCTGCCAGTAGTTCCCCATAGGATGCTGATTGGTCCAAACCAATGTGGTTCTGCCACAAACTCATAACTCAAAGGCAGGCAAGATGGATCCTTGGCTCACGTGACCTCGTGGTCTCAAGAATCCAGCTGCCTTACCACATACCTCCGAATACCTCAGTGCTAATTAGGAGTAAATGTCTTTTTATGATCGACCTGCAGTATCCATCCATTCTGTGCAATTAGTATGTCGAATGAATAAGTAAACAGTGCATCAAGAACATATAGTTACCCTGTGGAATGGGCAGGAACGTGCCACCAGTGCTAACAGTGAAGCTCTGGACCTGAGGGTCAACACTTCAGCTGCTTGCTGTCTGAACACATCAACCATTATCTTCTATGACTAAATATCCTAAATAAATTATTCTTTTGCAGTCAACTTCTATATATGTATTAACGCTTCCATATCTCTTATCATCATCACATAACCCACATTCAGTTTATCGAGCTGTCCAGATGTACTTAAAAGACTGCCGTGTGTCAGTGATGCTGACTCCTTTGTGATCTGCATCTTCCTCCATGTTGACCAGAGCAGACTGCGTCTGATAGAAGCTAGTCCTGGAGGAGGAGGCCTGGCTTGTCTGTGATGTGGTGGGGAGATGGTGGCGTGTTCACTGAGTGCAAGCCACAAAGCCCCTGTCGACTCTGTCAGTGGTGGGTGGAAGTGGTGCCGCATGAGGTTGCCTTGTTTGCTACAGGAGAGGAGTGAGACTGTATCCAGCACTATTAACAGGTGGTATTAATGTTAATGTAACTGTGAAGTGAAAGACTGCAGGCTGTGTAGGCTATGAGTGCTGTGAAAGAGGGTGGAGGCTGAGCTTGACTGAGAAACGTGATCAAATCGCTCTGTGGGTTTCCTTCCAGGCGGCCAATAGCTCGTCATCTGCCTCCTCCCCTTCAGATTCACTGGATGATATATCAAATGTGGAAAGGTGTGGGACAGTGGTGGTACCTCCCAGGAAGTCGTCCAGAGTCTCAGCACTGGAGGGACGCTCAGCGTCTATGATCTCCTCAATGTTTGTTTTGCCGAAAAGGTGTTTCATCTTGTTCTTGCGCTTCAGGATGTCTTGGCTTTGTGTTTGCTTACTTGCTTCCCCACAGGTGGATCCATTTAATACTCTGTCCTTCACATGCTCAGGCCTGTGCTTGTTGTGATACCATGCAGGGTGTACTTTATTGCCTTGGAAAAGGAGATGTAAAAAAAAAAAAGCTGTGTTCCATAAGAAACATATTGGCTTGCAATACAAGCACAGCAGATATCAAATAACAGTTAATATTATGAAATAGCATACAAGCTAAAAAATAAATCAGTTTAAAAAAACAGCAGGTCGTGAAAAAACTGGCCAGTTGCATTCTGCCATATAACCTGCAGCTCAAAATGTATCCCAGAAAACTTGCATGCGGATGCCAGGGGGGCCTTTTCTTTGTGGGGAATCTTTGAAGTCGTTGCCAGCTCTGCAGTCATGCTCTGGGTTCCACCGGAGAGAGCTCGAAGGGAGGACACAGAGCTTTTATTCTACGGGTCCCTCGGCTCAGAGCTGCAGGAGGACGACTGCAGGTTGAGAGCAAAGAGGTTTTGGAGTGTAAGACTGTCTCGGAAAGCTGTTTAACTTAAGAGGGGTGTTGGATGCTGCTGTAATGGAACTGTGCTCGTAAGATGTGAGTATACTCACAGCTGGTGATATTTCCAAGTCCATATACAGTACAATGTAAGTTGTTGTAATGTAAGACATCAGATGGCAAGAGAGAATCTTTCCCGTTAAACTGTTTTTAGCTTTCAGTACCTGATGGTCCCTATCTGGTCGTTTTTGAATTTGAGTGTTGAGGTACAACTCTGAAACACAAAGTAGTTTACAGTGTCTGGGACATAATTACAACACTTGCAGGCTCAGATACCACCAGGTGAGAAATAATCCTGGGGAAAGCAAGGCTGCAGCGAGGTGTAACACCTGTATCCACTGTCAGGTGTATTGACTGTGTGTGGTAGGCTGCTACTTTGAAGCTACAAAGGCGGGGGTGATGTTACAGCCGTGCAGTTATCCACAGATTCTTATGTGAGGAAACATTTTTCCCCCAAAGTAGCAAGTGTTGCTATGCTAACTGTTGCCACCGTGTGTCCGGGTTTACTGTTAGCTAAGATTACGCAGCTAGCATAACGTTTTACTATTGTTTTAATTAACCACACAATGATAATAATAATAGTAACTATAGCCCAAAGTGACGTCTTCGAAATATGGATTTTGTCCAACCAACATTCCATTGAGCAAATGTTTGACATTTTTGCTTGGAAATTTACTGAAATGATTATCAAAATCATTGCCATTTAATTATCTTTGAATCGATTAATTGATTAATCCTCTAATCATTGCAGCTTTACTTGAATGCCTCCTTAAAGTACCTTCAGTAAAAATACAAGTATGTGGAATGGCCCATTTCAGAATCATATACAGTATATTGTATTATTGCTTTATACTGCAGTGGGAATTTCTCCCCAAGATCAATAAAGTTTCATCTTAACTCATAATAACACAACATACTTTATATATATACTTGTGGTGGGTGGCGACCTGTAGTGGGTGTTACATACTGTATGTTATTAATCTGAATCTGCAAAGTAACTTGCAGCTAAAGGTTTCATATAGAAAAGTACAGTATTTGCCCCTGAATTGGAGTGGAATAGAAGTATAAAATGAAAGCAGACAATGTAAATACTCATGTAAAGTACAAGTACCTTAAAATTTCCACCACCGTGGGTCACTTTTAATTTTGTTCACATTTGAAAACACTAAAGACAAACCTCTGTGTGGATCTCTGCTCCCTCTGCACCACATGTAACTGATAGAAGAATAGACTGTGTGATCTTCCAGTCTGGCATTGACTGCCATCACACATGCAGCTCTGCCAGAGGAGCTCGAGCTCCAGTAGATTAGCAGGGGATCCAGGGCCAGGCTTCATTGAGTCACTTTTCTCTGGCTCCCCACGATTCTTCTGATCTACCCGCAATCTTGCGTTAGACCCCATTAATCTCACCGCCCCCTTGCAATCTGTTAAGGCGAGAGTGGGCTGCACACTCACCTTTACTGTTTTCATTCTTTATAATCAGTCAGAAGGGAAAGTACAGGGGAAGACAGAGACAGAGGAAGCTCTGGCAGGATTTGATTCAGTGCCAGTGAAAGCACGTGTGTTTCCAGAGGTTGGGGGCCTCGACCGCTTGGCTATCTGTGACCACCTCGTCCATCACACTCACACTAGCAGGAGCCCTGCACCAAAGCCAGTTTCCAGGGCCTTCCTCAGGTATTTCTCATTACTATTTGCAGAAAGGGAACCTTTTAAAGTACAAATATGTCCTTTGGTGTGTTTGTTATACCTACCAACTTAAGGATGTATTTAGAAGAAGATGTATGATGTTGGCATGTCTTCATCCAGGCAAGAACCTGCTTTCTTAAACACTGGTTGATAGGGTTTACGCTAGCACAGCGCACTTCTTTAGATATAACAGAGAACACCATCATCCTAGCAGCAGAATAATAACTGAAAAACAACATTTTACACATCACAATGTACACAATAAAGTCACCAAACGCTGCAGTGGGAGCTGATGATTTGACAGGAAATGAAGTTAGTAGATATTTAGATTTTTATACCATTTCGTGACAAGTTGTAGGAGATGCTATGCAAATCAGAGGCGCTTGAGAAGTACAGTCCAGGCTAACTGAAAAAGAAGTGGCCATACTGTGTAGACTTATACAAAAAATCCCTCTTAAACTGACCCCAAATCACTTGCAAGCAACTGCAAAGAAGGGCTCTACCGCCGAAGTGCATATCTGAATACTGGTTGTGGATTAATCACGGCGATAAGAGAATAAGTAGATTACATCTGTTGTCAGATAAGCGTATTATCATTCAATTAAGAATCAGTATGAATCAGCACTAATGTGGCGGTAAATAAAAGACGTGTAAACTATGACCACCAGTCATTATAACGTTAACAGCCACAAATATAATCAATATAAACTGTTCTAAAAAAAATGTAATTTTGCATTTTCCCTTTAAATGACCCTTTCAGTGAACAGTGTGCATTAGTTTAAGTATGAAACATTAAAGTGATGTCTCACAGCGCATCAATTTAAATGTTAGCAGAGGGCCATTTAGCTTGTATGCCACAACTAAGCACTGTGTATGGTTAATTTTACTGTATACCGCGCCCCTGACTGTAATTCTGTGTGATGGGCCTGTAATTTTATTGACTGATTGAGGAAGAGGTCAGGATAATGTCTGACACTGGCCAACCTCTTCTCCATACATCATGTCTAATGTGAAATGCCATGATCAGCAGGGGAGAGGAATTGAAGTTTGATTGGCATTGACCTTGTTTCTCCTGAATAATTATGAATGATTTAGGTATTAGTGCCTTCTTTCATCATAAATAATTCATTAAGCCTGACTCCCACCCCCACTGTATGTTTGTTCATGCGCCCCGTCTGTTCTCTGGGGATTTCAGATGCGTCAAGCCGGCCAGAGAAAAACCGATGGACACCGGAAATATGACTTGATGATCGCTAAAACGTAATACGTAAAAAATAAATATAATAATACAATAAGATATATTTATTTTTTTAATGTTTATTTGTATTTTAGAAGCATATTTTGAATTTTCTTTGCGCGCTTCACACCATACGTTGCGAACATTGCAACTGTTGTGGGTTTTATTTTGAAAGTTAACGCCGGAAGCGTAATATTTGATAGATTTAAGTGACTTGACCCAGTGATAGGCAGGTCAGCGCTCCATGTTGCGGCGCTGCGTGGCACTGGGCACCGACTGGCTCCGACTGCACCACACACATGACTTAAGTTGTGAATGGTCCCGACACATGGCTCATTTGGCGGGCGAGAAGTAGCCGTCAGTCCGGACACTGCTACCTGCTGCAGACCGAGCTTGCGCCGCGTACACCCATGGGTGTCGCTACTGTGACCGTCTGCTGCATTTGGACTGAACGTAGCCGCTTTGATCGGTGCAGTTATTTTCAGAGTCACTCGCCCAAGCTATTTCGGAACGATTGGAAACGTGCAGACTGGTCGGGTAATTTGGATTGAGGAGCCGCACGGAGCGCTGCAGCAGACACTGTACCAGAGCAGCAGCAACAGCGGCAGCAGCAGCAGAGGAGGCACGGATGTGATGCCAAAGCTGGCCAGAAAAAACAAAGGTTCAAGTCTAGGAAAGGTAATCTGTCCTTCTTATGTGCAGCACTTTCTGCTCTTTCTCAGCTGCGCTGCTTGCAGCTGAAAGTTTATGCGAATATACCTTTGATAAAATGTGTGTGTTTGAGGTGTCAGGCTCCTGCAGCAGCCAATCTATAACCTATAATGCCTATATCTTGCCGTTGCTCAAAGGCAAAGCCCAGCCAGCCAGCTAAGCCAATAAACACTCCCAGTAGTGTTTAATGAGATAGACTTAGCTGGTCCTTTGTACACAATAACAAGCAGACAGCGAGTGTGTAATGTATTTTTATGACTTTAATGTTAGAACTGTGCAACACCTTGTTATGGGTTTTTCTCCAACATTATGGTTTTTTTTTTATTTTTTTTTGGTGATAGTTATTCATTCATATCCTTTAAAGAACAGGGAGGCTACCACAACATTTACAGATCATTTTAAAGCAGAGGTCTTGCTGTGTCTCACAGGGTGAATGGATATTAAGGATGTTGTGTATTCATTTGTACTCAAATATATAGTCACCTTCTACGATGAATGTACTGTTGGTTGAACATAAGGGATACTTACATGTATCCTCTTACGTGTAACCTATATTCAACACACGCAGTCTCAGGTTTTAAGGGGGTTGCCCACCCAGACAACAAGCTGTCCATAAAGTGAAGACGTTTATATGGAGGAAGCTGTTCTTACTTGTTCGGTGGCTTCAGGCCAGCACCTACCTCACTCAGCACAGCCTATTATCTGACATCTGGTCCTTCTCGACAGGGACTTATGTGGTAATAGTATGTTTCAACAAAGGCTGTTAATCTGTGTAATGCCTGTTGTTTGTAAGGGGAAAACGCTTATTTCCCTATGATCACCATTCAGCTCTTTATATGGTGGAAACTGAGTCTGCTTTGGATGGGAAATGTTATTAGATGTGAAACCTTGGAAGTTGTTTTAGATGTTTTATGTTTCTCACTTATGTGGTTAGGATTAAACGGGTTGCATATTTGTAAAACGGCAAAACTGTCAGGGAAAAATGTCATTTTTAGGGCATAGCTTACGCACACTCTTACAATCACAAGCTATGCCTTTACAGCATCCAGAGAGCTGCTGTGATAAAGCATTTATCAGAAAAATAGGTCTGCAGACTGGTAAGATTTGGGCTCCAGCACTCATGGTTTTTGTATGAGGCTGGAGATGACTGCTGTCTCGCTGCACTTTTTTTCTTCAAGTTCTTGGTTGTCAGCTCGGCTCGGCGTAGATAAAAGACAGTCATCCTCAAAGCGTTCTCTCATCACATCAATGACATGCGCTAGTTTTGCTTCTCTCTTGCTACCCCACTCCCGACACACATCTGAGTTCACAGTGTGGAGGTTTTCCATTATGAGATCATGATGTTTTTCTTTTTTTAGCCGACCGGCCCGAAACTTTTTGTCTTCCAGTGCTTATCGCTCTCTGCAAGGGAGAGGTGGGGGGGTGGGGGGGGGTAGTGAAAGGCCTTGTTTTCCACAGTCCAAGCCAACACAGTCCCTCCTGTCACGCTCACTGACAGGCCAAAGGTCAAAACAAAAAGATTCTGCAAGTTGACAGAAAACAGCCTTCGGTTTCATACTGTACTTAAGAAACGTACAGTATAAATAAAACATGCTTCAAATCTTTGGATCAGCTCTGACACTAAAGCAGGCACCCGAAACTCAACATGCCAGCATCGCACCAGATAAAATGTAATTTATTCTTAGGGAGCAAAATCGTTATCGCAGTTATTATGTGATTAATTATGAAGCCCTAATTGAGTAGAATTGTCAGAAATTCAATTTACATGAAATCTCAGTGTGGATCTTAGTGGCAAGTTCTTAATAGAAATGTCCAGCCTAAAATATTAAACCTCTTAATGACGTCCATGTCATTGATTGGTTTATTGTCCTGTTTAGCTGCAGTCCATGTATTTGTGGTGCTTTGCATTTAGTCCCTGTTGTTAACTGGTACATGTTTTTATTCCTCTTGGTATCTGTTGGGTGGATGTGGAAACATCCAGATATTTTTAATGCGACGAAATGGTGACATTTTAGCCTTAAACATTTTGACAGAAATATCTAGACTTGCCGTTTTTCACCGAGCCTCAGCGAGCAGTTCAGGGGAGTCCGTCCTCCCAAGAAGAGCGACTGCATCAGCTGTTTCAGTCAGTGCCCTGAAACAATGGGCTGGATGGACTGGTAAGCAAAACACCGGGAGACCGCTGTTTGTTCCCGTTTCCAACCGACATTTAAAGTTTTTTTTTTCTTCTTAAAATGACCACGATCGTCCTGAGCGTTGGCCGCATGTTTGTTATTGTAACCATGGCTGCAAAAGTCCTTTACCCACAACAAAATGGTCATTTTACCCCAAACCAAGATGTTTCCCTAAAGCTAACCCAGTCTTAACCATAGCGTTGTCAGATCACAAACTGATTGATCCGTGCTGGTTTTGGAAGGCACAGACTGATGATGTCATCCTGATGATAGTGGTGTCAGATCACACGACGTGTCCCTGCGTCAGTGTGGAGGGCACAGACAGTGTTTTGTCATTTTGGAGGACTTGTTGGTACAACGGGCTGATCCATTGTAGACGAACATAATGTGATGCAGCCACAGGATATTTTTTACAGAAGAGGTAAAACTCACTTTTCTTGACCAGAAAACCTCCTCTGTTAGCATGTTATCGCTCTTTTCATCTGATCCCACTGCTCAAATCTTCATGTACATTCTTATTCTGTGGGTCACTAAAAGTCATTCTTAGAAATGTGGAAAAAGACATCAGAAAGGCACTTTGTCTTAAAATAACAGAATGCACTGAATTTTATAGATTGGTGCTGCTTCATATTGTTCAAGTTTATACCCTTATCTGTTCCTTTGAAGTGTCACCAGCAGCTGTTTATAGACAGTTTTATACAAGTTATACTAGTAAAAAACTATATCTGACGCCGCTTTTTTGTATTCTTTGATGTGGTTGGAGTTAATTAAGAGACTTCTAACAGCACAAGAGTGTTTGCCTGCTCCTTCAGATATGAGAAGGTCTGTTGTTTAATGAGGTAAAACAGCTCTTTTGGTGTGCATCCACCATCAGGCCAGACATCACTGAGCTCTCAATCGCATCAGCTCTGAAAATGTGACATCATTTCCTGTATTGGGAATAAAGGTGTCGTCCTCAGTCGGTCTGTATGGTATGAGACAAATTGTGCATGAATACCGTGCTAGCTAGCCTTGCGCTAGCTGACGGCTAGCTGGGGCTTCATCCGATTGGCCAAATGTTGTGAATGCACGGCCCATGTATCCAGGGCTCCTTCTGACAGGTTAAATGTTGCATGCTCAGTCTGAATGGTTCATGTAAATAAAATGTTTTTTCTCATTCATCACGTTTCAGACAGTCTTTTGTGATGCATTTTTATTGCGCATGCTCATATTGCGACATCAAGAAAAAAACAATTTATCGGTCAGCACTAATCCTCTGGGATGTTTTGATTCTTTTCACGGAGCGCTGAGGGAAATGCCACTCTTTATTCTGCTTTAATCAGGAAAAAACAGGCAAGGAAAACAAGAAAAGCCTACAGGAAAAATAAAATGCTTTGCTTTTTGGTTTTGTATGTATACGTGCATGTATGTGTGTCCAGCAGTATGAATAGCAAAATCATCAGTTTAGACAGAAATGCAGCGTAAAGGGAATTGAAATTGATATTTTGGTCATGATTTATTTCTCTGCTGGCCAGTAACTCATTTCTAAGCTCAGAGACACGCAGGCAAGGCAGTCATATTAGAAAGGCAAAGGGGACGACAGCGATGGCGTCACGCGCGGTAGAAAATCAGAGAAGCACCAGCAGCAGCTTCAACATGTTGGGAAATCTGTGGATAAAGATATTCCTGATAGCCCGTAAAACACTCTGAAATTGCCTCATTTAGGAGAGACGGCAGTGCGCTGAACTCCTTTAATGAGGGACAGATTCTCCCCAGGCATGTCCCTCATTTCGGTGTGGCCCTTTGATTATGTAATAATGATGCGAGAAAGGCGTCTTCTTAGCGCCTCATTCTTTCTTGTCAGTGAATGGAAGCGGAGGTACGCCGGGCCGTTTCATCTCGGCTGTGCCCGGCTGTCGCTGCTCTGTTGTCTCCTGTACTGCTGGGAGTCAGTGACATTTATTAAGTTGTGGTGGGTACATTTTGACTGCGTTTCTCACCTACTCGTACCACACTGCCTTTGACGAGATGAAGATTTTGATGTTTGTGCCAGGAATCAGCCCTCTGTTGCTGCAGTTCAGATCAGACAGTCGAGGTTGTTCTGGGGTGTTATTTGTCACAAATACCACTTAGCTTTCTGTGGCTTTCTTATTGCATACGAGCGCTTTCAGCAAAACCACTACAGCAATGTGGCGGTATTTTGAATATGTGCTGTTTGTATGGGAAACGTCTGTGATTTCAAACCAGCCAAAATAGATGTGGAGGAAGCTGCTGGTGAGACTGTTTTGTATTTCTTGTACATGTTGTTGCCTGTTTCTCTTCAAAGGAGTTGGGCATACACCTTAAAAAGAATCCAGCAGCTCGACCGAAAACACAGCACAGGATCAAAGTGATCAAGTGTTTTCCTCTGCTACATACAAGGCAGGCTATTATGATACACAGGCCTAGTTACACTTTCAAAACAATAAATGAGGGCACTGCATCAATATATTATAACTTGAGGTTTGTCTGTGTGTTTTCTTACTTAATATTTTAGTCTGCCAGCGTTACACAGCATTAGATTTTGTATATCTGGAAGAAGCATGTGTTCAGCTGCCGTGAGTCGATGTTTACAGATGATTATAGTAGTGTGGTAACTATTACGACATATGTCCCAAAAGAGAAGGTGTGTAATAAGACGGCCTGCCTGTAGAGAATATATAAGTCTGATGTTAATCTTTTCTCTACTGCTTCTTATTTTTAGATGCTTTTAGGTCCCAGGCGGCTGCAGCCGGCAGTGCTGTTTGCACCCAAATATGATCGTTTCCTAAACCTAAACAAGGGGTTTTGTGTGTTATCTCTGGTGTTGTTTCGAGTATGAAGAAGAGCCTTATTTTACTGCCAAACTATGCACTCATTATGAAGAGAATTTATTTTTAAATTAGCTGAAAATCCTGCTTTTGACCCGCTCTTCCACGGCTACTTCCTCCCCCTGTGGACCTTGTCACACCTTAGATTACGTCACCTGTTGACAGGTGTAAATAGCTGAATTGATGCCATGTGACTATTCTCACCCAGGTGCAAATAGACATTTTGAAACGTTTTGATTTTTAATTACTGTCATGGTAATTTGGGATAAGTGATTAGCATGAATAAAGGCAGAAATAACCTTATGTGTGAGTCACAGTCTGCTGTGCATCTACCTGTGAAAGCCAAACGTCAGGAGTGATGAGACTCCCATCTCAACTAGTTCTACTACTGATAGTCACAATCAGAATTGACTTGCTGACACCCTGTTTGCATTCTGTACAAAAAAAAGCAGTGCTTTGAAAACAGTGGAAAGCCACTTGGTGAAAATGGAGTCCAGCTGCTGGCCCAAGAGGACTGTGAATGTCGTGCAGAAGAAATTTTAAGTGCTGTTCTTTTCTTTGGCATGTTAGCGTGGATGTAGGAAATTATCTTTAAAAAGCTCGTAAGGCCTGAGAGATGCTGACATGTAACAGCATGTTCAGATTGATGTATTTGTGTGAGCATGGCCTGAGACCAGAAGCCTGTTCCTGTTGAGGGATGTGTGGGAAGTCATTTCTACTCATTTCCCCGTAGTTTGTGCTGATGTATTTCATATTGGCAGTTACTGCTGTGACTGGAGTCTCTGAGCGTATTGCTGCATTGCAGCTTTAATGAAATCAAGTTAATCACCTCTCTCTGGACAAGTGCAAGTGTTGCATGCATTCTTTTATGTGTGCTACCTCTTAAATTACATGACATTACCTGATTCTGCCAAGATTGCTAGGCTGTTAGATAACAAAGATTGGCCATGCGGCTGTATCCAATCAGTCTGCCACTCAAACTTTCCTCCAGGGAACCAGAGATCCCTCTTAGCCTATTAGGCAGCTGCTTGAGCCAACCCCAGCTGCTGAAGGCAAATGAAAGGCAGAGTATTCATCAGGCTTGAAAGCTGTTTCTCATAGCTGGAACAACAGCTATGACACCAACAACCTTCACTTTGTGATGTTGTTGGGAGCAACCAGTGACCTCTGTTACCCCTGCTGGGCTTCTGTGGTGAAAGTGCAGATTTTTTACACCCACCAGGTAGTTTCTTGTCCACTTCTGTGCACACATCTGAGACATCATCATCCGAGTGTTGCACTCGTCCTCCTTGTTCTCCTCACTCTGAACATCTGCTCTTACCAGGGACTTTGCAGTTTGTCATGAAAGCTGTGCATTTTAACCATGTGTGATAATGGGTTCAGCACAAAACAAATAGTGCTACCACCATGTCACCTATTTAGTGCTTAAGCAGTGACACTGCTGCCGCCCAGGCTTTGTAACGTGATCTGTGGGCTGGCGTGAAGTTGTCAGTGAAACACTAGCGCTCTGTCATATCTAAAAAGCTCCACTGTTCTTCTGTGTGTGGCGCTCAGTTAGCAGTGGGAGATGGGCCTCTGTGATGTGAAGTGCCATTAATGGGTTAACTTCATTATAATTTGCCCAGGCATTTCTGTGTCTGTGGAACACAGTGGAGACGTTGTTGTTGTTAATGCTGCTGCTTCCATTGGCTTTGTGTGCAAAAACAGGGTGTGACGATGAGTGTAGGAGTGAAGGAGAAAAGGATTTTGTGAAAAGTAGCAGTGTTTGGAGTCTGGGCCAGCGCTGTTTTCAATGACGCTCTTTGTATTGAGGAACTACAATAAATACATGGCTGTAAATCATCATTTTTAAGGAGAATAATTTCATTCCCAAAGCTGAAGAGGACACAGATCCAAACGTAACCCTCGTACTAAACGGACTGTTTGTCGACTGCTGTTTCCATAGTCAGGAGAGAACTTTCAGTGTCAAAATGTTTGATATGACTCAACTCACAGGTTAATCAACTATTCAAGGAGTTTTAAACCAATATGTCCGACGAAATAAAGGCTTTTGGTTATGTTTCCTCTGTGCTCTTCTTCTTGTGATCAGTTTTTCCCTGGACTGACTGCATGTGAAACTGAGTCTTTTCAGATTTTAATTTGTGTATTTTCCGGGACATTTTATAGTAAAATCAACGAAAGTAACAATCAATTAAAATGTAATCCACAGATTAATTTAATTCATTTAATTTGTGTCCCCAGTTTCATTTCAATAGAAGATGAACTACAACAGTTACCATTAGCAGATTTTTATAGTAAAATGAGATTTTTCGGGCAGCAGGTCCACAAAAGCATCCATTCAGGATTGTGCGTTCAGTTATAGATTTTATTTGGACCACAAGCAACAAATTTTGATGAAATGAATCAAAGCCAAGTGAAACTTGCTCCACATACTGTCTGCAGGCCTGTAATGCTACGTGGCACAGTTTGCAGGCTGTTTTTTAAGACTCCTTGTAGCCTAACTATTGTATTTTACTCAGGCCAAGACGGTTTTACTCAGGCCACGCACACTTATAAATTTCAAAAAGGAAAGTGCACGCAGATCAAAAACATGCACTCAGTTTTCTCAGTTCAACCAAATGTCAGATTACAGACCACAATGCTTGCAGCTGCATGGGTTTGTCCTTTGCAAATGAAAAGTCTCCACTTTAGCTTCACTGTGGGATCTACAGTACTGTACCCCATGGTGGCACTTAGTGAAATGTGACTTTAATGCACTTTGTCTAACACAGGATTATAAAGATCAGTGTAAGCGCACAGCGTTCTGTATGAGATGCTCTTCAAAAAGCATTAAAACCTTTCTCAGGATTTTCCATTTTCCTTCCAGATATGAAAAGATAAATGGCCTTGTTGATAGAGTCCATTCACAGCAGAGGGACCAGTTTCAGTGAGTGACTTCCTTCAACAGTGGCTTGTTTTTAAGGTAGAGTAGTGGTCTACTGCTCAGCCTCCAGTCACCAAAGTATGTCCTTGTTCAGGCATGAGAGTCCATTGTGTTAGCAGTCAGAGCAGAGAGTCCCCTCTGAGTCGGTCTAAAAATACTCCAAAGCACCTCTGCCCCAAACTGCACACCGAGGGGCAAGAATGAAGAGGAGCTGCATGAGGCTCGATGAGTAAACCTGCAAACATGCAGGACCAAGCTGCATTTCCCCGCAATGTGCTCTGCAACAGAGAAACTAACCAAGCTAGTAATTCAGGCAACTGTTGGAGCTTTTGGTGACTCCTGGTATAAAATGTGTTCTGATGCAGGGGTTTGATTATTTGTGCAGGATCCCCCCTCTCTCATTGACTCATTCATCTGTACAAAACCATGTTGTGATGTAGGCTACTGCTAAGTAAAACAAACCAGGCTTACCAATTAGCGTGATCCCCGTCCCTGCCCTTCACGGCTCAGTCGCATTATCTCTGCTTGTCAGTATTTCAGTAATACGTCTCTCAGCAGCTCTTGCGGACGGGTCAAGTCTTTAATCCTGGGTATGATGCGTCTTTATTCGGCAGTCTTTCAAACAAAACCTCTGTGCTGTTCAGGAAAGCCTCGTTTACGCATTCTCCGTCTGCGAGTTGAGTAATACGTTCTGAAATGTTCTGGCCGGCCTCTGTAGCCTGAGGTGTACCTGAGGTTTAAAACACAGAATGATTTTCTTACGCTTAGTTTCACTGCACTCAGACTTTGTTGTCCAGCTGGCTGAAAAGGCCTGCTCGCCGTGCCACGTGCACACTGGTGCATTGTGGTCTCCTCCTTGCCTTGTGGTTACTGGTCACAGCACCTGCACTCTCGTAGAGCAGTACAAGGACACGGGTCGCATGCTGTTTTTTGCAAATGCAAATTCGCCCTATCATGTCAACATGAATTCATCATGCTGCTTTAATCTGTTTTATCACTAACCGAATTCATCAGCTTGTACTCACGGGATCACACTGATGCATTTACCAAAGCAGTGACATATGTCGATATTGTAGTATAGTATTGCTCTCTCTGAAGATGGCCCAGTGTGCTGTGTCATAACAAAGGCTACATGCTGTGATTGTGATTTTTTTGTTAGGAGTTGACAATAGATTGGCCCCAAAATAACATCATGATATTTCAGGGAATCCTGCGTTATCGATACTCTTATACGACAAAATATGGAGCACAATTCGCTTAAGTTTTGGTAATGCTGTGCCGAGTCCATGCAGTTTGTCCGCTTGGTGTAGAACTCACAACACCTGTTGATCTCTCCTCACATCTCGCTCCACGTAAACTCAACCAGGTGCTTCTGCTTGAGGTGGTGAAATCATTTTGCTGTGTTCCGCCTTTTGTTGTTACCGTCGTCTTGCACATCTCACATATCACTGCGGTTGGTTGTACGTCTGATCTTTTGTAACCAAACCTCCACCGTGGAGCCGGCAGCAATGGTAACGGTATGACGTCATTCCATCAAGTTGGAATTTGGCCATTATCACGATGTAATTGTTTTATCATATTAAAAGTTAGATTGATGGCACACCCCTGGTTCTTATGATGATCCCTGAACCTTAAGTCCCATGGCTTTGTGGTTTTAACCCTCTGTCACATTTTTACTTTATATGGCTCAAGTCCTGCACCTCTATGGAAAATCACAACCATGGCTGCAGGTAAAAATGCCTTTTGTGCAGTCCTTATAATGCCATAGAAAAAAAAGGTTCCAAACTTTGGTGGAAATTTTAGATGAGACACGTAGAATAAAGTGATCTTGAGGAGATATCACTATTTTACGGTCAGACTTGGTTATTTCTAAGCATTTGGAAAAAACAATGAAAATTTCGTTTTTTACAGTTTGTGGCTGTGATAAATGGCGCTTCTTCTTCTTCTTCTTTTTTTTTTTTTTTGTTAAGAAAACATACCTTTCAAACCCACAACCTGGGGTGTCAGGCTCAGAGAGTTAGCCAATGTGTTTTCTGCAATCCAGGATTTGAAGGAAGGCTGTCTGATACGGTTGCTTGATAGCTGATCTCCCTCCCAGGGCTGAAAAGACACTGAGAGCTCCAGCCTTACCTCAAGGTCAGGGTCAGCCTGTTACACAGTGGGCGACAGGAAGCCAGAGGGACTGCCATCTCTAAATGCCTAATGAGCCTCTAATTGATATCCAGCTGAAAACCCCACAGAGTGTTAATGCCAGTTCCAAGGAAACTATATTAGGTTCCCTCTTCATTTAGCCAACAAGACATAGGAGGCCCTGAAGCATACATTTTTAACATGGAGTCACAGAGGTAATGAGAGCTAACGACACAGTGGTTGGTCAGAGAAATTGTCAGTGTTTTTACTGTGAGAGCACAGGCTGATAACGCCAACATTTGCACATATCTCTCCTTTTGTGATTATTTTTCTGGGAGACCTGCCGTTGAAAGCAGGAGATCGTTAACCCTTTTCGTTAATATGTTCCTCTTTTGGTCAGTCATGGTTTTTGTGCCTCCTCCAGCTGTAGTCTGGGGTCTCGCCATAAAGAGAAAGACAGAAACGCATTTCACTTGAGGCTTCACTACCATGTTAGCTGCAGTATTAAGGTCTGAGTAATGCTCCCATCATCTCCCACTCTTTTATGAGATGTTACTGCTGTAATGAGATGGATTTTAAGAAAGGGGCTAATCTTAGGCAATGCTTTAAACCAGCTCTGTAACTGTATCCCATTCTCCACGCTTTTTGAAGGCTCCAGCCCCTCTGCCAGGACAGCTTTCAGACTGTGTTTGCCTAAACGTTTCATTCATTTCGATCAACACCGACTATGACCAATCTAGCACCCAAAATAGCAGTGGCTGTAAAGCAACTGCAGACTTTTCGTGCGTTGTGGAGTGCAGACAGGCAGATGGCATGTGTTTGTTAAGAAGGTTAGTATTGTTTAAAGTCGATCCCCGTTAATTCGGTGTGCTCGGATGATGGCTCGTCGCGCTGTCATTCAAACATGTACCTGCCACTTAAAGCACGGATACCTGCCAGGCTGCTGCTCAGATGTTCTATTTTCGTTTCTTCTGATAAAATGTTGAGCCCGTTTGAGGCTGGTTTCTTAAAGTAGGTGTTGGAGGTGGTTGTATTGTTCAGCAGCTTACACTGAGTTCTTCACCTTGGCTGTCCAAAGCCTTTGTGTTCGGTTGGTACAGAGTGCTTTTCAGCCTCTTTCTGCTGGCTCCCCACATGGCAACGTTAGTGACATGTTTTAATGAGCCGAGGTCTCAGCACCAGCGTTTCTCATTTTGGGGCTAGACTGAAAGGGCATCTGAACTTAAAGGATGCAGCAGCAGGTGTTGCATTGGTTTATGGGTAAAGACCAGCCATTAGAAATTGTAATCACATTAGAAATTGCATTTTGGTTATGGAAAAGTAATGGGACAAGCAGCTGAGCAGCACTTCAGGTCCATTTTAGGGGTCTTGTGTGTGCTCATGAGTAGATCTGTGTGGTCTAATGTGCTCAGCAAGTCACCTCTGTAGCATTCATTTCCAACATGCTGAACAGGTGATACAGTAACCAGTGACCGCCGCGCGATGGAAGCCAATCACCTCTTAAACCAATCAGCGGCATGAATAAAGTTTGGGGTGGAAACTGAGAAATTCTAGCTTGATGCAAATGAGGTTGAAATTCACCTGGCAGCTCTGTAAAACTGACAGCAGGAAAGCGATGCAGTGGTCATTACAGATACAAACAGTTTAGTTATTGAAGACTTAAAGGCCCAGTGTGAAGAATTTAGAGGCATCTAGTGGTGAGATTGTAGATTGCAACCAACTGAACACCCCTCGCCTCAGCTGAATCCACCCGAATTCCTGAATCCATCTCCTGGTTGGATGTTGATCTTACTTGTTCATGACAGAAAAGCATCTTCATGAAGGATATTTC
Source organism: Chaetodon auriga (assembly GCF_051107435.1). Classification (NCBI taxonomy): domain Eukaryota; kingdom Metazoa; phylum Chordata; class Actinopteri; order Chaetodontiformes; family Chaetodontidae; genus Chaetodon; species Chaetodon auriga. The sequence goes on from NC_135093.1 coordinate 4,209,697, forward strand.
TTCATGTCTAAATCTCAGTTGACTGCCTTTTGTATGACCTCAGACTGAGAGATGGAGTAAATATGGCATTAATTTTACTTTCAATACACAATTAAAGGAGCCACCTTATTATCCACAAACGTGTCTTTGCTTGTTATTTTGGTATCCTGTCTTGGCCAATGTAACTTAAATTAATTGGTGATAACAATGGTAGGTGATTTTTCTTTTTTCAATGCAAGTAATTGGTCCTCAGTGACCTGTGTTTTATTTCTCAGACCTTTGGCAAAGAGAAAATATGTTCAGGGGAGATCTGAGACACCTTGTTCCGAGCGTGGAGTCCGGTCTAAGCAGGCCAATTTGTCTGAGTGCTTATTTCTCAAACTGGCAGAAAGAGTCTGAGACACGGCCGAGGTTTCTTCATGATGTGAAGCAGTCCACTTTAGCCGGCGTAAAACAGGCAAACACGAGCGGCTGGACTTTACACAGAGGCATTTGTATTACATGAAAGCTTGAACACTCACGGCCTCTGAGAAGGAGATGAGAGGGAAAGCTTAAATGCCATATTTATCAGTGAAATGGGGACTTACAGTGTTGGTCGCATAATTTGTTTTGATCGTTTTTCTGGCCTTTTCAGTTAATAATACAGAATCCCAGTGGACGAAGGAGAATTATGCGTTCTGCCTCATGATTGAGATTTGAAACGGCTTTCTTTGGGACTGAGATTCGAGCGGATGTTTTTTGTCTAATTGAGTGCCCTTTTTCTGCTTCAGCAATCCATATCGTCGTAAGCCAGACGAACAGCACAGGGAGGTGTTTTGCCCTTGCTTCTCTTCTAATCATCATCTGCTGGGGGGGGGGGGACAGCTGCCCGGCCTTTCTGACCCTTCGAGCTTCAAGTGACAAAGGGAGTCGACCTTGGGAAATGTTCCGTGTCTGTCAGTGGCCACATTTCTCTAACCCCAAACCATTAGCTATGTTCTCCAGTAAAGACGTCTTCACACACGCACACGAAACCTTGCATAACCAGACCTTTTCAGACGGGTTATATTTGAGCAAATCAAGAAAGAAATCCAAGAGATAAGAGCTAGACAAAATGAGTGTCTCTTCGAAGCGATGGCATTTCATTAAACGATGACTGTGTGGGATTTCACAAGCGTTTTATTCACTTTAGATTAAAAAAGCCAAATATTACCCCAGGCATGCCCTCACAGACACTGTTTAAATTCCTCCAAGCTTTCAAAGCCCTGAACAAAAACATTTCAATAAATAATCAATATATGCTGTAATATAATCAAAGTGCGAGTTATGGAGATATGACTTTCTCTCCGCTTCTCATTATTATTGCTGTAACTTATTTAGGCTCCCATTGGTTGGCTCGGCTTAATTAATGTGTTGGCAATTCAGTGTGAAATTCAGATTAAGTCTTATAAAGTGTTCCCTACAGAGAGCATTGTGCAAACTATAATTAGAAAATGGAAAAAGTATGAAGTCCATGTGACACCCTTGAGGAAACTTGATTATTGTGTTGCTGTGTTGTCTGAAGACGTCTTTCGTGCACAAATGACATTCTGCGAGCTTTTCAAAGTCTACGTCTTAGTTGTCCTTAATGAATACGAGGAAATCAGCTGCCTTGACACTGCTGGATATCACAGAGGGAGATTTGAGGGTTGGTGCAAGGACTCCGTGACGCTCCAGTGAATTCATTGAATTACGCTGGGGGACGTTTTTTTAGCGTTGACACATAAGGAACCGTTTGTTTGACAAATACTGGAGCATCACTCTCATAACTTAATTTTACAACCAAACAGTATCCTCTTTCCAAAAGTGCGGGCTAATTAATTCTCTATAGAGCAACTTAACTGCCAATTGTATTTATGGAGATTGCTTGATAACTTGAACATATGATTCTGGGGCCAATGCGGCTTCAACCAATTAATCTTTGTAAAGATTTAATAATGTTATTGCACAAACAGAATGAAAAAGAATGTCAAAGGCTGGATTCAGACACTGGATGACCACTTGTGTTTTGCGAGTTGTCAAATTAGATGCTCAAATGTCTAAAATCGTTTGATGGACTTTGTTTAGGAGGAAACAACCAAACGATCGGTTTTCACATGCCTTCTGTTAGTGTTTATCACCACTGCTGAAATCTCCCACACACAAAAATTTCAACCCCCCACTCCGCCGTCCTTAACCGGCCACCTAATGACATAATGACACATTTGGTCAGAGTGCTTAGGGACTCGGTGGGTCCGCATCACAACTCTGAAAGCAGCACTTTATGTCAGATCCACCCCCTGAAGAGGGTGACAACTGTCTGCTGTCCCAGCCTGCCCTTTGACAACCAGCCCTGTAGATACCTCACCAGCCGCTGTTTGTGTTCCCTGTTGGAAAAAGATCATCAACAGAGCGCACAGTGACGGTGTGTGCAGTCCACTGCACAGACTCGCCACGCCACTGAGCCGGAATTGTCAAATTGCGTCTGCCGCTTCTGCCTCGTGTCAATACGAGGCTCTTTCAGTCAGTTGCTCGCCTTGAGTTAAAGGTTTTATTTCACTGTGGTTGCCTTTGTAGAGAACTGTTGGGTGTCCCCTCTGGAGAGGGATCTGGACTGTGGTTCAGGCGAGAGAAATGTAGCGCCTCGCTGCCCTCAAAGCCGGATTTGGAGACCTGCCTGCTGTCTACTCATGGTGAGTCATCTCTCAAGTTTCATGGCACTTGAACTCGTGTATATAGCCAGGACCTTTATACCTATTGCAACATTACACCAAGGTCATCACGTGAAGTAACGTTCTCAGAACAATAGATGCATTGTTAACCTCATGTTTGCAAGCAGACAACAATACACGCATGTTGTTTATCTGTACTTTGAATCTGACTCGTATTGTGAGCACAGTTGTTCTTTGTGTGGTGATTCGGATGGATGCATGGGTAAACTTGCATGTTTGACCATGTTTATTATTCTTTTCCTTTATAAACCCTGGAAGTCATACAGTAGTCGTCTGCCTTTGGTCATACCGCTTTTGAAATGATAGTTTAATCTTTCAGATTACAGTAAAACACATTGTGTGGTTGTCTTATCAGTCAGCTCCATCTTGGCAAACATCTGAATTTGTGTAAACATGTCATGTAAAACAGGTTCTGGGTAAACGAGCAGGACTTGTTGTAAATATACCATATTAATGTTTCCCTCTTCACTGCTGTTCTTCATCAACAAAGGAAGCGATTAGTCTGATAGTAATGGATCAGAAAACTTTTCCTTTTGCTATTTTTCTGAATTAATTTGAGCTTGTTCGTTATTCAAGATCAATGAAAAAAAGTATTTATGTGTTTTTTAGCAGTGCTGCCAAATTTAAAAATGGACTTCTCTTGAAACAGACTAGTCAACGGATGTTCTGTCAACCCACTAACTAGTCAACCTCGGAGGAGTTACCTCATCATGATGCGTCTTCTGGGGGAGGAAAGGTGGCTCTGCAGAATAATAAGAAAACTCTTATCATTAAGAAATACGTTCATGTTGCTCGCTTCTGTTTTACAGTCTGTGCTGTAGAGGTGCTGTCATCTCCTCTGAAGACGCTTGTCTGTCAGAAAAAAAGTCTTATTTTTAAAAAGTGTCCCGAGTACTGATCGATGTGTCGGCTTGGGGCCATATGTAATTACTCTGTGACTGGCCAGCCATGAAATTGTTGTTTGGCTCTGAAATAGATCCAAAGTCATTCTGTGAGAAGTTTTTTAGAGTAAGGTCTTCTGGTTCTGCCGGAATCAGAATGAATATGACATTAGCAGCACCAGGAGTTGGTTTGGCTCGTCCAACAAATCAGGTAAGGAGTTCACAAAGGCATCTGCCAGTGACCTCTGCAGTCTCATTACCAGGGTTTAGCACTGTGTCATCCAAACGCATTATGTCTGCAGTCTATTTGGTATTTCAAGTGTGTGAGGACGAACAACTTCTGTCAGCTGTTAAAGGGAGTGTGGCGCTCGCAGGCTGCAGAGAGGTATGCAGAGTGACAGCCGCTGGCTCGCATGCATGCAGCTGTGGCCGGTAAGATGCGGGCCGGCAAATGGAGTGGAAGAGTAGTCCCATTAAACTCTGGCTCTCCTCTGAGAAAGAGGCTAACAGCTCTGAACGCTGGCCTCTCGCTCCCCGGCAGAAAGTGCTGACACAAATTTTTGTCTGACTGAAATGCCTTCTGACCGCATGACACTGGCTCTTTTCTCCCTCTGAGATTCTGCCGGCATAAAGCTGGGGCTGCACAAAGGAGACACAGTCTGTGAGCGCTGCTTATGGAGGTGGCATAAATTATGATCCGACCATAAACTGGTGCAAAGGTCTGCATTACTCACGTTTTAGAGGGTGAGGAAGGAATTTCTTTGTTAGAGCTGTTAATTGGGTTTATATGCGTAAAACCTTTCATTTTTTATCAAGGGTTTAGCACAAAATTCTGGACCCCGTACATACACATTCTCCCCAAATCCATGGCTATTCATTCTTGTATCTTTGTGGACCCATCGTCCCGTTTTGCATCTGCTGCACACATCCTGGTGAACAAATTAATTTTGCCTCTCTGTCAAGCTTTCTCTTGTTAAACAGCTTCACATACACAGTACGTTCCTCGACATCTATTCGAAGATGCACAAATCTTGTAATTCGCAAGTGTCCTGGACCGGAGAAAGGCTGCCTTGTCCCTTTTGGCATGCAGCCTTGATCCGTCAGTTCGTGATTGACGCGGCGTGCCTCCTGTGTTGGTCACTGGTGCAGACATGCAGAAACATGACAGTGTCTCCAGGCACATACAGCACTGGATTTTAGTCCTCCAATTGTGCATGTCATCAAATGTGATGTGCCGTTAACCTCTGGAAACATTTGGTGTTGGCGCTTTGCAGTGTATTTTTCAATGAGTAGAATGTGTGGTTACTAATTTCTATTTTTCAGCTTCCCGCTACAATGGGGCGACCACATTTATAGGCTTTCTTCCAGTAACATTAGTCATGCTTTGACCAATCGGATGCTTCAGGCTGTAAATCTCTGCTGAGTGCCGGAGGGGACGATGATGAGAATGATCAGTGTTGTCAAGTTGTTGAAGGGGATCTGAAGAAGATGGTCGCTCCCCAGTGGGGTGTGTGGGTGGTTAGCTACAGCCCACAGCTACTGAAGGGGAGCTGTGTCAAATCTGACACGCTGAAACCCACAAACGCCAACACTGACAGCCAGTTGTGACGAAAACCAATTTACAGGCAAGATAAATTCTGTTTGAATTGTGGGGGAGCTGTCCTGCCTGGCTTGATCTTGTTGCTTTAGTTTTTTAGTCATCCTTGTATGCTGGTAGGTAGGCTAGTCTCTTTCTGGCATCTGTCAGGACTTGTAGTCACATATCTGCTGAAGATTTAGAGCCAATGAAACAAGTGTTTATATTTCCAAGTAGCTGGAATGTACAAGGAACATGATGCTGGTAGGATGCACATTGTTTGTTTGTTTTCAGCATAATACAGACGCCACAGACCTGGATGACGAACTGGCCTGTTTGTTTTGAAGATAGATGGATAAAGACTGAGGAATGCCATGCAAGTAGCTCTGTCTTGTCTAATGTAAAGGATTCTTGGCTTGGGAAATTTGTGACACACAGAGACCTGGCCTCACTTCCTGGTAGGGCTGCCTTAGTCATGCATTCCAGCTTATAGTGTTTTGGGTGAAGCGGGAAGCCAGTGAGGGATGGTGTTGTTGTGACTGCGCTAGTTACCCCGCCACCCCAGAGCAAATGGCATGAGCCTCGAGAATAACCTCAACCTCCTTGTGAAGCACCTTGTTAGCAGGTGAAAAAGAAGTGGCTGCTCACTTTATCACTGGGGGGGCGACCAACCAACTCACACTTTCGACTCTGTGTTGTCCTTAGCGTCTCGAACATGGCACTTCTGGCTCGTACGCTCACAGCTGCAAGCTAGTCTAATTGTCATGTAGCTCATCAAGACATTTGTGGCTGGCGGATTTAAAGCTGGACACATCGGTCAGCTCTGGGCGCAGTGGCCTGAGATGGGAGGCAGCTGCGTTGCCTTCGAGCAAAGAATCACTCGTTCAGGGGCAATTATTGGAGTTGTACATGAAAGGGCTTCAAGAGGCTTCTTATGCCATTTGTCATATGTAATAAGAGGAACTCTGTGTCTGTCTTGTCGGTAGAGTTATGCATACATTTTTTTTCAGTCAGAGTGCAAATGATAAAAGCTGTGATGGGCAGAAGGCTACTGTGTTAATGAATGAATAGCTTTTGCTAATGCTTCAATGACAGAATATTTTCAAAAGTAATTTTCAGAAGAATCCAGGCTAGAACAACTAAAAGCCTTCGGTTTAAGAACAGACTGCAATTGTCCATCTTAAAGCCTTGTCATTAAGCGTAATAACTTCCAGTGGTCTCTGTAATGGCTTGCAAAGTCCACAATGTACTAGCCAGGCTCCAGCACAGGAAATGAAGGGCACAGGAATCAGGCTGTGCTAATGTATGGTTTGAGAAATAACACTGCGTGAACTGCATGAAAAGCAAATCTGCATTGTAGTCTAGACTGAGCTGTACCACAATTTCCTTCACATTTTTCTCTTCTTTCACTTCATGCATAATAATTGTCTGGGTAGAAGATACGGCCCAGCAAAATTGTTGTGAATTAATTTTCGTTTTGTCAAAATTGGGACTTTTTTTCCCCACCACTTCTCTCCAAAACCCTGTCAAATTAAGCTCGGGTCTGCAGTTTTAGCCTATAAATCATAATCTATTCAATCCCTGGCCTCACCCCACCTCAATTCATCCTGTGCAGTTTGTTGTATTGCGTTTGATGTAATGCAACAAGACCACAACAGCTTGTGCATGAAAGTACACAAGCCCAAATCTCAAGAAAATGTTTTCTCGCCATTGACAGGCAGTTGCAGACTATTAAGACATTTCATGTTGTGCCTCCTTCTGCCAAGTCAGCCATGGCTGCTTCTTCTCCATCACAGCATTTAGCATAATTAATGTGTGCATGGGATTCCAAATGTGCAGCAGGTGCAGAGGTAAACAGAGACATCCAGCTATCATCTGGGTTTTGAGGGAATTCTTTAAAGTGATGCTCCTTTGGGACCATGTATGCACAGGTTTGTTCAAAATCAGCTCCTCCCCTCTCATCTCTGCCAGCCTTCATTGACAGCTGGGCCCAGCTAACAGCTGCCTCCCCTCCCCCCAAATCTAATACATTAAAAAACAAAAAGAGTTGTCAGCAAGCGTGCTTTGTAGGGGAGCAGATTGTTTGTTAAAGCCACGGTGAATTTGTGGGTGGTCCGTGTCAGCCAGGTTTAGTGCTGCAACTAAGTATTATTTCCATTATTGATTGATCTACGAACTGTTTCTCAATTAATTGTTTTGGTTGGGAAAAGTCAAAAATGCTAGTCCACAAGGTGTAGATTGACAGCAATTTCTGGGGACATTGAAGACAAATGATAAAATGTATGATCACCTGAACGTGATGGTGGTGGTGATAAAGTGGACCGACTGGTTTTAGTGGACCACCATTGATTTGAGTCCAGACATAAGAGACGTCCACACTTCTGTGATATTCACGAAGCCAAAACGCATCACCTCAGCGACACTCATGACTTCTGAAGCCACCCACACACACAGCAGACATACATGTGGCGGCCACTGCCAATTATTTTGCGGATGAAGTGCCTGGCAGGGGTCCATTATGAAGGCGGTCTCTCCTGGGCAGCCTGCCTCTATAAAGTTCAGTCATGAAACCAAACCACGAGCAGACAGAAGAACATTTTCTTTCACATTTTAGTAGGTTGGTTAGATTACATGGTCGCCCTGTATTCTCATCTTCAGCAGACCATTTTCAAAGACTTCTGTGGAAAGGGAAATGTACATCACAGGAGTTTGTGTTTCTCAATGTCACTGTGATATGGACTTTATCCATGATTGTAGATTTTGGCTCTTGTTGATCACTGTAGCCAAAACAGATGGTGATAATAATTTTATATCACCTGCAGTTGACCTACAGTATAAACTCCACTGGCGACTGCATGGCCGAAAATCTTTACTCTTAATTCATTAAATATGCATGTGTGCCAGCAGTTTGAGCCAGAGGAGTCACTGATGGACCTTTGGTTATTTCTCTTTTCTAATTCTGTCCTATCTCCACAATCCCTCCCCACGGTCTCGCTGTTTTTGCACTATTTACACTCAGTGAAGATGGGATGTGTCAGCCTTACACACACTATCTCAAGAGGGCAGTAGCACTTAGCCTTTTTCTTTTGCTGATGTTGGCAAGGCCTGGCTCAGCCTGCTAATGTGCGTGGCATAAGGCCTGACGAAAGGCACACTCATCCATCGGCTCGTGACCTTCAGCAAAGGCGAAGGACTGGAGGTGGTCCTGCATGTTTGCATCTACATAATTTCTCTTCACCCCCGGCTGATGGGTTCTCTTACTGAACAGGGCAGAGAGCTAGCCTATATTTGCTGCTTAATCATCTTCTAGTTGATTGACAGATTCACATGTCTTCATCCAGAGTGTGTAGACACACATGCGCGCACACACACAGACATGTGCCCTCTTGGAGATGCATAGTGATTGCAGATATCACCCAGGAGAGGATGGAGTAGTCCCATGAAGAGTACACCGTCTCGTTTAAGTGAAATTAATAGGGACTAGACAGAATGAAGATGCCCTTTCCTTCATCTATAGCTCATTAATTTTCTCAACACAGCCTCATCAACCCAACACTGTGGATTACTCATAATAACAAAAGACAATAATTGCAATGTGACATGAAAACAATCAAAGTCATTTAATGAAATGACTTATGATAAGTATCTTTCAATTAGAAGCCACTGAAATGCATTGCTGCTGAAGTGAAAACAGCATGGATGATTGCCAGCATCTGTATGAGAGACTTAATGTCATCCTCAGGCTATCGCCATGCTTTCTTTCCAAATTCCTTCAAGGCACGCTCATGGTACTACATGAGCGTGGGAGCAAGCTGCAGCTTCATCACTCTGTGTCTGAGCCACGTGATTGACACACGGTGCGATGGTGGCTGGAAATCTAAGAGACTTTTATTGGCGGTCATCAAATTGCCATCAGAGGTCAGCGGCCAGCTAACACGCTAATTGGGTCTCCGTTTCCCGTGGTCTAGTCTGCGCTTTCAATCAAACGTCAGTCCAGCCTGACAGCAATCTGGTGGTGGGCTGAACTGGAAGAGCAAGTAATTTAAGATGTTTTCTCTCCCGCCCACGCTCCCTTCTATCCTTTATACTGTCTTCTCAGATCCAGATTCATAGCCACAAATAGCAACCCTGAAGGTATCAATGCCCTTGTGAGGCACACTAATGTGTTCTTTTCTGTGTGCTATTGTATCGCTGGCTGTGGAATTAATGGTGAGTCTGGATCAAAAAAGAAACGAGCATGTGAGGCTTGAGACGCACGTCAGAAACAAGAATTTAAGGCAGACATCGCATTTGTAATGACAAAGCTAAAGTCAGTTGTAGACCTGAATGCTCTTTTGCTTTCCACGAGCAAGACTGATTACATGGAAAACAGTAATACAGTACATTCCTGGAACCTGTCAGTGCCTCTTTTTCACTGTTATCTTCAGTCATTTGCAGCCTCAAGGCATGTACATCTCCCATGGAAACTGTCTGTGGATGAGATGAAAGGAAATTAGAGAGGTGCTGCTAATTCACAGTGGACAATGGAGCTCCTCACAGAGTGAATGTGAACACGGTGGCGGTATACGTGGTGACACAGGACTGGAACTACGCATAATTCGTTGAGAAACACATTAATCTGTTATCTCAGTCAATGTGCGTCTGCTTCAATCAAACCGCCCTTATATCCATGCCGCGTAATTCACAGACTTATTTCCCCAGACGCGAACAAAACCGAGGCAGTTGTCAACAATCACTTTTTACAATTGGAACTGTTTTTCTGTCTTATTTATGAGTGGGCAGGCCCAGTTGAGCGCAGAATCTCATTTGGTTGGCACCAAATGTCATTATGGCTACCCTTTTGACATAAACTCCATCTCTTCTCTCCACCTGTTTGGATGCAGCTCCTCATTGATCTGTTCTGTTCTTGTCCTGTGGTTTTGAAACCATACCCACCTTCTGAATGTCTGATGACTCTCTGCCCAATGCCTTTGGGATGTGTTGGGTACACGGACTCCTTGTGGGTTTTCTTGACGTCACTGGCACTGTCTGTAGATGTCATAAATAGAGAGCATAACCTCTTTGAGAGGAAATGTGACCCTCACCGTGATGAATCCTTCACCTTTACCTGACTGACAGACAGAGACAGCTATTTCTGTCTTTGTTGTCTTTCACAGCAGTCAATGGAAAATGTAATACCTAAATAAAGAGGCTAGATGTCGAAGTGACAGCTCAGTATGTGCTGGAATCCTGTCACAGAAGTTCAGTTGTATTAACCATATCTACAGTCTTTCTCTAACCACAGCCGAGTGTTTCATTTGACTAACCCTAACTCCACCGTAACCATAGCTTGTTTTCCATAACCATGATCTTTACCAAAGCTTAACCTGCAGCACGCACCTGAAATCTTTGCTAACCTTGTGTATTTGTTGTTGAAACCCACTGCAAACAGCAAGTCGAAGCACACAGGTGTCACTGATTGGCTAGTTACATTGCTGCAGTGCAACAGAAGAAAAAATCTGACACGCATCTATTTTCTGCCCACAAGCAGCAATGCATGTTGAAGCAGCTGAGCTTTGCAATGATGGCTGAAGCATTGACATTCAGTCTGCAATGCATGTAATTTACAAATGTCTGTACGGAGGGTTAGATATTATCCCATACAGCCACAGCGTCTCTGCTCTGGGGCCTGTTTAAGTTGGTTTAAAGAGCCGCTACAATGAAAATCAAGTTTTAACCTTGTTAAGACGTTTATATGATTTTTTTATATGGTACAAGACATATCATGAGGGAAATGAGCGCCATGGCTGAGCATTTCCACCTTAAACTGCAGTGTAGAATTGAGTCTCAGAAACACAGATTGAGACATCCAGGGTGTCACATATCGCATACCCAAAGAACCGATCCCGTGCAGGATGAGGCTAAGGTGAAATGATGGGTAGCAGAGGAGAAGCCAGGTGCAGCTATGTATCTGTATTTTGCATGGCTACATTCATTAAGATCACAGAAAACATCAAATGACTTTGGGGTCGTTCACAAAAAAGTTACGTCACGATAAAGGTTTTCCTCATAAGCTGCTGGTGTAGTGTTAGCAAGATAAGGTTAGGTAGTTCAAGAGCATATGGCACGTGGGAGAAGGTTTCCCTCAGGGCTTCCTGCAGAAAGCACCGTTTGCGTGCAGAGGGGTGGGTGGAAATAGAGGCGGAGACTATTTGCATATTCATAGACTGGTGCATACATGAAGGCAGATGTGCAGAGTTACATCTAAGCCATTTTAAGGCGTGAAGAGATTTTTTCATGGACAAAACTTCCAAACATGTAATTTTGATGAAGCGAGATGAGTTTTTATGGAGTTAATCAATGCCAGGAGAAGAACTTCAAGCTCATTTTAGATGAAGACTTTTGTAACCCTGCCAGTTTATGAAGGAAACCAACCCAGTAGTGGTTTTGCTCAACTTAGAAGCCATGCTAAGCCCATCAACCACTCAGCTGCACTTCATACACAATAGCCCAAGGCAAGGAAGTCCAGCACTCTATCTGGCTCTGCTGCTCAGAGATACAAAGTTACTACAAGCCCTCAACAGGCCTCTGGCTAAGTGGCATGTGGTCAAGCATTTTAAGAAAACGAGTTTTACTGGGATACACACATCAACATGAAATTAGAGCAAGTGGACGAGCTTGTGCTAGTTGGTTGTTTAGTGCTTCCCTTGAAGTGGCCAAATCAGCCCATCTGGGTATCATGTGAGGGCTAGTTATGTCAGGCAGACAGAACTGACAGCACAGACTGATGGAGATGCAGTTACTGTGTGTGAAACCAGCTTCAGGCTGGCACTGGATCCATGTGACAGCTGTGCCAGGACGAGATGTGTGAGGATGTTATGAGAAGTTATCACAGCCATTTTACGCTTTCATTTCAAGGGGTTATTAGGAAAATGATTCACACCTCTTTGGCTTTCTGTTTTTTGTATTTTACAACACTGAATCTCACTGGATTCAATTATTATTATTTGACTTAGAACTGGACTTTTAATACAAGGCCTCATAATTGGTAATGCAGCTCAAGGTCCTTATATTGTGTTTAAGTTAGCGAACAAATTTTCAGCTTGATTAGCAGAGACCAGTTGGTACAGAAGGACTTGAGCTTTAGGGCCCCCTGAAGTTCTAAGCCGTGAGCCGGATGCTTGCTTTGCTCTGCTGGTAATCCAGCTACATCAAATTAGTCGGCAGTCACCTCTTTTCACCTGCCTCTTTGGATCTGCGGCAGGAGGGCGTAACATGTGGGAGCGTCATACTTTCCCTCCCAGGTCTCAGACCTCACCGTGTAGCCACCCTGACCGACCTGTTGGAGTCACTCCTGCAGTGGAACGGATACAATCCCCTGCTTGCTTCCCGCTGATGAATATGGCCAATTATGTGTGTCTTCCAATAAAGCACAATCCAGAGGCACAGCCACCACAAATCAAGTCCAGGTTCTCTGCAGTCATGGCTGAGAATTTTGCTGCTGCACCACCCGTTCGCCCCGTAGATCGACCTTCACTGTTAATCAGTGTCAGATTAAGCGTCATTGCATTAACTGTGATTTAGTGGTGTAAAACAATATAACAAGATGTCAGGGGTGAATGCTTTTTTTTTTGTTTTAGGCGTAGTTCAATTTTAGATCCCCTTTTGTATGGAACTTTACTTTATAGCGATAATTAAATATTCACCCTGTAACCTGGAGGGTGATTACAGTGAAAGAGGACTGCAGCTATCAAATGCCACTTGCAGAACACAAGATGATTCTGGTGAAGTGAAGGAGACAAGTAGATGCTACAGGACCTCAGCTTATTTAATTCTAAGAATTTAATTTCATCGCCTGCTCAGACCGGAGACACAGGCTGGTTTTAAATGTCTCCATCTCAATGCAAATGTGCCAGCCTTGATTACCTGCCGTTAGTGGCCCTCTGCAGAGTGACCTTCCCTCCCCACGTCATGGCTCTGTTTGCCCCTTTAAGCTGCCTGTCAAACATTGAACCTTTCTTCCTCCTGAAGCTCTGGTCTATTTGTTTGAACAGGGTCAGGGCACCAGAGGCATACAAATAGCAGCCTCTGAGCGTATTTATGCAAAAACAAAATTTTCTGTGTGTTCTACAGGCTCGATGATGGGCATGTCGGTGTCACATGTCAGCAACAACCATGAAAGGCTATTATTTGGATTAGGTTTCAATTCATCATTCATTAATATGACTCCTGGCACCTCTGCTCAGGATGTCAATGCAGATGGTGCAGCAGCACTTCAAATGGCCAGCAGGTGTAGCAGTGAGGTCTCTGAATGAAGAGGCAGGATGAGGAAGGGGAGTGGAGGGAGGACTGGAAGCAGCAGTCGGTGGGATTAACCAAACTGTCTCATTTAACCGTCCCTCTCTTTGTGTTTGACTTTTCACATCATCGTCCGGCTTCATTTGTTGTAGAAATGGTAAACCTTTAAGAATACTCCTTTATGTGTTTACCTGGTAATGCTATAAGAGTAGAATAGTACCAAAACATGACAATTAGGGCTGCGCTCAGCAGCTCTTTCCTCCTCCAGTATCTCTCTCTTTCTACCTGCTCTGTGGCAAAGCTCGGAGAGGTTTACGCCACACATTCACTGCTGCTCATCCACACAGTCTCGTGTTATTGTTCGCTGCAGCAACCAAGCAAGAGCGAGGGAGCATTAAAGTGGCACATTCACTACATATTAAAATCAGAGCTCGGCTGCCGTTCTCATTTTGATGTCTGCAGGGAAAAATGCTTTTTCATTAATCACTGACAAATGCCTACTTCCGCACTGTCTGCCATTGAAGAGATTACCAAAGAAGACATGCAGCTGAACTTTAAAAAACTGTGGTCATGCAGCTCTGAGAGACTAAATGGGTTTTGTGCATTTAGATGATTTATTTCCCTCCTTGGCTCGGCGAGAAGAATTTTCTACACCTGCCTACATGGCTCACAGTATTTCATCCCATTATTTGGTCTTGCCCAGTCATCCACTAAAACAAACAGGGGAAAATAAAAGGCAATGAATTATGTCCTCCTTCATTTGGCTCTCTTTGGCTCTGATAAAGGTTGACATACAATTTCAGTTGCTTCCTTTGAACGAGAGGGTGAGAGAGGTCCAAGCTGGTTTAAACTGGGCATAGATTTGGTAATGAAACTGTGTGCCAGTTGGCCTGTGTAGGAGGACTTCTGTTGCCCCACAGGGAGATGACACAACCAGAGCACATAATAATTCACTTGCATATACAGTATGTGGGCTGTGTCAGTGTGTTGGAGAAGAAACACATTAAGCCCAACTTTACCTAAGCACTATGGACTTTAACAGAGGGCCACCAAGGAGGACATACCAGCTTAGACCCTCAACTGGTTGGCTCTAATTCTGTAACGTTACTTTGAAAGGTCAGGTGAGCAGTGTTAGCCTAGCTTACAGCAAAGAGATGGAAATATTAAATGTGAACGTGTCACTTTGGGAACATGAAACCTGCGCCAAACGTCTTTGCTCTTTAGCACTGAACTCTCAAGGCTTGAGGTCGCAGATGGTGTGCCGGCGTTACGTCTACATTACAGCTCATGTGTCGACGGAGAATAGATGAGTTACTGCTTTTCAGTCTGTGATGGTACATTCAGTCTGAGCCAATTCACCGCTATCGAGTTGCAAAGCAGGAGTTCCTGCAGGACTCCATAAGTAAAAGACGGGTAGATGGAGCGCTCTTAAGTTTTGGATTGACATAAAACTCTCCAGGTTGAATCAAGTCAAAAGGCTGCGTGCATTAAAACATTGATGGAAAAATCAACTACAATTCCCAAGGTGCATTTTCATAAATGGTATCGACTCACTGACCTTAAATCAGTTCATGTTCAGATTCTTGGTTGGCGTTTTGATCACAGATTCAACCACTGACGATATAAAGATGGACGGTGGCAGGAAGTGGAACCGTGTCGCTCATCTTTATGTACAGTCAGTCCTTCTGAATTCAATACAACTCTCATTTATGCCTCTGACTGGCTTCTCCTCCAGGTAGCTGAGGCTCATGGGACTTGTAGTATTTAGAGCCACGATGGACATAACATAAAGCTACAGTATCGTTTAATTATCCAGGAGAACATTGAGGATAACTGTAATACAATACTTTGGGAACGTGCTATTAGAAACCCCTCGTTTTATTAGAGATCTCCTCCTGATACACTACACGTTTGTTTCATTTGACACTTTGATCTCAGCTATTAGACTGTTTTAGATGAATTGTTCCCATTCTTGGAAAAATGAAACTCTCACACTTTAGTATGTGACACTATTCTTAAGTGTGGAGTGAACGCGCCGTATGTTCCATGTCAAACTAGTGATAAAGAAGCTGAGGAGCTTTTAGGCGGTAATATTGGCCACCCTGGGATCCAGAACTGTCTCGTCTGTGACTGATCATAGCCTTATATGTTGCATCAGGATACAGATATCACCGCTTTCCCCCTGCAAAGCAATGAGTGCAGGGGCATTAATCTAGATTAATAAATAATCTACCGCAGGCCAGGAGTGAAACTTTGTTACCAGCAACCTAAAGTGGTTTCTGCACCGCCCTGTGCAACTCTCACCTTGTGAGCCGGGGCCTGACACTTCCCCTTATTGATATCAGAGTGATTTATGGAACTCTGCTCCCCCGACCATCCTCAGACTGGAGATGGGCGTGTGATTTATCCCTGTCTGATGCTGCAGGGTGTCTACTGCTGGCAAAATGAGGGAGGAGGCTCTGACTGAACAAGCCCCCAGCTTGAGTCCTGTTTTTGCCTTTTGAGTGAGCACGTTCTCTGCTGTGTTCAGATGCACCTCTGCAGCAGGATTTTGTTTTTAATGAACAGGTCCATCTGCCGCTCTGCTCCCCTCACTCTTTCTCCCCAAACCCCGAAAGCACGACAGTGTATAGAAATGAGTAGAGAAAATCGGTGGATTGTGGATGACTCAGCTTCCATTATACTGATGTTTCAATATAAGTATTCTGAAAAAATGCTTTCTCTGCGACAGTTTTTAGTTGATTATAGCTAACACTCATGTTTCCCAGTCAGACCGCCCAATTCTACTGTAATTGTTCCAAGAAACGTGTGTCCCTGAAGGCGAAGTCCATTTTTCATTCTCAAACTGTTGATGCTTCGCTGTGCTGTGGGTGCGAAGGGATTTTCACTCCTGCAACAGCAATATTTAGCTGTATTTCTTTCATGGGTGACTTCTAATTGCCCACTTTAAGACAGGTTTGGCGAAATTAGATTTTACCTTGAAATGTCCCCAGTCATTCACCTCTATGAAAAATTAAATTTCAGCGGTGGGCACTGAAGAATTGCCGTGTTTCAAGAAGCCCAATTTTCCTCCATCTTAATTTAAAACCTGTCTGCTCTTCAGCTGCGTTATAGGTAATCACAGTGAGAGCACTCCCATGGGAAACGTGTGTCCTCTCAAACTCTGTGATTGTGTCTGTGCGGTTTCCTCTCAGATGGGTTTTAATTTGGGGGCCAGGGGGAACATGAGAAAAATCCTATTGGATGCCCTGCAACACTGGACTTTGCCATGGCTGGCCCCATTAAAGGATACTTTATTGATTGTAAATAAGCTGTGTAATTAATGGAGGGTCACAGTGGTCCTCAGTCCAGGCTTAGACTCAGAGGGGGACGTCTGCACCTGCTGCCGGCTGGATTTCTTTCATGTTTAAAAATTTAGATGGGGCTTAGTGATTAAAAATTTAATTCATTTTACAGGAGGGTCGCAGTATGAGGAGACCTAAGATAATCCTCTAATATTCTCAACATTATGCCATGACGAAGCAATTCTTCAGGCGAGGTTTATAGCTAAAGCTACATACTTTAATAACTAAGGCTGGTAATGCAATTTAAATGCAAGTTTAAAGCCTTTCACGCAGGTATCCGTCCAGTTCAAAATGCGTGTTTGAGACCTATTTTGGAGACTGTTAATTCAGCCTTTATGAGCCTCGCTTACAAACGAGCCAAGCCGCGTTTCATTTTTCATCAGAACAAACAAGTGCGGCGCTCCGTGTGACCAGATGACAGCGGCTCATCATGCGGGCCTGGTGAATGTGCCTTTAAGTGGTTTTTAACACACTGGAGGAGCATTATGCCTGAGCTGTGGAAGAGCCTGAGATGGGCTGCATCCGCTTACGCACATTATCTGTGAGAGCATGCTGCTTCTTGGCTTCCCTTCACAAAGGCCGGTACACAGGGTCAGAGAGAGTGGGAATGAGCGATGTGTATGCTTACACCCTCAGATGAAACATTGCTTTAGCTTTGTATACGGGTACATTTCTGTGTGCGTGGCTGTCTCTCTATGGCGACCTGCGAGTCTCTATGTGTGTGTGCTCACTTGCCTACTCAGTATCCTGTCCTCTTAGATTTCATACATTGATTGCCTCTTCTAGAAACGGACAGCAACATCTCTCCCTATTTTCTGCTCTGGCAGTTAGCAAGCTGCTATAGCTTTGCCTGGTTAGCTCACTGCTGTACATATGGAAACAGATTTATCAGGCCAGACTGTGAAGTCCTCTGTATTTTATCCCCAGTCCTCTCAGCTACAGTATGTAGAGCTGAAGCTACAATATGTGCTCACTGAGTCATGGCTTTTTAAGATTTTGATTTAGTATTATAACCACAGAACGCCGTCTGGCCTCCAGGCTAAGCAGACCAGACATAATAAGCTGCTCCCTGCTCATATTTTATGCCGAGGTGAAGTTGCAGTGAGTTGCATGGATACTTGCGTAGATGCCCCTGTACAGCCTTGCCTGTATCTCTGGAGATGAGTGTGCATGCCAATAGCCATGACCCGCTGCCACCTTACACTCTCTTACCTCTGTCTACGTCTTGTCATGGGAAGGCAGAGAATTCATACCAATGAATGGATTTCAGGCAGAGAGAAGGGCTTGCATGGCTCTACATGATAAGGCCTGTCCTTATTACTGGAGAACATTTTCCATACGTGTTCTGATACCTTGACTTCAATACTGGTTCCTGAATTAATACTTTTTTTGATACAAAAAATACTTTACATATTACGGTGAAACTAGCTGTTTACATTAGTACAACCTGGTATGTTTGCTAGACGTGACCTCGCCATGGCGCTGTCCTTGGGCGGTGGAGATTTTGATTCCCTCTCGCAGTCGAACATGGAGCAACTTTCTGCTCTTGAATTTATTCCGTGCACGTTAAAGTGTTTTCTTCAAATTCTTCATGTTTCCGGTCTTGGCAACAATGTGCTTTTGCATATATTGCATCACGCGCTTTTGGCATTGAGCCTGATAAACTGGAGCCACACTTCTGATCTCTTCTTGGACATTTTTTTTACATCTAAGTGATGCACACTGTAGACAAGCCTCTTAAAATACAACCGCACACACTCGAGCCCCCATCTCTGGGCGTTACGTCGTGTTTTCCCTGCATACCTCTAAGATCGTTAGATAGCCAATCACCAGCATTATTAGATCTGGGTACAAGCATGCCGCATGCTTACTGGCCCACTGTAGCTGATGAAATGTCGTCTTGAGGTATGGAAATG
This sequence comes from Chaetodon auriga, assembly GCF_051107435.1. Classification (NCBI taxonomy): domain Eukaryota; kingdom Metazoa; phylum Chordata; class Actinopteri; order Chaetodontiformes; family Chaetodontidae; genus Chaetodon; species Chaetodon auriga. Next base: position 4,228,399 of record NC_135093.1, read on the forward strand.
TGGTACCAAATGAAGATAGTGTTGAAGCAGTTCAGTTGGTGCCATGAAAGTGCTGAAGTTTGGGATACTGGAGAGTTAATTTAAGGTATGACATTTGCAGGCTTGATGACTGTTGCTGTAAGGTTAATATCCTTAAATCTATGTTCATGGCAATTAACAGTGTAAAAATAAATTAGATTGTAAAAAATGTGGACTATTCCAGTCAGCCCACGTCACGATGTAGCCATTCATGTGTCACCGCTCCGCCACCTTGACCTGCTGCTTTTGATGTGACTAATGCTTTTCATCCATCCCTCTGGTAGGCGTAGGGATCACTTATGTGACTGTATCATGAAGCAGCTCTAATCATTGCTGGGGTTAAGCTGGCTTTTAACTGGTTCTTTCCCACAGCTGAGGGGTGCCAGTTAATCCAACTGAAGTTGACCGTAGAGCTAAGAGCTTTATCGCACAGGCACATATACAGGCAAGACAATCGCAGAGGTGATGCATAAAAGAAGAAAACGAATAAAATATTATGAGGATTGTCAGAGGAAGGGGTCAAGCAGCGAATAGAAGCTTCTACCAGGAAAAGTCTTCATTTTAAGGTTTGCATCAGCCTTTGTCGTTACTGCTACAAGCCCCATGATTTCCATTATCATTTGGTTTAACAAGACCCAGTGGCAGACCAGTTTCTCTGCATGTCTTAATGGTATTTATTCCAGTATCAATCACTGTCATACTTAATACCAGCAAATGAGGCATGTTATGACCCAGCTCGCTAGTGGAAAGGGAAGCAACATAAAACTTGATGAATTTGGTAAAATGAACGTGTTTATTGCATGGAGTGGTCAAAGGTACAGTAACTTGGATTTGCATTGTCACATGGTGCAGGGGCATCGGCGGGGAATACAATTAGAAATTAACCTTTAGCATTTGCAGGATGATAATCGAACAGTAAAGCTTTGTTAAGAAGAGACCAGCGGCCACGATTCTGCTTTGTTCCAGGATTATAAAACACCACGTTACATTTTCTGCCCTTGGTGGCACATGTAATTCAGCAAAAGGGGCCTCAATAAGAGAACTGTCATGTATTTTATTTGCCTGTAGCATCAGTTAACTCACTGCCTCAGCTCAGTTGCCAAGACAATCATATCAGGTGCCGATAACACGTTTATAATAGACAGCCCTGTAGGAGGCTCTTCATACAGTTTCAGATACTGTGAAGGCTTTACTACACCAGAGAATAGCTGCATCAGGATCTGGGCCAAACGTTACAGAGGAGAATGTCAGCCTTTCCTCATGGACCCACTGATTCACATCAGGCCTCATTTTTTATTTAGGGAGCCTGTCACAATGGCTGGGTGACACTGCACTGCGTGGCAAATGAGGTCAAAAATATTCAGATTTATTGTCAGTGATGCCTCTAAATCAGAGCAGCTGAAGTGTTTTTATTAGTAAACTGAACTGGTTCGTCTGAGCCTTCGTCAACACAATGCGATGGATAGAAATGATGATGGGATTTTTGCTTGGGTCTGTACCAAACAAGCACGTTCCCTGACGTCTGGAGAATATGATTTGCAGGCCGGGGAGTAATCGTTTAATTGTGACATGTTTTAGCTCGGTGAAAAAAACGCAGCTCCTGATGCACTTTGGTCATATTTCGATAATATTTTGATGAATTGTTCAGCTCCAACGCTTCATATCAGACGTCAGGATCTGCTGTCACCACCACTGATACCCAGCAATTACTCCTCTGGCAGGCCTGTCAGACACAAGAAAGACATTTATTGCAAAAAGGTGAAACTGGACTGAAAATGTACATATTTTATTAACAGCAGTAATAATACTGCATGTATTTTCTTCACTCCCTCTTGAGTTGTCCTGAAATAGCTAGTTCATTATATTTTGTTCACAGTACTGACTTCACAGTATGAACCTGATGATGGTTTGACAGGACTGATGTGAGGCGTGTGTGTCATAGTGGAATACAGTGGATGCAGCACCTGGAACGCCTCTTTTTCCTTCTTTCAGCCAGCTTGAGAACTCCTGTGAGGTTTTATTTCATCTCAGTGAACCTGTAGTTGTGGACGGTGGCAGACGATGATTGGTCGGGCTTTGACATGTGGTCTGCTGTGACTCTCGACAGTCACAGCAAGCGTTCGTGGCTCCTCTAACACCTAATCTAACACAATGACCAGGGAGTAAAGTGGAAAGGTGTGCACACGACCCGCACAGAAGGTAATAACTCAACGCCCGATTCTCTCTGTTTCCTCCCTTTAAATCAACATTCTGAAAAGTAGAATTCTCACACATGTGGAAAAAAATATCTGATGGAAAATGGTCAGAGTGTCACCACTCACCTTCTTTCAAAACAAACAACAAGCACAGCTGGAGGCATCTCCAGAAAAGCAGCTGCAGTGATTTGAGGCTGGGTCTCATTTTGGCAGCTACAGTAGCTCCCCTCAATTTTCCCCCCGGTGTATTTGTTGTTGTTCAGATCGACTTCTCTTTCAGCTCTCCCTCGTTTTCTCCACACTTGAGCTAAACTCCAAATTGGCAGCTGCCAGGACTGCACTCCATTTTCTGTCGTGTTGAGACCCTCTGCTGACGGCTTAATTCTACAAGAGGCCCGCCAGACACAGCCTGATGAAATCCAGCATGTTTTAAAAAGAATGTTGTCTCAGGCTGGAGTTCAAAGGTTCAGCCTCAGTTTAGGATAGTCTGCACCTGCGTTACACTCAGCTGCTTAGACCTGCCCCTGCTAGTCTGCAGACGCTGAGTCCATTTGGGTTTGTATCATTAAGAGCGACTTAAGATTCTCACACCCTTAAAAATAAAAGAACAACTCAGTAAAGCCAAAGAAAGATGTTTTATGGCTCAGTTTCATCCCACCTGACTGTAATATCATGTGTTGCCTCATCGCTATCGCCATTTCCCCAGAGTCCCTCACAGTGTATTACGATAGTGTTATGATCCTCCAAGCCTTTTAGACTCTCTCAAGGTCAGGAGGGGATTGTAAAAAACATTGGTTAAGCACGGTTTGGGAGGGGGGGGCTTTTTGAGAGCTTTTCCATGTCCTCTCCTTTGAGGTGCTTTTTAATTGTTTGGGTCCAAAGCCGACTCCTCAGCTGGAGCTCGTCTGCGGGGCTTTGCTGAGTCACTCCCACCTAATGGAGAACATCTGCTGCCACGCTTTTTACTCCTCACAGCAGAGATATATGCGCCTTTAAGGGGGGGGTGGAGGTGGGGGAGGCTGCGGGGAGGAATTAGCGGGATAAAACAAGCTGCAGTCAAGAAATGGAGACAATCTGATGGTTTATGGTGTTATCTGTCGACTGTAACTCCACCGCCTTCAGTTTGCTGATGCTGTACACAAAACTTTGGTTGCAGACTCCACAGTGTCGACTGGATTTGACCTCGACCTTGTAAGAGTGAAGTGAACATCTCACTTAATTTACACAATTTGGAGTGGATTCACCACAAGCAGCCAATGTTTGTGACCGACTAAAGGGACGTTAGCTACGGCTGTCAGCCAGCTATTGTGTGTCTGAAGCTCAGACTCCTTTGTTTTCTACACACTCGACCTTTTTCTCACATCTCTGTGCATCCACGGAGCATCGAACTACAGCCGAGGGGAGAGCGAGAAGTATTTTTTAGTAAATGTTTTTAACGTGGTCAGGCGCCTCTTTACCTGCAGTAAGTGCGTCTGTTGGCGCCCAGTCGCGTTGATTCTCTCTTTTGCCTTCACAGCTGGAAGTTTGGTTTAGGTGGACGTGCTGAAAAATGAATAATAAATAACCACATTAATAACTATTGATAACAAGGATATAGGGTTGCAACTGTATCAGATATTACAGGACAACCATCTCACACTTATTATTATTATTATTATTATTATTATTATTATTATTATTAGACGTAGACAGAACATAAAAAAGGAAGGGGTCCGCTGTGGCTCAGCAGGTAGAGCTCGTTGGCCGTTAATCGCAGGGTTGATGGTTCATTCCCTGCCTCCTATGGTCCACATTTCAAAGTGTCCTTGAGCAAGACACTAAACCCTGATCGCTCCTGATGGCCTTGCGTGGCGGCTTACTGCCATCAGTCAGTGTTAATTTGTGAGATTATAAGCCAATTCTGCTTTATGTGACACCATTAACTTCTTCTGAAGGTTCTTTCTTTATCGTCTTTTCTCTTGACAATCTAGTTTTGTTGAGCTGCTCTGATCTGATCCTTAAATAATGCTTTTAACTCCTGAAATCTATTGTTAATAACGTCAGTCAGATCTCCCAGCAGACATTTGGTCGTGCTGCAAGTGTGCTACCACAAATAATTATTTATTCTTTCTTCTTCCCCCAACAGATTTTTCTGTAGTCTGGTCCAGGGCATCTGCTGCAGTCATGTTTAGGAACAGCTTGAAGATGTTGCTGACGGGAGGGAAGGCCAACCGCAAGAGTCGCAGCAGCGGTGAGTCCGTTTTCTGATGCCAGCCACAAACAATGACGCATCTGCCTGTCAGCGCACAGAAGGTGGCCGCTGATCGGCGGGTGTATTTTAGGAAGCTCAGAAGATGAAATGTATTTTGGTTCCTGAAGAGTAATCTGTGACTGCTGAAGACCCCTTAAACCCTGTTTGCTGCTTAAAATAGATCCAAACCAACTCGTCAGTCCTGCTGCTTGAAGAGCTTTACTTCCTGTTGTGAGAGCCTCGCACCTGTTTTTTCCAGCGGCACTTAAAACATGCTTTGGTCACGCTGTACTGTGGAGATTTTTGTTTCCGAGATACATTCGGAGCAGTTTACGTCTGAGCCGCGCTTGATTGTTAAGCCGTCATGGGAGCACGGCCATAACGCGATGGTTCCCTGCTCTCTTTACGTCAGTCGAGTAGTTTCGCAGCACCTGCTTAATGTTGGTTTCACTGTTGTTTTGTTGCTGGAGGTTTGCATTTTGGCCCTCGCTGTTAAATGATGGCTTTCTTTTGCTGTGCCATCAGAGCTGTAATAAAGGCGCAGTGTTAACTACTTGGAAAGCAAACTCAACAGTTCCTGCAGCTGTTTCGCAGTAAAAGCTTCTCACCACAGAAGCACTTTTTGCAAGTTGGGTGAATCTCAAACCACAGAACAGATCAAGGTTTCGTGGTCAAGCCCTACGTTTTTGTTGTATTTAAACACCAGTTTATCGCTCATGTTAGTGCAGGTATTTGACCTAATGCACATGGTTTCTTTTATTGTATTGACTATAGGCTGTCAGGAGATGTTATACATCTGTCTGAGTGTTGTGACACTCCTGAGTTGCTGCATCAAATTCAGAATAAGGATAAGTTTAGAAACATCTCTGAAGTTGATGAGCTAAAACACTGAATGTATTGTCTTTAAACTGCTGGCAGTTGGAGTGCATGCCAAAAAGGATTAGCATATTGTCACCTGTTTTATTTGTTTTACACAACATCCAAACTGTTTTGGAATCAGGGGCTGTAAACTTCATTTTATGTGGTATTAAAAAGGTCTTAAAAAGTCTTGAATTTAATATGGTGAACACTGCACACACACTCGTCAGCCCTCACCGCTGCACAATGCAGACAGCTTAATCCAAACCTCTTTTTTCTGTGGATGAAGGACAAACCTGTAGGCCCACAGCCGAGTTTCCCGACAGTCAGGTGAAATAGCTATTAAAACGCTTTAACCATGTTACTCCGAGGTCCTTGGTGAAGCCACACGAAACCTTTTGTTCCTGCACATGCATTACTGTCACTCAATCCTTATAAAGCTCTCACTCAGAGGAACAGAGCTTTGATGTGGTAGATAATCCCAGCCAAAAGCAACACTCGGGAGAGCTTGGAGTGTTCATTTTGTAACAGCACAGTCGCTCTTATTTGAATCTAATAAGTTTCGGGTTATTGCCAAGCCAATGTAACAGCCTCCTCTCTCTTAACTGTCTCCCCAGGATAGGGTCTTTATTATGGTGTGAAAATGTGCCTTCTAAGGGCTTTCGTCCAGCCAAAAACTTGATTTGCGCAGATGAATTAATTATGTAAAGCTTGAAATATCCCACAGTGTGTCACCATCTCTTCCCTCGACTCCACGACTTCAAGTGTTCATGAAGAATCAGTCTGTGAAACTTTGATGCAGTAGTTTGTGAGCTTGTTTCTGAGGTGTACAGTGTGGATGCAGTCGGTTTAAGCACATCGCCCACAGAATGTTAATCACTGACTTGTCTGACATGTAGTGTCTCACTGCACTGGCTGTCATAGCATGATTGGTGTCGAGTTAAAGACATTCAGTAGCTGCACTTTTCCAAATATTCAGTTTTTCAGTGTTGTGTTATTCTTTTGCTCTAGACTTGAGGGCAAAACAATCCCTCATTTGACATTTGGCCTCCTGGTTGTTATCAATCTTACATGATTTAAAACCCTGTTTCCTCCTCATGGAGCGCAGGTCGTCTGCAGTGCTCATGTCGTCTGTCAGCCGCTGACTATTACAAGAAGTCTCATGAACTGGTGGCAGAGCCTGCTGCTCTAAAGCTTCTGGAGGTGATTTCCACTGTAACTGCATTAGCTCCATGTTATAATTGTCAGTGAAATCACATTTTTCTCATGGCTGACTCGTATTTTTAGAAACACACTCATAAAATATTACAATGGCATTGCAATTTTTCTCACAAGCTGCTGCAAATTCTGTGATTTTATTCAAACTGAAGCTCAGTGAGATCCTGGTGGGGCTGATTTGGAAGTAATTCACGTACAGTATATTTTTTTTTTCAGTGTATACATTTCTTTTGATTCATCCATGTGTATTGTGTCCTTCACTGCGAGCTTCAAGGCTAAAGTGAACTGCTAACAGAAGCCACCTCCTCTCTGCCTTCAGTGCCTTTGTGTATTTATGTGTGAAGTGGCCCAGCGGCAGAGCATGACTGGAGCACCCTCCACTCTTTTCATATCTGTTGCTGTCACTCCTCCCAGCAGACGAGTGCTGATCTTATGATCCGGCTCCTTCACTGAAACATGTGTACATGCTTTCACACACTGCCGCCGCTTTCAAACTTTATTTAATGACTGAATTGACTTGAGGATGATGCTGTAAGTACGTAAATCTTATTTACATCTTCACATCTGTGGAAAACATAAATGAAACAGAATGTGATAACTTGCTAATCCTTCTTGACAGACACTCAGTTGAAAACGGTGCAAAGACAATAAATTTAATGTGCTTCAGAGCTGCTCTCTGAGGACGTCTGGAGGATTGGTTGTAGTAACCCCGACTTATCAGTTTATGACATACAGGGAGTGCTAGAAAGCCACATCCCACTCCTGCTGCTGTGGGAGACAACTCTTACAAACTGTTCCTGTTTGTGCCGCTGAAATTGGTCTGTAGTTCAAATGTGAGATGGTGAGATAAGATGATCGTCGTCTGTGTTTGATAGTGTTTCGAGTGAGCGCCAGAGCTCTGATGGGGAATATACCCGCTAATCTGAAGACAACAGATGAGCTAGCCGTCCCTTGATCTGCACTGGAGTAGCTGTGTGAGCCCCAAGTTACTAAGCTGGTGAATGGCATTTTTTTAATTGAATAGCACAGATTAGCTGCTCTGATTGCAGATGTGTATTCATGTCTTCTGCGACACATTCAGGGAACAGGGCGTTTTATCTTGGGAAGCTACATTGTGTAGCCTGTTTAGTCATCAGACTGATATTTGTAAGGATATAATAGGCTGATATAATACGCTGCTCAGACGCTGCTTCACTGTTTTGTCTTATGAGACACATTTTCTCACCTTTGAGTTTGGTTCATTTGGTCTAGTCTAAGGACAAAGATCAATTGTTGCCTTTTAGCTCTGTTCTGGTTCCTTTTCACACTGACTTCTTACAGTCAAACCAAGAGCTGTAATCACTCCATCGTTCAGACTGACGGCTCATTTATTGGACGGTTTTTGGTGACGTCATTGCTGCGCCGACCCATGAGGAGAACTCAAATTTCAGACGCAGACGGCAAGTCGTGTGCATTTTACTGAGCCTCATGTTTTATTTATCTCTGGAAACTGCATTGTGTTTTGTCCTCACACTATCATTAATAGTTGAGTCAGTCTGCAACTTGCTGCCGTTCTTCTCACTCCAGCCACTCTGCGACTAATCAGACGCCTTTTAAGATCTGCAGTGAATGTTCACTCGAGAGCATGTGTAATCTCGCACCCTGAGATTCAGGCTGTTTAAACAAAAAGGACAAATGTCTGGCAGTTACGGCAGCAGCACTGTTTAGATATCAGTTTCGCTCGGAGTCTTTTCGTTAAGATACAGATCAGACTTCAACCAGTGTGTGTATGTAAGGCTTTCTTTGAGACAGAGCGGCGGCCCACTGTTACTGTTGCCTGCGGCAGTTTCATGCACAAGTACACCCGTCTGGAAAGCCAAAATGTGAATGAGAAGGAAAATGTCCCCTCATAGTGTCAAATATTACGTTGTGCCTTATACTTTCTAGCCTGTAAAGTGTGGAGGCGTGTGTCTCATTTTCGTGGTGTTATGGGTAAAATTCTGACTGCCATCTCCTTCTTGCTCCCATCAGTGCATCTGGACTTGAAACAAAGTCAACTGCCTGACACTGCAATTACAGTTTATGGCACTGGCTAATTGGAAAATGAGAAATGGGGTTGAGAGGTTTGGGTGTCTGGACACGGAGCTGTTGCATGACTAATAAGCACTGAGGGAGATGGCAGTTGAGCAGACCAGATGTAGTTTACACGCTAACTCCGGGAGTTGATTTGGATTAACGAGCTTTAGCTTTACTCACCTGAAAATGGGATAAAGGACACTAACGCAGCATGGATCCAGAGTGTTATCAAGTTGTCTTTTCACTGCACCTTTGTGTTTTATTTATCTCCTCTGGTGCTCACAAAGAGGTCAGGGAAACATACTGATTAGGAGCATTATTAGTCCAGACTGCAGCTGAACCTGAACCTGGAAAACCTCTTGAAGTCCGACATATTTAAATCTCTGGTTATCACGTCTGCTGAAAATAATTCCCTCTAAACACAAAAACAACATTTGCACATATCCTTCTAATAAATGCGTAGGATGAAGGTTTGATCGAGGAGACAGCTGTTACGTTCATGTCATCGTTGCTTCGCTGCGATAAAGTTCCCTCGGATTGAATGCCGTAGCCTGTGTAGCCACCATAACTGCAAACAGCGACGAGCGAGAGAGATCAGACATGGCCCAACAAGCGAATGTTTTCCGAAACAAAGCAGATGTAGCGACAATGATGACGACGAGTCTGAGATACAGCCTGAAGTCGTGGAGGCTGCTGATGCCTTGGACAAAAGAAATGCTGAGGTGAATTCCCCTGGCTGAGGTGCGACGTTAAACATGGAGAATGTTTTGTTCACACAGAGACCTCGAGGCTGAAGATTAACCAGAGGAACTGCGAACACGAGATGTGATGATTTCATTCTTTATATAACTGCCATCAATTGTTTTTACACAGTAATATTTGAGTGGAGTTCTGACATTGAAATCTTGCAGGACACGTGGACCAGCACCATGTTTTTGGTGGAAAGCCAGCTTGTTGTACTTTTTTTTTTTTTTTTTATCAGAGAACTGATAAAATACAGATGAGCATCGCAGCTCAGCACGCCGCTGCTTTAACTCCTTTTCATTTTCGGATGGATCAGGGAAAATCCCTGCACTCGTGTGGTGGAAGGATCTCGTATAAATAAAGGCTGTACTCTGTCGGGAAGTCTCTTTCCTGACAGCTGACGATCAGCAGATGGATTTAATACTAGTTTAGCTTTGGATTGAAGATTCATGCTAAAAATACATATCTGTGCTCACACAGTGCTCTGATTGGTCTGCTTTCACACCACTAATGACCTGCACCGCAGTTCTCTTGAATGTGGTCTGGAGTTTGATTGACAGCTGAATCAAACAGGTTAGATGTGTACAGTATAATCGGATATATGCATGCTTACGTTATCACAGTGCTGTTTTCATTGTCATGACGTTGACGTGTTGAGATGGATGTTCTGCAGCTCATCTCACTGATCCTCTCTGGTCTCTGTAGATGGTAGAAGACGCTCCTGTCAATCTGTTGACTTCCTCTTTTTGTAGAAGAGATTGATGCTAGCTGTCAGTTAAAAACATTCAGGGATGGATAAACCAACTTCACACACCTTCTTTAAAAGTGAAATAAAAGGCCTGTTTTCAAAAATGACAGTACGCCCCAGAACGCACACCGCCTCACAGCGGCGTAGCGGCCACGTTCCTCGCTTCAGTCAGAAAGTGGAACGTTCCAGTAGCTCGACGAGTCTGAAGGCAGCAGGTGCTTGACAGGAATCAAATCGCTCCCCGTAATCACAGCACTCTAATTGATGGCTCATTTTCCACAGTGGTGGAGAAATCTAATTAGAGATCATCAGATCAGCAAACACGCTTCAAGCTCTAAAGCACGAGGAGTGACACAACAGCCCGGCTTAATGCGGCGGAGACGGAATTATCGTCAAAGTGCAAATCATTGAAGTTTCTCTCACAGCTGTCACTTTTTGACACTTTCTGCACGTAGATTTAAAGTGTGCTGGAATTAGAAGGGATCAGCACACTTTTACGTGTTCGCTTCACGTGGCGAGCGGAAGCTTCGCCGCTGCGTTCTAGTGTTTTCAAAATCAGTTAATCAATGACGTGCTGAAATTACAGTTGGATTTCTCCATTGTTGAGGCCGCACCGTTTTCAGGGGAGGCGGTTTTATTTGTACCTTGCTTTGTGTGCCGCCCACACCTTGTTTGGTACAAAGAAAATGGAAAATCAAGCGTGACATCAAGATTTTTTTGTGTGGAACGTGACACAGGAAGCCTAAATGGCTCACTTTAACTGCCATTATCATGCTGCAATTTCAAAAAATTTTCAAGCTTGAAAAGATAAATGCACAGTCTTTTGTTCTCGTATTTGTTGATTTTTCCAGTGTGCTTTATACTGTTTATAGTCTGTACTTTGTGAATAAGCTCGAAGGAACGCGGCATTGAAAGGAAATACATGCTGTGTGTCAGTTATAATACAATTACAATTGTTATGCTTTGGAAAATCCTTGAAGAACAATAAAACCAAAACCAGAACTTGCAGGTCAATGGAAAATCTAATATTGTAAAAATCAACAGTTCTGTTCAGATGTCGTCAGTGGGCCACACACCGCACCCAGTATTTACTCAATGATTTTATCTGGTCAGTTGTCAGTGCACTTTAAAATCTAATAAAAGCAATAGAAAGAGATGTATATGCAGATGTTGCACATTTACATATATATTGCTACTTACATTCAAAGCGAGCGGTGGGATATCCAGTGACATTAGTGACTGCATTTACTGCGTCGAAATCAATCATCCCACCCATCCGATAGATGGAGGAGGCTACAGGAGGAGCAGCGGCAGCAGCTTAACACGAGCTGAGTCTGGCTGATCTCCATGGAGCGACAGATTGGCACCTACTGCTCCACAGAATGTCCGCTTCCTTCCTGTATTAATGAACCCAGGAGAAAAAAATGAATGGAGGGCTTTCAGTGGTCCAGGTTTTGACATGTGGGAGCACTGTTGTCCTGCAGAGGGATGTCATATTTAGCTCTCCCTTCCTTTCACTGGGCCCAAATAGCAGGTATTGATCATTTCTGTATTAAGTCTTAAATTATGACATTGTTGGATATTTTTTATGCTCTATGTGAAGCCTACAGTTAACGGTTATTTTCATTATTCATCAGTCAGACGATTAATATCTCGGTTAACTGATTGTTTGTCTGAAAATTGTGAAAAACACCCATCAATTTCCCGAGACCCAGGGTGTGTGCCTTTTGTACGAGCAAAAGTCAAAGATATTTAATTTCCAAAACCTCACACTGGAGAATCTGGTTCCAGAGCATGTTCAAAAAAATAACTTCAGCATTCAATCCATGGTCAGATTAGTTGCAGATACATTTTCTGCTGATCGACTGATCATTTCAGCTCTGCTTGATTTGTATTCAGCTCAGGTTTGTTAATTTAATTTCCGTGCTGTTATTGTAGACTCTAGATTGATCTGCAGACTCCTTTTTTGTGCATTATGCATCTGTTTGTCTTAATCCTCTTCGCATGTGAGCATGAAGATGCTGTGCACACAGACTGCAGAGCACACAATGAATCTGTGAATCAATGGTGGACAGCTGTCAAGAGCAGCTTTGACCTTTGCTTACTGAGGACAACAGCCCGATGTCTGCAGCCTCCTCCAGCTTCGCTGCAACTTGTCATTTAGTTTTTTTCCCTCTCTGTTGTTGACCTTTATTTCTGAGTTGCCTTTATGCAGCAGTGATTGAGCTGAACTGTGCAGCTCCAGCTCGTGTCTGTTAGAGAGGAGTTGATGCATCAGGATCCCGTTCCAGCCGTGAGAAGCCTTCATATGTAGATACAGACAGGGGTATAATCTGTTTTCCCATCAGAGCTCGAGAGATTAAGTTACAGGAAGAGTCAGAAATCTTGTATGTTTTCCTCTTCTTTGTAGAAAGCTCATCATTTATAAAGTCTGTCAGACGAAGTTGGTTCGTGAAGGTTTCACAAGCTGTGACATGAACGGCCTGCAAAAACTCTCAAAAACAAGGAACAGAAGCAACGAAATAGATCAAATATTAGTTAAAATAAGCAGTAATGTCTGCCAGCAGCACAGGAAAATTTCACTCATGAAGATTTTTAAGCAAATATCTAATCTCAAAGAAACAAAATCTGACTTTGACAAAGCAGTTTTTTACTTGTGGCCAAAAAAGCTCGAAACAGGTGAAACACTTGAACACAAAAACTGCCTGGTAACAGGACGAAAAACAAACACGTGCTGCTTTGATTTTAGATATTTTATCGTACTCACATTTGGCTTTTTGCAGTGCATCTCCTCGTTGACCTCATCAGCTTTCTCCCAAAACATCAAAGAATAGGAAAAGTTGCTCCTCGTCTGGGGTCAGAGACAATATAAGCAGCGTCGATGCGGTGGGTGACACGGTCCCCGGAGCCGCCAACCTTATCAGCAGACACCTGTGGCCTCGTCTCCGGGCAACCGCGGTAACAAAGCCATAGCAAAACGAAAGCGTGCTGAAGGTCAAAGACAATTCAGACGGACTGTGGAGAGGGCCGAGGGCTGGGAGACGACGGCCCGGCGTGTCAGCAGAGGCGCTCTCCTATCCGGTGGAGTGTGGGAGGCACTTATGGGCCCATCATTATGGTTCAGTGGCACCACTTGGTGCACATACCGCCCTTGTCATGGCCACCCGCGTGCCTGCGCTGGATTACCTCCTTTAAGTCCTTCAGGCTCAAGAATGTGACGGCCTGAAACCTCTTCTACGATCCCTTCAGAGAGCCGCAGCTATGGCGGGATGATGTGGTGGAAATCAAGACGCAGGACTGAAAAGCATCTGATTTGAGCGTATTTGTTAATTACGGCAACTTGTGATTGACATTTTTCACAATTATTTAACGTTTTATGGAGTAAAGTCAGCAGAGTAAAGTGGGGCCACCGCAAGGCTCCAGAACAGCTTCAAGTCCAACGCGTCGCTCCAAAATCTCCCACAGGTGGTCGGTTTGTTTGAGGTGTGTTGACCGTGAAGACCATCGCAGCACATTAATCACTGAATTTCCGTCAGCACGTTCAGTTTGGAAGCACCTGCGTTTGTTTCGCGTCTCTACTCTCGAGCCTTTTTCGAGACATTTTGACGTGTCACAGTCAGAAAAGCACAGGTGTAAATAATGAAATTAATGATGGCTGAATTCCATTTAGCTGCCTGGTGGTGTGCCTGCTGACTCACTGTCATGGCTTACTGGGACTCCAGCCATCGTTACTGTAATTAGTAACACCTGTGCTTTTCCTACTACGATAAGTCAAAATGTCTGCTCGGAAAAAGGCCCGTTTATTGAGGAGTTTCCTTCAGTTTGGCTGCTGTCTGTATACAGTACATGCAGTACTTTGAAGACAGCTTGAAAGACCGTATGCAGCGATTTCAACTGCTGAACAAAAAAAGTCAATACTGTCAAGTGCATTCTTTTCTGTAATAGCTGGTGCTCGCTGCTGCCAATGGTACTCAGCCGCACATTGTTTCTTTTGTATCACCATCGTCACAATAATCGCAGTGAAGCACATCCTCTTATGCTTTTTCACCACCGCGCACTCTGATGTGTGAAGATGGCGTGAATCACGCCTCATCCTTCTGCGTTCAGCGGTCCTGCTTTGATTGCCGTCATAAATCTGTATCAAAGGCCAGATGCATGTCTAAAATCAGCAGAGGACGCGGGAGGCTCGCTCCATCAGCCGTGAGACTGCCCACAGCGGGGTCTGCAGCGTCCCGCTGACACCGACTCTGCCGGTGGTTTGACGGCTGCTCTCACAATGGTTCGAGTAATTTCACTTGCTGTGTGGAAGTAGTGACATTTAAATGGAGACCGGCGCCAGAGTCTGTGACTGTGTCTCTCCCATGCAGCTCCTTTGTAAAAGGGAACCATGCAGCTCTAGCGGCAGGGAGTGGGCAGCACGATGCGTGGGTAAAGAAGCGTTGGTCTAACCTCTCCTCCGCTCTCTGATCACAACGTCAATAGTGGGAAGTCTCACTCCTGTTCACTCTGTCTCGATGCGTCCATTTCCCTTCCCTTCCCTCTGACTCTGCTCTGCTTCCTGCTGTCCCTCTATGGCCTTTTCCTCTTTCTCATTTCTTTACAGCAAAGCTTTCACACTGGCTTCAGGCAGGAAGTTGTACAAAAAGTCGACTTGGGTTGTAATGAGAGAGCATTTGTTGCATCTGATACTTGATGCTGGATCTGTGTCAACTCTTAATGTTGATGTTAACAGCTCGATTAAAGGGTGTTCACGGCCGAAGTGTGACTGATATTTAGCAGTTGGTGTTACTGCGACCTAGATAAGGTGTCCTCTCCTAGGTGGCAGCTGAGCAGGGACAGTGTTGCGGTCATGGAAAGTGAAAGACCTTGAACATGTGAACGCTGGTGAGACCATTCGTGCATGCGTTCGCTGCGTTTTGAGTGACAGCTCAGCTTCTTTACCTAAAACCTACAATACCAGATTTCATTGAAATCTGTTTAGAGGCTTTAGAAATGTCGTTCCAATATAACAGAGGGACATGATTTTGCAATTTTTATATAATTAATGCTAAAATTGCCCAATAAACTGCATGAAGGACCTTGTTCTCTAGGTGTGTGATGCTTCAGCCGTGTAGTGCAGTAGGCACAGTGTCATTGTCCCATTTATTTGGATAAACCTTAATGTTGGCCAAGCCCCGCTCCTGAGGGACATCCTGCCCTGTTTGATCCACAGCACAGCAGATACACTTGATATGTAATTGACATTTTGGAGGTGTGTATGTGAGCCTCTCTGCAAACTTCCATGAGCTACTGTTACCCAGAAGCCCCCTCTGTGCATCCCAATACACAAGACAATTTCATGAATGTTCGCTGAGGCGTGTTCCAGCTTTAATTCCCTGATGGGCATTGAGCGCCCTGGTGTATTATTTCTCTGTGATACTGGAGCTCTAAAGATGTCGCCTCTATCAATCCGTATAGAAGGGCATGTAGACTTTCAGCAGTTGCTCTTCTGTACGACTAAAATAGAATAAAGAGGCAATTCTAGAGCTGATGTTGTGAATGTGGACTCAGGAGAATACACGCGCCACGTTCACGACATGCTAGAACTGAACAATTTGAGGAAGATTAGATATCTAATTGTAATTTCTGATCAATATTTCGATTTAGATTGAAGATATGTTGTATAAATTAAGCTCTCTGCTTGTGTCTGTGGTCAACATGGCATGAAACGAGAGATGTTTGGACCAAGCATAGTCACAATGTGATGCTAGCTACCTGTCTGAAGTTTGCGTGAGGCGATCACCTCGATCAATAATCTCTTTAGAGAAACCACTTTGTTGCACACAGACCGCTCTCTGTTCGGGTAGATTGAGTCATTTCCAGCGTTTCTCTCTCAACGAACCATCTTTACCAGTGTAAACAGTGTAGACAGCAGGACAGAAGGTGGGTGTTTCACAGAAGACATTTGGACTTTACAAAGTAGGACCAGCACAGATGTAAATAGTAAATTTAACGATGGCTGAATTCCATTCAGCTGCTCCTCTCAGGGTCGTGGTGCTGTGCACACACTGTCATGGCTTACTGGGACGTTTGAATAGAGCAGAGCCATCGTTAATGTTATTGGTTAGCACCTGTGCTTTTCTTACTGCGACAAGTCCAAACGTCTGCTCACATAAAGGCCTGCGGCATGCTGGGAGCTCAGTCACAAGGCAGCAGCCACTTTCTTTCTTCCTTTGGTCGACTCGCGGAATTCACTAAATTACCCAGGTGAGAAAATATACTTCAATTATACTCTGTGAAGAAGGCTCTAAGTACACTTAGTGCTATTTTTCAATTACTCAAGCTGTCCCTGAGTACCACTTGAGTAATACTTGAACATACTGTAAATAGTTGCTAAACTGGCACAAATTTGTACAAACTTTAAGTGAAGTACAGCAGTGAAAATCAGGATTCATGAGCATTCAGAACACACTTGTAGTACAATTGTATCATATCACTGAGGTGTTGGAAATATACTTAAATATACTTAAAATGAATGCTCACTACCCGTCCAGCACCAGGTAGACAGTTAGCGACTAGCTGGTGAAGACCAAAGAGGGAGGAGCAGTTTAAGAGTCAGATGTGTGAATCGAAGTGAACGTTAGCCTCGCTTTAAGCTGCATGTGCTAACTGTTTGCTAAGATACTCACGACACACACGTTGTGTTTACAGCTCGTTTCTGCTGAGAATTTGTTAATGCGGGTTCACGGTCGCCACTTTTGTGATTCAGAATCCGATTTGTATGTTAAAAATGGCTAATCGTTCAGGCCGTGGAGCAGGTGGAGGTGGAAGGAGCAATCGGCGTCGGAGATCAGCGGCTTTGAAAGAGTTAAGGAATTCTGCCCCGGCTGAAAGAGGAGAGAGAGAGAAGGAGGATGAGGGAGAGTTATTGCTGCCAGAGAGCCATAGGAGGAGGAGGAGGAGGAGGACGACGAAGAGGAGGGGAGAGAGTGAGAGCGAGAGTTGCCTGTCTGCCTATGTTTGTGAGTGTGTGTGTGTATGTGTGTGTGTGTGCATGCGCGGCTCAGTGAGTGTATGCGTACTGACACCTGGCGCTCGCCCTCCCTCGCTGCTCACATCGTGGAGAGCTCTCTGCCTGTCTGGGCTATTCTTCACCTCTCTCTCTCTCTCTCTGTCTCCCTCTTTTCCCTTCCATTCCCTCCCTCTATCTTTTGTCCTCTTCTCTCTCTGCCTCCTCTTTTTTTTTTTTTTTTTTTTTTTTTAACCGCGTTGTTTTTTTTTTTCCTCCTTGTGCCCCTACAATCTCCTCCTTTTGTTTAGGATCTTCCTCACTATGGTGCAGGATTTTTATTGCCTGGGCAGACGAGGTGCTCGACTGACAAAGGTGAGCTGGATGAATCGGGGCGGCAGGGTGGGTGGATGGATGGATGGATGGATGGACGGATGGATGGATGGATGGATGGACGGATGGATGGATGCATGGACGGTTTGTGTGGATGTAGACTTCAGTTGTGGATGTGGGGAGTGGTGGAAGCCGGCTTTGGAAAGAGACACTATTCATCAAGGTTCAGCCGTTAATTGTTTCTCAGGATTTGGGTTGTTTGTCTGAGCAGCTCTTGCCTTCAAAAAGGCTCTGTGTAGGCGTCTCAGTGTGTATTTTCAAAGGTGAGGGGTTCAATTATGGGATTTCAGTCTGTTTTTTGACTGGTCTCAGCAGCACGTGTCAGACCGTCTCTCCGTCTGGTTTGTTGTGGCTGCTGTGCTCGGTGTCACCTTGACCCAGGTAGTGGGCTCCCACAGCAATCAGTGTCTTGGCGGCATCGTGCCACACCTTAAGCATGGACGCTGTGTGTGTATATGTGTGTGAGTGTGTGTGTGTGTTACTGTAGCTAGAGAGGACTGGAGAGGCCATGGTGCCTGACAGATGGCCATTAGTAGAGAAAATTGCGTGAGAGACAGAAATGAAAGATCAAGTGTCTCCTAATAGTGATTCACAGTGTTCTTCATGTTGCTCTTTATGTATTCAGGTTTATTAATGATGCCAAGTATCTCCTTTCAGCTCGCTGTTGCTGATTGGTTTCTCTGATTTCACGTCTCCATCCCTCCACTCCATCTGCCTCTCTACACCTGGCTATCACACCTTGATATTCTTTGATCAGACCAGATTGAAATCAGGATTTTGTTTATTGTGTGTGGCTGCTTGTGTTCAGATTAAAATGTTTTTATAAAGTTTTGGTGCTGAAACTCAAGTATCGTATTGAACTTAAACAACACCCAGCTGTACCTCTGTCTCTTCTTGCTCATCCCATAAAAACTCAGTATATTTTGGGTCAAGTTCCCATAGTTGGTACCACAGTTTTGTTACATTCTTAGTCTTACTTCCTTCAGATATTTCCCAACTTATATCATAATTAATATGATATATGAGGTTTGGTTGAACTTGGAGCTTGATTTCGTAGGTTTGTCGTTTCTGTCTGTTATGGTAACGTTGTACTCATTGAGTTAATTGCTGAGGAAACACAGCAGCATCACTTAAAATAGGTTTGAAGCAGGCAGAAACACAAGCAGTCAGACAAGCAGACAGGCTGTAAACAAGCCAAAAGTTTAGCTCAGCAACTTCATTTGAGGTAAAGCTGAAAATGAGTGCACCTTAAATGCTGGTAATGACTCCTCATGGCACAGCAAAACAGAAGGTTTGGCTGAAGTTGGACCCAGAAGTTAATCTGTGTGAACTGTGATGCTGCAGAGCTGCAGCGATGACTAGTTTCAGTGTTCATTAATGTGCCAGTTTCTTTCTTAATTAATCATATTGTCAAAATCTCAGAAAATAGTGACTGCGCCTGTCTCAATTAACTAAACCCCAAAGTGACTTCTTGAACAATCTCAGACCCAACATTCAACTTCAATCACATGAGATCCTCAAAATCCTCGCGATTGAGGAGCTCAAACGGAGGCACGGCGTGATTCAGGTGTCGAAGCAGTTGGCATTTCATTTTGAGCTCATCGTCCAGTCACTTCAGCTCTTCTGTGATGGGTGGTTTTTACGTTTGCTTTAACTGCTGATGTTTTAAACACTGGCCTCGCTGGCGAAACGCGTGGCCTTCGCCGTGTGATTTAGCTCCGCTGCCCCCTTCTTCCCTGAAGCTTAATGAGCCTATTATCGTATTTCATAAAAATGTGACGATCCCCTCTGACGTTGGCGGAGACGCTCTTTATTGCCGCTGAGGTTTGGTGCCTTCGCTATAAAAGACTGCGGGAAGCCCTGCAGAGATGAATGTCGTGCTGCGTGTATGTAGTTACTGCCCTGCTGTTATGCTTTGGATAACGTTGGAGACGTGTTTTGGTCATGAAAATCTGGCGTCCTCTCGCTGTCGTATCGAACATTTTCTGAAGGCCTGCTCTCGAGTCATCTACTTCCTCCGTCACTCTCTCCCCCTCACTCTGTCATCACTTCACTTACTGTAACTTTCTCCTTCTTTCTCGCTCTCTCTGCCACTCTCTCTCCCACCCACTCAGATATTTCTGGAGAACAAAAGGAGAGAGAAGAGAGGGAGATGAAACGGTGGAGCAGGGAAGGCTCAATGTACCAGCCCTGCGTGGGCTAATGAGTCTTCACCACTCCATCCCCTTCTCTTCCTCCCCCTCCCCCCAAGTCCTGCTGTGTCCACTTATCCACATCATCTCATAACCGAACGTCCACCTTTCATTTTGTCCCGCCTTGGAGTCAATTGCCCTCTTCATCATTGTCTTCTCCATTCATCACTGCTGCTTCTCTTCCTCCTCCTTCATCTCTTTCCATCAACCCATAGGCGCTATCGTGTTCAGCACAGCTTCATCACTCTTCCTCCTTCTGGACTGGTTATTTTCTTACACCCCCTCACCTTCCTTTTTCATCCCTCTCTCCACCCATTCATCAGTAATTTATTCTCATTATAACAGGTGCTAACCATTAGCCGTCCCCAGTCCTCATTCTTCATTTTTGAGCTGTTTGTTCTTTCTTCCGAAGACCTCAATCCTTTCTATCACTATTCCTTTTCAGAATGTATTAATCTTTTCTCTTGCCAGCATACCACACACTGACACATATACAGACCCAAAAGCCTCCACCAAACAGCCTGCTGGATTGTGCATTTGGCCGTGAGAAGTATGAAATAACATGGTGGTGGCCCATTTAAATTTTTGATGCCATGCAGGACTTATCAGCCCCCCTTCTGCAGCGGCATCCTGTTGTTTTTGCCAGTCGGGGAACTGGGCTTTCATTGTGCCTCTTGATGTGGATGGGCTCATTATTGCTGCTCAACGCTGTGTGCCTTTGAATAGCAGGAAGTGCCCTTGCTAGCTGAGCGTACTGAGGGATATTGTGTCACTTTGCGCCGCATGATAAATGCTGCTAAACACAATGTTGCATAAGCGAACGTCGGCACTGGTTCACTTCACAAGGGCTGCAATTGCGAGGACCACAACAGCAAGGCGTGGACTAAACCCACGCCAGCTGTGTGTCCAAATGCGTCTCCACGGCTGGCTCTGTTTGACGGCAGTTATCGTGCCATCGCTGAATTAAAACCTACAGTCTGTCTATGTCTGTACTTGTCTGTCTGACTGTCTGGTGTCCCCCTCCTCCTCTTCTCCAGTCTGTGGCAGCCATGTTTGCTGCTCTCAATAGCTGTAACTCCTGCTGACACTCGCTGGAAGGTTTGGCTTTATCAGGCCTCCAGATGAATTTATCTGTTTTGACAGGTCTGATGACAGTGTCGCACATGTGCAGACACGTACTGGAACAGCTGCATCCACACTTGGTGCTGAAAGGACTTATCGATTGATTAGTTGGTTGACAGAAATTAATAGTATACAATTTTGATAATTGGCTACTCATTCGAACACTCAGTCACTGGTTCCAGCTTCTCAAATGTGAGGATTTGTGGCTTCGCTCTGTTTTATATGATTATAAATTGAATGTTTTGGGTGTTTTTGGACTGACAAACAAAGACCAGACTCCATGCGAAATTGTAGTTTATTTTGGTTTTATGTGTATTTAAAAGACGGGGCTATGTGCCGCATCGAATCATGTTATTGAATAGATTTGAACAAAGCTTGTCATTCACACAGAGACGAAGCATTCAGTCAGTTGACTAGTTCATTGACAGAAACTTTATCAGCAATTATTTTGATAAACTATCACTTTTCAAACAAAATTGCAACATTCAGTGAAGAAACTTGAGAAAATTGACTGATATATTGATAAAAAATGCTCATTAGTTGCGGCCTTATGATCACACTTTCAGTCAAAGCGATATAATGAAAACATTGACTCAAAACAACATGAAATCTTCCTACAGCTGCAGAAATGTCTGCAGGAAAGAGCCAAACAAGGAGACCTTCACCCAAACAGAAATAGGTGCCCAGCTGAAAGCTACACATGAAAAATTGATGTCAGACCAGCACGCTGGATCTGTGAGAAACAATACTCGTCCCTCCCTGGCGCACACACACACACACACACACACACACACACACACACACACACACACACACACACTGACCCACATCCTGGAGTTTGTGACATTGTTTTTTTACACCCATTGTTGTATTCTTTCTGCTCTGCAAACATGTTTTGATGTATTAAAAGTTCTTTCTATGTAAACCTGACAGCCTTTTGTGTCTGAAGTTGAGCTGCTCTGACAGTTATTCAAATTCAGCACCATATTCTGCTTTAGTCCGTCCATCCTGACGAATACATTATCTGAAATGTGAAATGTTCAGTTTGATAAATGCAGCGCAGATGATGCAGCAGCAGCATCAGTTCAGGATGGGACATGAGTACATTTAACACTAACTATAGTACGCGTACTTCCATGAGTGTAGTTGTCATGTAAGAGACATCCAGCCACATGCAGTCGCCTACTTGCATGTGTTGGCGTCTGCTGTGGCGCTGCAGCACCACCAACCCCCCCCCAGTCTATTTTATATTTAATGTGTATTTCATTATTCAGGCCTGCTTGTTTGCAATTGTAGGCCCGTCTCCATTGCAACTGAGACGGTGTGTGGGTCTGCTCGGTGTGTGAATGTAGGTCCCCCCCCCCCCATCGTCACAGTGACACTGAGAACAGAATGAATTATTGCATTGCTGTGGGCAAGCATAGGATAAGAATAACAGAGCGCTATGAAAGAGGGCGCAGAAGCAAGGACAGCCTCTGTCTTCTTTTCATTTCACCTCTCTCCGTCCTCCGTGCCTCATCTGTTACTATGGGCGCAGTCAACGGCCACCGTGTCTGCCTGTGCCTCCCTCTCTTTCTCCCTCTCTCCCTAATTGTTAGCCCCCTCGCAGGTTGAAAGCTTTGCACTCAGATTGGAATGAGGAGAAAAACAAAATGACACTTTGCTTGTCTGCCGCTGGCCTTTTTCTATCCAACATCAAACACCCTTTTTTTACGGTTGTGTTTTTGTGCTCGTGGCTATTTTGGAGACGCTGTATGCAGGGATTTTTTATCTGTTGTTTGTTTGGCATTTAGCTGGTTTTCCACACGGAGAGGTGCACTCTGTGGCTCCGGCCCAAATAAAAGGATACCGAGCATTAAATCATTATATAAATAGATAAAGTAGTGATTGCATTCTGTTATTTGCCGTCTCTTTGGTGTACTTTTTATGCGTTTGTTATTCTTTTTAGGCTGTTTTTCTGCAGAAGTCTTTTTGTGGTGCTCGCACACTGTACCCCTCAATTAGGCGCAATTCTGTCAAAGCATAACTCATTTCAGAGTTATTGCTCTTGAAAACAAATATCACCAAATGGCCACTCAAGAAAATGATTTATATTAGTCATACAGCCTGCAGACAGTGCATGGAAAGTTAAATTGACTTCTGTGTGAGCCTGTGCCAGAGATTTAGACTTTAAATGTACACTGGAGCTCAAATACTGGAGCTACGCATCTGACGCTGAATGCACTGTTTATTGTCTGAATTTCATCACGTAAGTTGAGCTTTGTGTATTTAACCCAAGTCAAGTCCTTTGCATTTAAAATGATGATGATAATTTTGAGACATGCTCTTTCTCGAGCTGTCAGGTTGTTAAAATCTAATTTTCTTCCTGTGAACGACAGAGGTAAACAGGAAAAATAATTGTTGCTGCTGGCATTGTTGTAGCGAGCGGTAACTCTGCAGCTAGTAATGCTTGCAGACTTGCTAATAGAATAGCGGTGACAGTTTCTCCGGGTCTGGTATTTTATTCATGGGTTTCAGCATTTTGAGTCGTTGATTTTGAAGAAAACATTTCTGAATTCCTTGAATATCCTTGAATATCCCTTGAATGATCCTCTAAGAATTAGTTCATCCTCAGTGGTGCTGGCAAAGGCGAGATTAGGGTGTGGTACAAACTTCTCCTTCCATATTTCTGGTTTTGTTGTGAAGCTTACAAATCCCCACAGTACAGAGAAGCCCCTAAGCAGCATGAATAAGCATCAAATTCAGCAGTATTCCTCTTTAAGCTGCTGTATGGTAATAGCTCAGTCTGTCATTCACCGAGGCAGTAATTTGAAAGGCAGTAAATATCTTCCTCCATAATGAACAAGCACTGACTGCGGCAGGAGCGCTTTTCCTCAGCCTCCCTGTGTGAATTTATCAGGATCCCAACGTTCTCTCATTAAACACTCTTCGTCGGTGCGGAGAGAGGCATCTGCAACCTTAGCAGGAGTCGCAGACGTCCCTCCTCTCGCTGTCGACAGCCAGAGGTCAAAGGGAACCGAAGGTGATGCTTCTCTCGTGCTGCGGGCCGACGTGTGGATTAACTGAGACGAAGAATAACCACAGATCAGTTTTCAGTTTTCTGTTTCGCCTGCTGAAATAACAACTGTCATGATGAGCTGTAGCTAGTTAGCCGTTTAAGCTAGCTCCATAAGTTGGTCGAAAATAGTGTCTGACAGATTTTATTTTGCTTTACTGTTTCCTGCTGACTTGTTTTTTAAGAGAGAGTTTTGTAAAGGGATCTTAAATATGCAATCGATTGCTATGTACATGATATTTTGCCAAATGCCAAACATTTACTGGCTCCAGCTTCTCGAGCGTGAGGATTAATGTAAACTGAATATCTTTGGGTTTTGGACTTCACAAATCTCTGAAATTGTGATGGGCGTGCCTTTGTACTGTATTAATAATTGACAGATTGACCTATTAATGTTCAAAGGGAAGCTGAAATGAAAAAGAAAAATGAGCGGGGGGGAGATAAGGAGGGAGGCGGTGCAGGTGCGATGTATGCTTTCACATTTTTTGCGGTCCCTCTGTGTGTGATTGTCAGGGATTAAAAATGCATAGAAACAAAAGCATCGTCCTTCATTGGAACACCTGGAGGCAGACCAGGAGCCGTACCAGCTCTTTATTTCTCTGCTCATATTCTTTATTTCTCCCTGAGTCTCAAGGCAGCCAAAGCAGAATCCCTGTAACACTTCCATTTCCGTTTGGTTATTTTTGCTGCATGCTTTTCACTTCTGCGCTCTGTGATGTAACCCCAGTGGTGTGTCAGACTGAAGGTAGGAGATGCTTGATGCGGCCTCTCTTTATTTCAGACTCTTCTTCACTAGCTTTTATTTTTATTTTATTTTTAAACGAAGCCCACCCACTCAGTGCTGCGACACAGCTTTTCTCAGCATCGCATGGCAGTGTAGGAGTCAGGGCATATCGCTCTTTCCTTTCTCTCGTTTTCTCTCTCTCCGTTACGCGCACGCACATTCTCTGTTTCTCCCTGCTTCCTCCATCATAACACCTCCATCCGTCCAGGACACTGCTGAGTCGTGGCGCTGTCAGCCAGAGCCTGACGCACTCAGCCACTCACATATGCGTCACCTCTCTGGCCCGGCGCCGCCACCGTGCTGCTCGCTGTCCTCCACGTATACCTCAGCAGCCGGGGTCATAGGCTCTGGGCTTTTCTGGAGGGTGGGAGGGGATGAAGTGTTATTTTAAGGCAAGGAAACACTGGCTTTTTTTGTTGGAGAGAATCACAGGTCATGCTTGGGGCACGTATACCATCATAGAGGTGCATGTTTTAGATATATCAGTTAAAAACTGTCGGACAAGTCGACCAAGATTTCTCTCTTCTGTTTTGTGCTGGAGGATGAAGACTGAACATTGTTGGTCCAGTGATGGCCTACCATCACATGCCTCTCATTTGTATTAATTGACTGATTGTTCATAAAGAAATCAAAAATAAAACCCTCATGGATGCAAGTTAGCTGATGTGTTTTAGGGATTAAAGCATTTTATGGCTTAATCTTGATGGACTTTTTTAGCACTGACCTGCTATCAAGATGCTAAACGCTGCCTCACAATATTATCTGTCTTGGAAAGGTAAGGCCATTGGGCCAGCATTTATCCAAAATAACTCAAATATATTGTGTAATGCAGGTCATATTGTAGTAACGGGGAACACTGGTGAGGTAAAAAAAAAAAAAAAAGCAGCAGCAGCAGCAGTATGAGCTAAAAAAAATTGCACTGGGATTTGTCGTAGCCACCGGATAATCAAAAGTTATGTAACAAGAGGACAAATAGAGATACCCCTGTAGTGCTTTGGGCATGACTGGGATATAGGAATATTTCTTCTTTCATCACATCCGCTGTTGCTTGGCAAATTGGAAGATGCCACTAATTTACAGCTTGCTCTCGGCGTGTAAACCAATATGCAGAGAGAACAAGTGAGCCACGGATACAACAACAGCCATTTGTCTAAATTATCTGCCCTGCTGTTATCCTAGAAATGAAATACTCTTTATTTATGCTGTGACGTGGGCGTTTTGCCACTTTAAAGAAGGATTTTGCTGAAATTCCAGGTGAAGAATGGACTGGCTCAGCTTGGATCTCTAAGCTCCATATATAGCTGTGTGCATTGGCTGTTTTGGTGGCGCGTTTGTATTCAGGTGTGACGTGACATCTTGTTATTTCAGTGTGTTTTGCACCATTTTGAACCAGACCTCAAATAAAGAGTGCTAATCATGGTGTGGCCCTCGGGACACAATACCCCTGTTCCTGGATTCACTTACTACACTGAGCAAATGGTTCAGGATGCGTGTTCAGTGCACACATTACGTAATGACCAGACTCAAATATAAAGGCTTGAAATGTAAAACGAGTCCAAACACATCCAGTTTGTAGTGTTTTAAACTCAGTTTTTGCTCCGTGGTATTGGTCTATTCAGCCGGCAGTAGGCATTAGAAACATTCAGAAGTGTCTGCAGCCCACACAGCACATCACTTTCTTTGCTCTCATGTCGGCTGGCTGCTTTTTTCAGCCTTCTTGCTTGTAAAAGAGTAGGACACACACATTAAATCAAAGCTGATATGGGCATTGTCCTAAGCGCAGTTAACGGCTTGTGAAAGTGCTGGCTCGGCTGGTCCTCCCTCTCTGAATCTCCTTCCTACTCTTCTGCTCGGCACACCTGCATTACGCCGTCCCCGCAGACTCACAAAAACAAAGGTCCATAGCAGAGTCTTCCCTCTGCTGGGAACCCTCATAACTGGGGCAGTTTGTCCTCCCTCAAAGTAATATTGCTTAAGAGTTGACAGGCTTGTGTTTTGGCTTGCCACTGCAGGTAAAACAGCCAGTGACAAACAGTCCAGCAAGCCTCACTCTCAGCCTCCTCTTCTGAGGCTGAAACACTGAGCAGCGTGGCCTTGGTCGCGTTTACGTCCATCATGTGCTTTAAACAGGGATGATTCATGGTTAATATGAAGCTCCAGGTTCGAGGATATATGGTTGTTTACAGGAAAACGTGGTCCTGTTATTCTTCATGTATATTCATGATTGATCTTTTTGTCCTCCCAAAGCCACAAACGAGTGAGAAATGCATGACCATTTCCCAGAACCCTAAAAATTACATGTTCAAATGTCTTATTTTGTCTGACCAACAGTTCAAAACCCCAAAATATTTTGTTTCCAATGCCATAAAATGAAGAAAAGCAGCAAATCCTCACATTTGAGAAGCTGGAAGCAGAGAAAGTTTGGCACTTTTGCTTGAAAATGACTGAAGTGATCAATTATGGAAACAGTTGCTGATTAATTTTCTGTCCACTAATGGACTGACTTGATTTTTTTGTATATTTAGTAATGAATATTTAGCTTTCAGGGGCTCTTCTAGTAACTGTATCTGGCTGCTTGTATATTACTGGTGTATTTTTTTTTTGTGTATCTATGATTTGCTTCCTTCTTTCAGCTGTGATTGCTCAAAACAAAAGACTGAATATCTGACTCCAGACCAGAGGTGGGCTGCTAGCGTTGCTTATGTTAGGAACCCAAAGCGGATCACGTTACACCGCAGATTTACTTTTAATCGTATTTGTAGTTAGAAATGGAGTCAAAGCATACTTTGTCTGTTTAATTGTTGTGGAGAATGAGACGTACGATCACATGATTTTTTTTTTCATCCTTTGACTGCATTCAGAAGTAAATGCGCAGCTAAAATTCAAGACCAAAGCAGAACCCTGTCATTGACTCCTTGTTGAAATCTGGGTTATTTTGACACAAGTATCCCCTGCAAAGAATATTTTTGGTCTGATCACAGTATATCATCCTCGCTCCTGCTGTGCGTGGCCGTGTGTGTACGTATATACGGTAAATGTGTGTGTTGGGGTTTGGATGGAGACAGCTCCCTATTGTTTTCCATTGGCAGGATGTCAGAGCCCTCCACTTCCTGTGGTAGACCAGCGCTGGCTCAGTGCAGCGGCGGAGAGAAAACACTTGACAAGCTCTCTATCAGAAGACTGTGCGTGTGTGTGTGTGTGTGTGTGTACGTATCCTTTGGAGTACGCATGCATTTCTATGTTAGCTTACACTGCGGCTGATGCTAATGAAGATGTCCGCCAACTTTACAAACGAGCAGATGTCTGTGCTCTCATATGGCTCGGTGCAGCTCACTGTGGCGTCCATTGAGATGCTCCGCTTTGTTGTGAATGCCGTTTAAATTCAGCTTAAATGAATATCAGAGCAGAGGAGCCGCGGAGTGTTTGACTGAGACCAAAGTCAAACTGCATACTTGCATAATAGCGTTTGACAATGAATCGATTAGCTGATCGATAGCAGGAACAGCGTGCCGATATCGGTGCCGTCAGTGCGTCTGCTGACAAAATCTTTACTTTTGCAATTTGAGACACAAATAGTGCTGAAAAGGTTGGTTGATCCATTGATCAGATGATTAATCAGTTAGCAGAAACTTTAACACAACGATTTGATAATGTATCTGTCGCTAATGTCCGCCTGTGTTTTCAGCTTTGCTCTGCTTGGCGTCATTAGAAATTGAATTGTTGGACACAGTTAGTCTGAAGACTTCACCTCGGCTTTGTGATGAGCGTTTGTTCACTGTTTCCTGCCTTTTTATAGAGCCAAGAGTTAATAATTAGTGGGATAGTTAAATGTCTGCAATAAACCTGAGAGTTTTGAGTCCTTGAGGCGCACTTGAGTCTGTGTTTTTAAGTGTCCTGCTCAGAGGCGCCGGAGCAGTCAGCCTCTTCCTTGGTGACATCAGACGTTACAGTTTGGCAGCGCCGATCGTCGCTCTCCACAGGACTCAGCACACGGCACTGATTCATTCCTTGGCATTTATCTTTTCCAGTTTCAAACTTTTCTTTTTAACTCTCTTTAAATCAATCTCTATTTTGGTAAATTACCCGTGGTACATCTGCTCACACACAACCGCTCCATGTGATATATGGCATGCACATTCGTTTTTATGTGTGTGTGGGCTACTGTGTGCTGGATAAATGTCAGCATGTTTTATTATCCTACCTCGCACATGATTCCTCTGTTTCCACGTCAGATTTATGGGGTTCAGCTCTCGAGAAAAAAGTGTATGATAATGCAAAGATGGTGTGCACTTCATTATAAATTCGTCACTACTTGTACCGAACTTACACAGTTATTTATTATTCTGTCTCCGTAGATGTCATGCCTTCAAGGTATGCACAGTACAAAAAGGATTTCTGTGCCTGCTGTAATGCATCACAGAGAAACTGTGCTAAAATAGGATGAAGAATCTTTGGATCAGCTCATTGAAAGATTTCGTGGCCCCTCTAACCTAAAACGTTATTGTGATGGATGGTGAGAAAGATTAGCAGAGACATGGAGAGTAACAGGGAGAATACGGGTGTTTAATTAGGGGTCCTAGTTTGCTTCCTGGTGAGAAACGGGGGATTGACAAGTTGGCAACACAACAGCGTTAGGGCCCCACGGAGGCAATCAGCAAAGGTAAGAAATAAGGCAGAAAAGAAGCGAAGCGGACACTGAATCAGTGCGCTGTCACTGAGGGAAGTCATTGAGCTGAAGGATGTAATTCTCTGGGCTCCTAATATCCGGGATGTGTCTCTGTTACATGGCTCAGTTGCAGTCTTTTTCTCTGTCCATTGAGGGTCCTGCAAGTAAAAGACGGGCATCGATTGTACTTTTGGGGCGAGTCTATCAGCTCCTTTTTCGTGTGACGCGATCGATCGGTCGCAGGAAAAGAACCGAGTCCATTTCAAATTGTGATTCGTTCCACGAATTCTCCTCCACATTAGTTATTCAGAGTTTTTGGGCGTCCGGCGTAAAGATGGGAAAAAAAGAAGAAACCCTAGTGATGACTTAGCTTTCTGCCCAACACTTTGTCTTTTAAGCTTCTCTTTTTGCCAAAGGTGATCACAGAAAAGACCACAATTTCTAGTAATCATCCTCAGACGGTACCTGGAAAAGAAGCCTCATTTTGGAGCAGAGGTCACGCTGAACACCGTGAACACGGGCAGGTTCATCAAAGTCAGTCTGAGTGATAATGATAGTGGAGTTCTCCGCCGTGCTCCATGGGATCACTATCAGATGTCATGCTGACTTCTCCCATAATGACTCTTTGTCCACGTGTGAAATTGGCTTCCTCCTTTGACATCCTAACACAGCTCCAGCGAATAGCCAGCAGAGTAACTGCGCCATTATTTCTTCAATTTAGGAGATGGTCTTTTACCTTCTCAGAGAGCCAAGCTTTGATTTTACAGCCGAATAGGATGTGGTTACAGAGTGCAGACTGTCTGCTCTGACTCTGAACTGGATACCGAGCTGTCTTATATTCTCACGTTGTTGTTGACACAAGTGGTTGACAGATGTTCTGTGAGGAACTTGAATGATGTCCACTGTTTGTCTCTGCGGTCGGAATGAAAAAGCATGTCTCTGTCGTCTGTCAACCAGTCCTCCCCTTCCATGTTCCCTGCTTAATACGCCATTGATCTGTGTGGCAGGACATTGTCTGGTGATCACTGGTAACAAGAGAAGCAATAGAAGCGTTCCCTCTCGGATAAAAGAGGCACACAGATTAACTTTCCCAGGCCTAAAAAGAAATGTAGTGGAGTAGAAAGGAGACTCCTGTAAAGAGTAAAGCCCCATTTGTCCACTAACAAAGTCATTTAAATTGAAGGTTAACCTACAGCTGTAGTGTAGTGAATGGAACGGAACTGAACCTGAATGGTTTCCAGCAAATCCTGCAGCTCCAAACCAAAGCTACTCGCGATGTGTAACACAGAATGTGCCACAATCTGGAGTTCAGTTTTTAAAGTGAGACAATATCATCTGAAGAAGATGAGGCCCAAGAATTTTGTGGTGCATTCTAATCAGTAACTGACTCTTCTAACGACTTCCATGGCTTACTGTCCTCTTTTCATTTTAATTATAAACACTTCAGGTATGGGTATAAATATATATGTTACTGAACTTGTCTGATGACAAGCAAGCTGCTCGAGACGTCACCGAAGGTGCTAATCAGGTACGCCGCAGGAGCATAGCAAGTGTGCACAATCTATTACTGTATATCACTGAGCTCACCGCTCACAACATCACACTCATTACATGTGGTTGCATGTGCATGTGTGTGTTTTCATGGCTCACTGTGCAAGCAGCGCTCGTAGCTAGAGCACGTCGTCTTCAAAGCCCGTATTGATTTCCACGGCATTGATTTTACTAGACGATATGGCTCATCGGGTATACGAGGTGAGACGCTATTTTTGGTGGGTTTGTAGGTGCAAGAAAAGGTGTCAGCAGCGGGATCTATGGTTTTGTCTGTAAGCGCCAGGAATGAAAAGGTTGTGTTGCTGAAATCTCTCAAAATCGCTCCAAAATTATATGTTTTGATTGCATAACATTTCACGTTCATCTGACACATCCTGACGTGGTGGTTCAGGTCAGGAAGGACGGACTGAAAATCCTCTGCAGAGGACTCCTTTCTGCAATCAGTGTCAATCTCAGGCTGGCCCAGTTCTCACACAATCATGCCCCACGGCTTAATCTATCTGTCCATCGACAAGCTTGATCTTTCCACCAGCGAGCCAATCTAGCCTGCTGTGTGGCGACTGGCACACAGTGTGTGAATCTGCGATGGGGGAGATAATACTTGAGTATTTGTTTGGGCTTTCTGGGCTGATGGTGAGCTCTGTGATTGAAACACAATGCGGGGCTCGACAAAATATACAATCCTTTTTCCTGCCTTTCTACTTAATGCAACAATCTTTCATCTCTCCGCACAGGGAAAATCCGTTGGCTTCGACTAGTTTTCAAACATCACCGTAGTTTAGCTTTTATTAATAGCTCCTTTAATTCCAGTGGGATGCATTTATTCTGAGTATAACTCATTTGTTCCGAACCTCCTCTGCCGGCCTGTGGTGCTTTACAGTAGATCCATCCTCACTCGAGCAGGATTATGAAACAATCCCCCGGTGACACTGACTGTGCTGCCCAGTGATGCCGCACCCCCACTCCCCTCTTCTCAGCTCCATCCACTGTGGCTAATTCTGCCTGCCTGCTCCCTTGGGCGTAATTGATCCTCATATCATTAACCGTATGTGGATCTATCCTGGGAAACGCCCACTGTTTTACTGCTAGTCCTCGCTCACTGAACCGCAGAGCCCAGTGAGCTCTGTGATCGTGGCTGTGACACGGGACTGTGTGCATGCAACAACGGCTGCAATGTAAACTATTTTGTTATCGGCATGGGCAGGCCCTCGAGATAGAGGCTCACTTGACTGTTTAGTCTAAACATGGGGAGGCGCAAAAAGTGGAGCATGGCGGCGCGGTCCCCCTTCGCCACCATAAGGGGCCGCTTGGGCCCCAGGAGGAAGGGTGTGGAGGGTCTGTGTGTGAGCAGCTTGCTGGGGGTCCTGCGGTCCCACACCTGGCTGATAGGAGAGGAGGATGTGGCCATGCTGCTGGCCCGCACCTCCTTGCCACGCTACCAGCACCACCGAGCTCACTCCCTGTCTTTCTCTTTCTGCTCCTCGTCTGCAGATGGTGGGAGCGAGGACTTGGCAGACCCCCGCTCGCCCGGTCTAGACCATCAGCTGAGCCACGTTGGCCAAGGTAAGCACACGTTATTTTTATTTTTTTTTAAATAAATAATCACATGAGAGGAGAAGAGTTGTAAGTAGTAAGCAGCAGTCTGGAGTCATGACCTCAGGTTTGCCTGTTAACACCACCTGAGCACTCCAGCACTAGCTTGTCTCCTCCTCTTCTTCTCCTGTTTCTTATTATGGAGCGCACTGAGCTGCTCCCAGGCGTGAATGTGCATTATGTGAGTGAATGAGAAGCCGAGTTGCTGAGGAACAGCGTGTGAACTGTTTTTCCCCACGTTTACCTTCTCATTTCCAGTAATACTTCTCTCCTGGCGGCCTTTTTCCAGACTCCATTTCTTCTCCCTTAATGTTTTCACAGTAGAAACTCGTGGAGGCCTCGTTTACCAGGTTGCATTTTATGGCAGAAACTTTATGACTGCTGGAAATGAATTTATGTTTACTGGGAGAGGGCTATATGAATTTTACATTCTAGTATTTTTTCCTATAAATCTGAGTTACTTCCTGGTGAAATAGGCTGTGTACATCAGTGGATGTTTATCAACACGGGAGTGTCAGCTCTTGGCAGGCAATGTTTTGGGCAATTATAATTTCACGTTGCCTTCTCTTTCTCCCCCCTCCTGGTGCATGTTTTGAGCCGAACACCTCGATGAGTAGGTGTTTGTGTTTATTTTCGAGGCATGGAGTGGCCCTTAAACATGTCTCTCATCGCAGTCTAAAATAAAACACCATCATTTCCCCCTCGACGCTTTTGTTCTGTGGATCTCAGCGCTGAAGTGCGGCTTTTCCTGCCTCTCCATCCTCCATCTTTGCCCTAAATCACACCTCTTGATTTCTGCTTCAACATGTCACAGTTTGTCTGTTTTCATGAGGAAGTGTTGAAATTATGTGCAAAAAAAGTGCTAAATTTTGCTATTTTCGGTAGAATAATTAGCTAATAGTAGTATAATTATATGTTTTCATCCCATTTTGGAATGCATGAAAATCTGCTTCTCGACTACTGGTAATTGCTACCAGAACACCCAGACACCCCCCCCGGTATTCACACCATGAGGAGAATTTCCATGCTTGGGATTTAACCGCTGGTGTGGCTGCTGTTTTTGCTTTTGCAGTGACATTCCCCAGTGAATGGATGGACTGACTCCAGCAGTGGAGCCGCACAGAGACGTGTGCGGGGATGTTTTTAGTATTTCTTGCATGCATGCAAGTGTTTCTATACCAGTGTATTTGCATTACGACAACCCATTTGACCCCGTCCTAACCGTCGTCCGGGCCACCTCTGGGACTTGTCACGGACTAGTGTCTGATAATGGCTTCATGTCTCACTGTGGCGGCTGCTATCTGATGCGAGACTGTTGCTTGACCAGTTTGCTTTTACAGCTCCGTCTGCAGGGAAATGGGCAGTCTGAGGCAGAGCTGATTCACAAAATGGATGTTGTGTTTACAGACAGCTGGCTGGTTTTTGTTCACTGGGGAATGTGTGTGTGTGTGTGTGTGTGTGTGTGTGTGTGTGTGAAGTTCCCAAAAAAAAGGCCTAAGTTGTCATAATTTGTGGTTTTTGAAGCAAGAGAGGGAAAGGGGTGGGTGAGTGATGGAGAGTGGTTGTTTGTGCTCTGTCTGTAATTACCTCTCATTGTGTGAGCCCTTTTTTTTGTAAATAAAATGCTTTCTCATGGTTATGATGACTGTGCTCCTTTTTGGATTGTTTCAACACATTCAGACGGTTAGAAAATCCTCCTTTATTACATTAAAATTGTGGGGTATTGTGTTTCTGTAGGGTTTACCGAGGTCAGACACTCTGTAGCTTATAACAGTGAAAGTAAGCGGCACATGTTGCCTGCAGGGCTGTTCTCTCTTCTGGGTCACGCCATTCTTGTTGCGCTCAATACTGGTGTTGCACTGATACCAGAAACCAGAGACCAGGCTGAGGTACTATCAGAGTACTCCATCTGTGTGTCACACACAAATAGAAACACCAGTGCAGCCAAACGCAGAAGCCTCTCAATAAACTCGGCTAGTGCTAAAAAGTTTAGTTGGGTTTTGACAATCAGCCATTTTGTCTTTTATCAAGAAGAAATTTGTTGTTGTTTGTCTTGTTAAACGTGAGAATATTTGCTGCTTCTCTCTGAATTGACTGTTGAAAACAAAACAATCACTTAAATAATCCGCAAGTTAGCTGATAATGGAAAGAAATGTTAGCTGAAGCCAACGTGTTTTTTTTAATTTAGATCATTCTCATGTAAATTAAGTGGCGTCCTCAAATGTAGAGGCAGAATGTCATTTGAGAGGATTCCATGAGTAACATCAGACTTAAATGTTCTCATCATCTTCCCTCTCCTCGCAGTGTGAGAGTGTCAGGGAATGCAGGGAAAAGCATCTCATACTGTTTTGTCCTCCCCTCCCGTCCTGCAGGTGGCAGCATAGACAGCGACTGTGCCTTCGAAGGAGACTACGCTGTGCCTCCGCTCTCCATGACCGAGGGCATGCAGCACATTCGCATAATGGAGGGCGTGTCACGCTCGCTGCCCTCCTCCCCGCTGCTCACCCACCAGGCCATCAGTGTCAGGCTGCAGCCCGTGAAGAAGCTCACAGGTAAAGGCACAGCAGTGACGCTGGATTCAGAAAGAGTGCAAGATCTGAATTAGTCAAGCAGTGTTGTCACATTTTAAAAAAACCTGTGTTTGGGAAGAAAACCACAGCCAACAGAGATGTGGGCTGGATCTGGTTCAGATTTGTCTTGTACGCACATCCCTGCCTGTAGCTGTCCTCCCCCATAGACTCATTGTACTAATACAGCCTCCCTTAACCCTTCACTGTACCACTGTAGGCAGGGTGCCTAATCAGAGAATCACGCACAGTGAATTAAAGCAGATTTTATGACACAAAGTGAGGAGGAGGGGAATGGCTCCTCGCCCTGATGGTTGCCGATAAGCAGTAATCACTTACCGTATTACTTACCCGCTAATTGTGAGCAGAAACATAAAGCTCTGGCCTGCGGCAAACACTGCAATTTCCAATTCTTGTAATCACCAAAGTCCTACCTAATTGACAGTGCCAAGAACAGCTGATGGACTGAGAGCTGCGGTCGGCTCTGCCCTCTTTTATCGCTCTATATCTCCCACCGCTAATCGTTTCCTTCCACACTCGTCTTCAGAGAATGTGGAAAATCGCCCCCCAACACCTCCCTCGTCTCCCCATTAACCGGATTATGAGGCCTGTGTCATGGTCCCTCTGCTGCTATTAAGGGGGAAGCTGTGGTTTGGTACACAGGACTGTGTGGACCTCCATGGCTTACTGCTGTACTGGCTTTCAAACTGCGAAATGAAATATTGACATTGCAGCTTCACCCACTATCAGTGCAGCCTCCACATAGAAGCAGAGTGGGTGTGAAGGACTTTAAAGCTTGATTCAGCAGTCACCACTAGGGTGCACCAGCCTCTCAGCTACCTCACATCATTAACCATTTCTGATATGCCGGGGGGAGAACCGTGATTTTTTTTTTTTTTTTTTTACATCACACAGAATGATTTATACTCTCTCCCAGGTCATTCAAAGTATGGGTTTTAAAGAGGAAACGCGCCAAAAGTGATTCTTCTTCCCTTTTAATTGGGTGTGCCACACCACTGTAGGGCTCTGTGTGGGTGACAGGATCCGGTTTGAGGGGATCAGGACTTGAGAATTAGGTTTCAGGCCGAGCCGGTTTTATCACTCTTTTCCTCCTTGGTTCCTCGTGCTGTATGAGCAGCCATCTTTGCTCACTTTGTGTTTCTCTTTTACTTCATGTTTCATGACAGATTCAGCCTTACTTGGTGTGTACGCTTTCATCTGCATGACTCAAAGTGAATTTCTTAGCTTGCGTATGGGAATGTGTACATTTCTACGTGTGTGTGTGCTGTTGTTGTCTTGATCTCTGCCACACAGGAGAACATTGTTCTTTAAGAATAGCTCGATTATGTGCGCTGCTGTCTCATCCATACTATTCTTACTCCGTGGCTGACGTACGCAGAGGTGTCGTTGCAGTGTTGTCGCACGTGCTGTCGTTTGCCTTGTTATATTATTCGCGTCAGGTTGTGGAGCTCGAGAGGGCTGCTTTCAGATTTTAACTTGGGAATTATTCTCTCATTTTTAATATCCTGCACGTCTCAGCCGTGCACTGGCTGCTTTACCTTTGCGTAATTTCTCCTGCTTACGCTTGTCACTTTAAGTATTCATGTGTGTTTGCACGCATGACAGCGAGAGGTATCGTTTTGGCAGGATTAGACCTTCACTGCGTTAATCCGTCCAGATTTATGTCTCTGTCACACCACCTATTGTGTGTTATATCGTCGTCTGTTGTAATAATTAAAAACAACACAAAACTGTATGATTCTGTTGAGCTCGTGTGGCAGGTGTGGCCTCAGCGCTGGCATCAGTTTATCATAAAAAGCGATTTGGCTCTGTTACACGCTGCATGTGAGAAGCCTTCTCATCGAGCTTTATCTTCAGATCACATCTTTGTGTGACATTACGTGACTCATATGAGCTTTAACACTGTTGCATCAGCACATCTGACTCCACAACAACACGCACAACAGTCCTGGAGTGCCCCGAGGTCCCCCCTGGCCTCCAACCCTCAAAGACCTGTGTCTGCTCTCGAACGCCAGATTGTAGCAGGTCTCAACCACCCGGCTTTCTCACCCTTTAATTAATTCAACTCAGCGCCACTTCCTGCACAGCTTGACAGTACCGAGTGTGTGTGTGTGTATGTGTGTGTGTGTGTGTGTGTGTTGGCGTCAAAGGCCAAAACCCCTCCCATGCCCGAGATGGCAGAGGTGGGAGAAAGAGTGGTGGCAGAGGAGCACATGAGAGAGCAAACAGCAGCAGGTCTAAAGGCTGCAGCACTTTGATCTCCCCCCCCGGTGTCCTCCACCAATCACAGCCCCTCTTTGCCCTCCTGCGTAGCACCTGATTGGCCTGAGGGAGCCGGAGTGGTGGTGTTGGTGAGGACTTGAGTTATTCAAGCTCAAGGCTCTGATAGAATGAAAACGCCATGAAAGCACTGACCTTTTTAGAGAATCATTGGGTTTCTGATTCAGTCCCCTCTGCCTGTATGAAGACTCTCAAGGGGGCCCTCAGATGCTCGAGGGTCAACCTGTGAAACAGCGTGGTGAGGAGGGCAGGAGACATACTGCACCGCGCCATCACAGCGGACCCGTCTCAGATCGCTGTGTTGGTGGGACCACAAGTCGGTAACTTCTGATTGTGGATGGAAATTTAACTGTATCTGCTGAACATGTAAGAAGATGCTCTGCACATAACACAAGAAAACGGTTTTGTGTCCATTGGAGCTTCCAGCTGTGAGGACAGGTGAATTATTTCCATGACAACCGTAAACTTCCTGAACTTTTGTGCTGAAATCTATATTAATCTAAACAAGAGCACCACAAGGCTCGTTCAGTATGTGAGCTCCACCTCAGCCACCTAAACATTAAGATACAGTAAAATCAGTCATGATATTAATAAAATGACGTAGCACTCTGATGCCATTCTACCACCCAATGAGTACTTTTACTTTTGATATTTTAAGTACATTTTGCTGCTTATACTTTTGCACTTCTACTTGAACATAATTGTGAATGTGTAACTTCATTGTTACGACAGATTTCTCAGCCTCTAACGCTCAGCAGGAACTCATGATAACTGGGGTCTCTGTCCTCTTTAGTCCAACCGAAGTAACAATAATATTTTCATACTTTATTAAACCTCCAAGAGAAAGTGGTTTTTAATCCCTCTGGCTTCCAGAAAGGTCAGAGTACACAGTCTGGAGAGTTTCTGTGCCTGAGTGCGCTTTATCCCAATGTTTGCCAACACCGGGCGTGACCCCGGATTGTCCGCTTAAAGGACAGCGTCTCTGACTGTTGTGATTTGACATAATTACAAGCCGTTGCAAAATCCCAAGGAAAATGTTCATTTTTAGATCAAGTCATGATACAAGTCCTCTCTCTCCTGCTGTGCGCTCATGAAAACACATGTTCTCACCAGCCGGCTTTGTTCCAGCATTCCTTCATCGTCATGCGTGTTTTACTGTCTTCACGGTGTCTATTTTTAGTCCGCTGTTGTCCAAGACTATAAGTAGCAATGATTGCTCGTTCTCCCACTGGTATCTCAGTGGCTGATTGTTATGAGCCGTAATCACTGATTGCTTATTTGTTCCTTAATAAACACCTCACTCAAGTGTCAGGCTCGCCGGAGACGTTGCCCCAGTTGATTGATTGGCCCTGCTCCACTCTGAAACATTTAAAGGGAATTATTTCAACATCTCTCCCCAGATTACACTGCTTTCCCCTAATTAATGGCAGCAATCAATACAATTACTGCCTCCCCATGGATTGCCACATAAAGGTGGAAAATTGCATTTGGCCTTAAAACCTGAGAATAGGCTTGGTTTAATTATACCACCTAATTTTTTTCTCCCACTCTTGCAGCAATTATCACAGTAATATGAGTATATCTAAAATCAATTGTCTTTGTGGTGCTTACAGTAATAGAGTGATATGTGAATAAGCGGCAGCGTGCTACAGTAAGCTAACTTCTAAATGGTCACATGGTGTAGGCATGAAAGCGCACGGCAGTGGCGTGGACGGTCAGGATTAACAAGGCACATTGTGCAGAACTGCTTAGTCAGGTTTTACAGCTCATTGCGTGGGTGGTCTTAAAGGATCCACGTTGAAACAGTTGAGCTCCGTTCAATTAGCTGCTCGTGATGAATGCTGCAGTTCTGGGCCTGCGTCATCGTGTGGTGTTTAAGTGTCTTAATGGTGATGACAGGATCACTGGTTGGGATGTGTCTTGCGCAGATGCAACTGTAATAAGATTTTGCCTTAAACCCCACAGAAACTCATGTCCAGGCACATTAGTTTGGGGATTTTCAGAAGGTAAAAGGGTGTCATTACCTGAAGTTCATCAGAAAATACATCACCGGTTATCTTGATGTGACACCGGATAGATGCCTTTTAGTTTCACTTTAAAACCATCTCCAGCCTCTGTTTTTAATTCCAGCACAAACATACGAATAACAAACCATCTGGTCTTAATCTGTTAATCCCGAGTGACTTTGTGTCGAATCGTGAGTTAATTGTGAGGAGTTTCTGATTTTCTCTGTCACGTGTGATCATAAACTGAATGTCTGTGAACTCATGGTCGTCACCAGTTGACAGAGTTTCCCTTTTTTCTGAGGGCTTTAAGGACTTCTCGTCCATGCTGGATTAAAAGATGACGAGTGAAAGCTTTTTGATTTTGAATTACATTTTTTATTTGTGTCTTTCCTCGTTTGTGTGGGTCTAAATGAGGTCATATACTGATTCTACGATTCGTAAACTTTTACAGAAGTTAAGAAATGAGGTTTGTGCTGCAGTGGATGTAGAAGCACTACGTCATAATGTGTAATCTGGACTCTTCCTTAACTCATGATGTCATCTAACACAGACCTGCAGTGCGCCACACTTGGACTTTTTATGATATCTTGTCCCCTCTGTGTATTTTAAAAATGAAGGCTGACATTTGGGACACCTCAGTCTCCTCTTTCCACGCCCTCTTAGCCAGCCTCGCGTTTCGTATGGCATCTGGCATCCTCTGTGAGTTTTGGAAATGAACACTGACATTTGGGACACCTCAGTCTCCACGCCTCCTTACCCTACGTTGCACCTTGAGAAAATCATTCTTCAATTATTGTCATTATTTCTTTCTAAACTGTCCCTGCCGCCACTCACCCTCCAAATCATTTTTTCAGCTGAAAGGAAATGTGACATTTGCAGCTCCGCTGTCACAGGCGAAAAATAAAAGAGTGAAGGTTAAGTGTAGAAAGGAGTAATTGAAATGGAAGTGTGGTGCCCTCAGGAGGAGCACTAAAGAACCAGCTGGATTAAAGTGCGGTGACAGATACTCTTGTCATATTTTAATCATCAGCCAAATAGTCTGGATGTTTTAGTGATGAAATATCTTCACAAATCTGCCTTTTCTTCATTAAACGCAAACATCAGTTCTTTTACGGCGTGTTAAAGCATATCACCGGAAAGTTTCTTGAGGGAATTAGTACATATCTCTACCTGCCGTTTGTTGCGGTTTATTAAGTTTTTCAGACATGATTGTGATTGCTGGTGTCAGAGAGTAAAAGAAAGGCCACATCCAAGC
Source organism: Chaetodon auriga (assembly GCF_051107435.1). Classification (NCBI taxonomy): domain Eukaryota; kingdom Metazoa; phylum Chordata; class Actinopteri; order Chaetodontiformes; family Chaetodontidae; genus Chaetodon; species Chaetodon auriga. Next base: position 4,268,938 of record NC_135093.1, read on the forward strand.
TGTTCCACTGATGGGAGGCTGATAACACTCTCTCATATCTGTGCAGTAAAGATACAGTCACAGACAGTAGCCACTTAGCTTAGCCTAGCACACAGACTCGAAACAGGGGGAACCGGCTAGCTCACCTCTGTCCAATGCTAACCCTCTAAAGCTCCCTAATTAACACGTTATATTGTTTGAATCTTTACTTTACACTTGCCTTTTCATACAGATGAAAGAAGCAATATGTATAACATGTTATTTATTGAGCTTTGGAGGTGCTGGGAACTGGATTTTTGTTGTTGTTGACAGAGCCAGGCTAGCTGTTTCCCCTGGTATCCTGTCTTTGTGCTAAGCTAAGCTAACCATCTGCTGATTGTAACCTTGTATTTAACAGACTGTTATAAGAGATTGACTGCTCATCTAATTCTGCACCAGAATAACCAGAATAAGTATATTTTTCTCAAAATGTTACAGGATATGTCCAAAAAACAATACACAGGGTTTACCTTGGAGTTTCAGTGCTTTGATTATGCCCACACTTAGCATGAGCTCAGTGAGGTACTTCAGTGTCTCCATAACATCTAGTCTGTTTTCCAGCACGACTGAAGTGTTGCAGTTTAGGCAGGAGGAGACAGCAGAAGCTTAAACTCCTTTTGGTGAACAGATTTCAGGATCATTGTTTGTTTATTCATTGGGGTTATGCTGTAATTCCTCTACACAGTTCGGTTTACCCATGAAAAAAGCAATTTTAAAAGCATGTTGGAGATGCTGGAGACATCTTAAAGGAATTTATTGATTAAAATTGTGAAGAAAAACGCAAGGTGAGATTAAAGAATGATGACGTGAACAGACATTAGAAAAAAAAAGGAGAAATCAATGGTTGAAGTTCAGAAATGGAACAAAAATTGAATTGGAGAGGTGCACAGCTCAGTGGGAATGTGTTTGAACACGCAATGAAGAATCTGCAGCAAAGTATACAGAAACAACAAAGGAAAGTTTCTGAAATGAAATAGTTTCTGACAAGAATGTTTCGAAAACCACTTAGAAATTGTTGATTTCTGATAAGTAATGATTGATGTGTCTAGCTTATTATGAAAGGCACAAGTTAAGACAGTCTGTGACGTCTCTGTCGTGTGACTGCAGGAGAAAGGCACCGAGAAGGTGAACACGGCACGTACAGAAGACGTAATATCAACAGAGCTGTGTTTCATGGAGGTGGGAATAAAGATCATAGTTTATTTCTTCAGCTCTAAGCTGTTTTTAAGGAGCTGATGATGAAGGCACCACACACTTACACAAGATTTATGTTGCTTGAAAAGCATATTTTGTGATCAGTCAGAATTCACAACTCAGGGTGGGATTGATCGCAGCCCAGATGATGACAGCAGTGTTTTAATTTACAGAAAAAAACCACTAGTCAGCAACAAAATCTAGGCTCTAATAGTTTCCTGATGCTTCTGTTTCTCATGCACTCATGCAGCCTCTGTCTCTGCTCATTTTCATGATAATGCTGTCTTCGAGTTAAAGCCAGGCATGTGATCAGCCACCCCCACTTGTCATCTCCCCGGGTTTTGTTGCATGTTGTTGACAATATGCAACCAGCCTACAATACACATCACTTGTATCATGCCACAGATGTAAATGTTAAGCTATTTTCTCCCACAAAAACTAAAAACGGCAGAAAATAAATCAGTGCGTCTCCGGCTGGGATGAGCCCCAGGTTTCATGATGGAGCGGACCGGCGGTGCGCGGAACAGGGCGCTGAAAAACTTTGACCTGTAACTGTAGCACATCTTTAAGGCTTGTTGGTAGCACGCTGCAAATGGTGTTCGGAGATGTCACCCTGGGGAAATAAGTGTGACTGGAGGAGATTAATAAAAAACACTTAGAAAACAGCGGGCTTACAGGCTGACGGATATGAACCCGGACAAAAGCAAGGGCGCTGCACAATAAACTCTCAGCCCCGTGGGTTTGAACCCCTAAATAGCTGTAAAACATGGCTGCAGCTGTACAAATACAGTTTCAAGGGTAAAACAAGGACAGACAGGGATGCCTGAGCCCAAGAGGAAAATGGAGTAGGTTTTATTGAAACCCTTGCTCCCATCAAATGACACCTCTTTTCCTTTTTTCCCCTCTTGTGATCTTATGTGTCCCCAAACCCCCGTCCACAGACGGCAAAACTGTGTCTCTTTAATAATACCCTCCCTCCCTCCCTCCTTCTTTTTTATGCCATTTTCTTTCCTCCCTCAATACCCACCCTTCTCCTCCCCCTCCTTTTGCTCTGCGGTTGCCATGACAACAGCAGCACTGCACCATTCATCTGTTGGAGACCTGGGCTCCTGTTCCTGTAGAGAGAGTGCGCCTCTCACATCTATACATAACACGCTAAGCGCTAATGCAGTCACGGAGGCGAATGGGGAGCTCAGTCCTATCTGTGCTCACGGGCTCCTCGCAGGAAAGGCTCCCCCGTGCCGTTTGTTTCTTGTTTTTCGTTTTCTATCGTGGCGGCGAAGGTTTTCGGTCACCTGTCACCTTCGGCACTCCTGCCATCGCAGAGGTGTCACCTCTGTGTCCCCCTGTGACACAGTGACTGCTGCGTTCTTCCTTCCTCCTTCCCTTTTCCTCCCTCTCTTTCCTCCTCCTCCACCTCCTCCTCCTCCTCCTCTCGCTCTTCCCGTCACTGCCATATCTGCCTGGCTGTGTATCATTTACTGCGACTGAACTGAGCGGGCAGCATCAGCACTGAAACCTGTGGAGATTTCCTCCGAAAGGAAACAAGAGGGAAGAAAGAGAGAGAGCTCCTGTTCCTCCCCACTTATCCTCCCCTGCTCGGCCGCAGGTGTTTTTCTCCTCCTGTTTTCTTTTTTCCTCTCTTTTTTTCTGATCTTTGATGAACTGGTCATCGCTCAGGGAGGAAGGAGTGCTCGTGTCGCTGGAGGGGGAAGGAGGGGAGCTGGTGTCGTACTCCAGCCTTCAGGAATGCGAGATCTGGTTTGAGAATGGTGAGCCCTGCCACACCCTCTTTTGCTTGTTTCATTGCTCCATCTGTGCCTGCAAACTGTGTCTCCGCCTGTCACCTGCTGCTCCACCTTTGGCTCGGCCCGAGCCCGCTCCAGGTCTGTCTGCTCTCTGCTCCAGCAGCTGGAGGGGCCGCTGGTTCGAGTGACGTTTGTGCAGACATGGGGCTAATGGGAGGAGCGCAGCAAAGTAATTTCTCCCCGTGAAACGATGCATTTGTCAAAGGGCTGCACTCTAATGACAATGTAGGCTCGAGGACCTGTGAATCAACCAGAGTGCGATAATGTAAGTGTTTTTTCGTGGCGAGCTGCTCTGTTTCATGCGTCAGCGTGGGTGAGCATTCAATTGTCTTTGAGAGTGCGTGTGTATGTGTATGTCGGTTGGAGTGTGTGTGTCTAAGCACAAGCTGTGGGCGGCTAATGGTGCTTGTTCTTGTTGTTGTGTGTCTCACTTTTCCTACCAGAGCACAGCGTCATATGTAGCATAAGGTTGCATAAATGGGTTGAAGTTGTTGGGAGTTTTTCCCAACACCGTGCAGTCGGCAGCAGCTGCAGCAGCGGCGGTGGCGGCTTGTTGTTGTGTACCAGAATCACCCTGTCATGTGCTGGGATGTGGTTCCTCCTTCCAGTTCCAGTGCTGCAGGCTGCCTGCCTCCCTGCCTCATCCCAGGGGACTGCTAGCTAGTGTGTGAACATAACAAAATGTCTCAATAACACAGTCTGCCAGCAAAACACAAGCACCTCATCAGCAGCTGCTATTGCTAGTCTCAGGTGAATGGTTTTTGATGAGGCGCCCACAGCCAGTTTTCACACCACTTAGTATCGCCACCTGGAGAGTGCTTTGATGAGCTTACTTTGTCAGCTGTCATTCAGGATGCATCGAGCAATGACATTGAGTCCTTCGATTTCAGGGTGGCTAAACGGCCATGTTGATTGTGTCCAAGGTGGAAGAATTTAGTCTCTCTCGTGGGTTTATTTGAATCTGATGGAGCAGGTTGGACGAGGTGATATAGAGCATCCCTCTGTGGTTATGACACAAGGCTTTTTTGTGTTATTACTCTCCCTCTCGAGACATTCTAGCTGTGTGATGATTGTCTGGTGTGAATGTAAAGCCAGCAATTCAACCGGCACAGAGAAAAATAGGTCTTGTTGGAGGCAGTTATAGAGCGTGTAATAGAAAATATAGACTGCACTATCCGAGAAAACCCAGTGAAAATATGTGATACAGTAGAGTCGGTGATGTGCCTGATGCTGTGTTTTTCCAAGGTTAATGCTCATCTCTGTTTCCTCCCTAGTTCTTCAAGTGTCTCGGAGTCTATGGCAGTGCCTATGATCTCATATTTTATTCAAAAGACAAGTCAGTTAAACCTGGCTTTGAATTGTGGGCAATTGATGTAGCCCATTTACCTGAAAATCAGCCAAATAAAACCTCATATACCCTCTGCAGTGGTTCAGAGTGATATCGATTTATATAATTGCTCAATTTCCCTCCCTTGCAATCCCTTGAGTGTGTGTCAGACAAATGGCTTGTAAGCCTAAGATAAGTTGTGAAATAAATATGACAGCCCGTCTAAAATCCAACCTCCTTGGGTCAGTTTTGAAGCATCACCCAACCTGACACACAGTGTATGAAAAGTCGCCCTAGCTGGACTTTAATGCCTGTGAAAATTAATGTGATGTCAATTTGCCAACCAGTGGATTATCGGCTGTACGTGTCACTTAGTGACTATGGCGTCTGGATTTGTGATGGGGCTGCAGGCCCGTTTCACCACTCAATCCTGATTACAAAAGCAGCCTGCTGAGTGACTCTATTGACGAGTGGGCACAGTCTGTACTATGCATGACACCCCGACTATAAATCAAGCGCTGACGACACCACTGTCCTTTAAAATCCCTCACTTTCTTTTACCTGTGCTAAAGGTTAGAAGAGGAGTCTAATCATGAGCTGCATACTAGAGTTGTTGAAAACTATCTGGAGGGTTTTCCCCCTATTGTCCATCATGTGACCCAGCTTTTTCCACAAATAACAGTCCTTTACAGTCAAGCAGCACTTCTCAAATGTGTAGAATTTGAATTAGTCATGCAGGGAGCCAGTGTTGTTAACTCTTTACCAACTCCCTGGGATCTAGAACCACAGTGGTTCATTATGATGAGAGAAGACAGTTTGTGCTGCTATTATCCAGATGAAGTCCCCTCATGTCTTCTGGTGTTCTTCATCGCCCTTTGTCCATGTCCTTTAAAGTCAGTTTCCACTGTCTGTGCCAGGTAACAACCTGCAATTAGAAATCTTCTCCAAAGCTTTCAAAACAGCTGCCATGTACCCTCTGCTGAAGAACGCAACCCAGAGAGTGCCGACCCTTGCAATTACAGGCCCTTTTCTCCTTTTCCTTGGTAAACTTTCCTTGGAAAACGGTCTCATAACCATGTACCTAATCATGTAAATGACAACAGTCCATTACAAAAGTTTCTGATATGTTTTCAAAGCACCCACAGCAGTGAAAGGGCCCTGTGGAAAGTAATACAGGAACTGAGAATCATTTTAGGTGTGAACAAAGTGACTGAAAATTTGACTGACAGTCTCAGAAAATGTGGATGTCTTGGCTGGTTATTTGTCTGGTGTCCTTCATACTGAATCTACTTTTTGTGATACAGACTGTGGCGTTCCTCAAGGAAGCATTCTCGGTCCCTTTCTATTTTCTATATACACAATTCCACGTGATAACATCATCTCAATGCCGTTCACCACTGTTATGCAGATGATACGCAATTTTATATTTCGGTTTTTACCTCAGTGTGTTAAGCACATCAATGTGAGAAAGACTTTCGATGAATTTCAGTCTCTAGTTAGCTGTCTGGCCAAACAGACCGAACTAAGAGCTATTTTAGACTGAATCTTTATTCCCATTTGAACAAGATTACAGAAATGTTCAGATATTTTCATCATCTCATGAGCATAGCTAAAGATCTTTTCCTGACCTTTACCTCACTGCTAATGGCACTGTGAGGGCCCACCTGATCTTGAAGTAATTTAGTAAAGCTTTAATTGACCTACCACCTTATATTATAGTATATTAAACATTACCAGACCGCTTAAGTCCTTTACTATCTTCTCTCTTTAACATTTTTGGGGAGGCCTGCGCTTGACCTTAGAATAGAAAATTTGTTATGTATGTTTTTCTTTTTTTTAAATATCATGGGGGGGGGGGGGGGGGTTATTAAGAATAATGTGGCATATTAGTTTAATGAATTTCTATTTTAGAAGAATAAAACATTGTTACTGATTGTTTATCTTTGTGAATTTTGATCCTTTTCCATAAAGCAAAAGGCTGCATTTTTGCATAAAAGCTAACATACAAATGAAGTTACCATTACCATCATCTTACTACCCCTCAGTGTGGCTGTTGCTAACATTTGGTCTTATCTGGATATTTAGCAGTACCTCCTGGAAAAACGGCTCTAGAGTAGAAAAGAGAAACCCGCAGTGTGCTATTAATAGCGAAGATAATGATTTGCTTACAAAACAGAGCAGTGGGTTACATATACCACCTCACTGCTTTCTGTGAATGCTGATGGTGAAGAGCTGAGCAAACACTTCTGTGTGAGATACACACACACACGGGCCTAAAGAAGTGTGTTATTGTGTGTGTGTAAGTGTGTCCATGCGTATCCGAGACCTTACAGATGATTGCACAGGACTGCACAATGACACCAGCCCTCAGTATTAACATTCACCACTTGTCTGTGTGCTGTTAACTTATTTGCTCAGTCATTTCAGGGCGCTGAACCGCTATGAGCCGTTTGTCTGGATCACAGCTCTGACTTTGTATGGCTGCAATCAGTTTGCTAACTACAGTATGTTTACTGGATTACGTAAGAGCAACAACTGATTGCAGCTTTTGTCAGACGTGAGAGAGTTTCTTTTCGGAAGGGGGGGCTTTGATCTTCATTATGTGTCGTGCTAAAGATAGCGCCAGATTACCAGAAACATCGTAATCAGAAGCCTCAATATCTGTCATGTAATTCTTTTCCTGATTCATTGTCTAGTTTAAATGCTTAATTTAATTTCTTAATCGAATAACAGCAGACAAACATCCAGCTCGTCCTGATTTTCTCAGTGACAAGGGTGTGGTCTCAAGTTGAGCGTAGCCGGGAGGTTATAAATATCCCCACTAGGGGCTGAACTCCAGTTGGGACAGAGGTCAAGGTGGCCTAGCTATTATTAGATCACTGTATCAGGTGGTGTCCTTGGCAATTATGCTATTCTCACTCAAAGTGGTTTCGTATTTGACTTTACGGCTTGCAGTCATCCTCAAGCCTCAGGAGAACAGGCCCGCCATGTGTCCTGCTGAGGAAGACAACGTGAAAAGTTCACGGTCACACCTCCGTGTCCCCCGGCCACCGAAGGAGTGAAACCATAAGAGAAAGTTAACAGCGACTGAATCGCTCAATGTTATCAATCGTCGCCGTGCTTCTCCAGCTGAGTCATGAGGGCTGGAATGACGGCTTTGTTCACTCGAGAGGACTGATGCACAGAAAGCCCGCGGTATGGACATAAGTGGGATTTATACAACAGGGATTTAAACCAGAGATGGTATGATGAATATAAATGGTCCAGGGTGACAAAATGTTATAAAACACCCCGTTGATTTGGAGGGCTGGAGGGGAACAATTATAAGCAGTACACTCGATTTACATTTTCATAGACAATGTTATAAAGTGCCTTCAGAGCAGTGAGACGATGCACAAATAGCAGTAAGATGTGAGCTCGATTAAAAACCCTCACAACGGTGGGAAGGTCAAGAGGAAGTGTAGCTGAAGAAAAAAAGAAACACTTCTGTAAAATGTGCTTTTAAGGGGAACTGTTTGATTTTCCATCATTGATTGTTCATGGAGGATGGTCCACGGCGCTGTGGGCACAGATGGGAAAAAGCCCCATCATGTTTGATCAGTCAGGCTCAGTCTTAAGTTGAGACCCACCTTAAGGGCCGTGTGAGGATTACTAACTGTGCCAGTTGTTTGCAGATTCTTCCCAATCACATATCAGATCACTGCCCTTGTTCCCAGGCTGCAGTGCTGCTTACAGATTCATGCTTTGTGACATACAGTCGGTGATTTTTCGACACTTTGATGATAAGCAGCTCAGAGTACCTTCTCCAGATTGATTTACTCATTTGTTGATGTAGCGTTGATATCACTTTGTGCTCGTGGTCTAATCCAGGCCCAATAAGGTTATGTGAAACTTCGAATTAACATCTTTTTGGCCAAGAGAGAGCTCGGCTAATGAGCGTTTCTTAGAAAATCAGCCCCTCCCTCTGCCCTCTTAAAATTCTGCCTGTGCCTCACCTTGCTCTGCTAATCCTCCCAAGGCTGTAATGATAGATACACAGACACTCACACACATACATAAAAGAGGGAGAGGCAGAGGCTAATGGACTTGCACTCGCTGCTGACTGTCAGCAGCCTCTGTTTCGAGGCCGTGACTGAGCAGCTCGCCGTATTGCACAGCAACATCTGGTCTGCAGTGTTTTGTTCAACAAGTCAACCAGACAAGTACACAGAACCGCCCGTGGTCTGTGAGCCGGATCACTATGTGCACTCTGGGAACAAGCCTCTGGGTCGTACAGAAAGACTGCTGAAGTGAAAATCAAACAACACGTCTGAAGTCGTCAGTATCAAGACCACGTTCATTATCAGCCACATCTGTGTTTCATCTGTAACGTATTAAAAGAGAACTCCAGCGATTTAGAGGTGCACTTCTATAACACTGTTAGACTCATGATGGACAGTTTAATACAAATTAAATCAGTGCAGCAGAACCTGAGATATTGTTTTTGTTCCTTGTCAAAAGCTGCCGCCTACATCTCCCACAATGCAACTGGACTGCAGGCAGTTTGGCTGTGTCATGCTAGTAGCGGCTAATGTGGCCTTTAAGAAGTTGCAAGTGATGAAAAAGTGAACAAAAGACGTTAAATTTACACATAACTTTATAGTTGCACCTTCTGTTGGATCTATTTTGACTTCATAAGAGTTCGCAGAACATCTCCTTTGCTGTCTAAAAGCTTAACATCAAAGCCACAAAATGTTATTCATCATACATTGACCAATTCTCAATATCATAGTCAACTTTAAATGAAACTATAGCTTGATAATATATTATGTTATTGTTGTTATTGTACAGAATTGAGCACTCTAAATTAATTATTCTGAGCGAATTGAAAAAATAATTGTCTTACGTAAAGCCTAACAGCAGAGCACAGCATCAGTTTGACTTTGATATTTTATGTGCGAGCCATAAGCCATAATATAACACACAATATTTAAATAGCCTTAAAAAATGATGTGATATTGATTTAACCGTATCACGCAGCCCTCCTGGAGAACGCATCGCATGCAGGAACTCAAACATACGTAAAAGCCTCTTTATTGTCTTCGCATTTGTAAAGGGACTTGATGGGAGCTCAGCAGAGACGGGCAGCCACAGCGCAAAGGCTCAGAGCCTCTGTGACGGTGTCTGTGAGAGCCGAGGACGTCGGGCCGAGGTGACGAGGGGAAGGCCCGGCCCTGCAGAGCAGCCGCGAGCTGTCAGCAGAGCCAGTTTGATTACATGTGAGCAGATGTGTCGGGGCCTTGAAGGTTTTTGTGCCGGTGAAAACTCCCTCTGCCTGCGCTGCCGCCACCTTTAGAAAGGTGGACGAGACTCGTCCTTTCCCCGTGCTCTGCTGTTGCCATAGTGACCAGGGCCGCATGCTCAGTTTCTGTACAGCTTGGGTTGCAGACAGCCGGCCGATGTATGTCCTCACCCACAGTATTGTTCTGTACGTGTGTGTATGTTAACGTGTGGGCGCCCGTGTCTTTGTCTGAGTGCGTGCCTGAGGTCGTATGTAACTGAGACAGCGGTGCAGACGGCGCTTCGCTGCTATAGAAATGTCTCCTTTCACCCGCTTATCGTTCTCTAATCTGCAGCGAATGAGAAACGGGAATGTGCATTGCATATGAGAGTTTCCAATTCATATTCAGATCTTGTCATTTATTTGCTGAAAACCCAGGTTGTGTCTGAGGGGACTGTCGTGTTGAAAAGAGGCTCTCTTTCATATGCACAGCACCCTGCATACGTGAATTTGAATCACAATATTGACTTGCTCTCTTTTTTTCTTGATGATTTCACCAAAGGCTGTGTGCGTGCGTGCTGACAATCTTGGGAATAGAGATCGGCTTTTTAAATTTTCACATTGTCCTTTAGCTTATTTACTGTCAACAATCTCTTGGCATCCCCTCCCCTTTCCCACTCTAATCTCACATGTACACTTGCATACATGTCACATGCATATTCATATTCACACCCTCACATCCAGAGCATGTAACAAATATCTATTTCACGGCCACGTGCATCTGCACACACAGACTAGATATATTTATTCATAAGCTCATTAGAGGAGTGGATTTGCCTGCTGCCATCCATCACACTGTCACCCATCCCCAGCCTGGCACACACTGACAACAGAACTGCAGGAGAGAAGTCCCTGGGATTTAGTCTCCTGGAGCCGATGCTATAGAGAGGATTTACTCCAATAGACAGTCTCACTTCGCCATTTTATAGAGGTGAGATCAGGGAGACAACAAACAAAAGAAATGGTAATCTGCCATTCACCAGAGTTTAAAAAAAAAAAAAAGGTATTCTGGGAGGAAAAAATGCTTTCAGTCTCTTAGCACAGTCATTGTCAACTAGTGTTCCTCAGCGTGCTGGCAGGTGAACTGTAAAAGATTCAAAATGTAAAAGCTGTTGATATATGTGAGGACATCCTGCAGGATGCACGGTGTCACGTCAAAGCTCGGCCCGTCACGCTGTCCTCGTAGCTTGTTACAGGCTAGCGCGAGCTGTTGCAGGCTCGTCACTGCAGGTGCAAGAGCAGCTTATCAGAATGAGGCAGCGCTGTGGTTTGACAGAGGAATCTCACTTTACATCACAGGCCAGCCATTGCAGGCTGCTGGTTTGCTCCCTTCCTCTGTGGCCTGAGACTCACCAAACAAGCGGAAATATAACTGAAACGCTGTGATTGTGTGTGAAAATGTGTGTAGTGGTTATTGGGGGTGTGCTCTGGATTCTACAACTACAAGGCCATTAACAAAGAGTTTGCGTAGCAAATAAGGAAGTTATTGTACATGAGTTATGATCTTTATAACCTAACCCTAACCTTTAATAACCCTAGCCCCCAGATGAAGGCATTAGTGCTTTATAATGACTGATAAAGAGCTAGCATGCTGCTAACATGCATGCCAATAAAACTCTTTAATGGTGAATATTTGTCCCTTAAAATAAAGTGCGATCATTATTTTTTCACTGACACATTTTATAGATTTCTTTCTATGTAATTTGAACTAGTGATTAAAGAAAATGATGTCTGAGTGGCCTGGAAGCCTGTTTGTCAGGCGTCCATCAAGTGTGTCTGCGTCAGAGTTGCCATCGAAGCAGTTGATCCAGTCGTTGATGACTCTGGTCTCTTCTTCCTCCTGGCTGTCAGTTGTAGTTTCTCACTGTGGCATCTGTGCTGGCTCACTTCCTAGATGTGGTCAATGAGCGTAGTCCTCTCCAGACCATACCAACACAGCATTAAAGTGTGTGTGTGTGTGTGTGTGTGTGTGTGCGTCAAGTGAACGCATCTACTTCACACACACACACAGCTCTGAAGGAGTGCTTTATTTCCTCTGCCAAGGAGATTTTGTTTTTGTTTGTTTGACTGTGTGTTTGTTAGTGAGCAGAATATCTCAAACCTCGACAGCAGATTGCAGTGAATTGGTGGAGTTAGATCGACCATGCGAGAAACAAGTGACTGGTTTCTGGTGCAGATCCAGATCAAGTTTTCATGGAGTTCCTGTAAATAATTCATTAACTTTTCATGAACCTGGCACCTGCATCCCTTTGTCGTCTCTGTCCGTTGAAAACCACCTTTCACAGCCGCAGGTTTGGTGATCCGTGTGTTTGGCCACGCTGCGGCTCGAGGGATGGAATGTCAGCTGGTGGACCGGTCCGCCATTTTGGTCCCAGATGGATTGTTGTGAATTTTGCACAGACCACAGAGGATGCATCCTATAGACTGATCCTCTGAGTTTTCCTTTAGCACCACCATGAGGTTGACACTTGTGATTTCAAGGGAAATGTCAATGGATCGTAATGAAACTTCATGTTCTCTGATTAAATTGTGATCACATCAATGGACGCCTCGTTATTTATTTAGTTTGTCCAATACTTCGTTTTTGCTTGAATACCAACAAGAGTAATGACGTTTCCATCATGCTCGCCTCTGCTTTGTGTTTAGTGCTGATTAGCAAATGCTAGCATGCTAATATGCTAAACTAAGATGGTAAGCATGATTAACTATGTACCTGCTAAACATCACCGTGTTACTCAGTGAGAGCACGTTAGCATGCTGACTTTAGCATTTAGCTCAGAGCACTGCTGTGCCCCAGTAAAGCCTCACAGAGCTGCCAGCATGGCTGTAGACTCTTAGTCTTGAGATAAAATTAAGGATTACATGCTCCCATATGGCTTGAGAAATTCTACCACTGATATGCATCATAAACCCTTTTAAACTCATTAGATTACCAGTGTTTGAAAAAAATCCGTCACCAAGCACAAAGCAGAGCCGTCGTAGTTCCTGAAAAGTTGACATTTTGAAGACAAATGGCTTGAAGACAGCGGACAGTTTCTGGATCTGCTTTTATGTAGATAAGGATGGAGGGTGGAGGTTGGAAATTTAAAATCTGTGTTTAAAAAGGCAAGTCTAGAGGATTGTGCCGCCTTTGGGCATGAACTCTCCAGTGTTTTCTGTTCGACTCTACAAATGTTTTATTGTGACCAAAAGTCTGCACTGCTGCAGTAGTATGATCTGTTTCTGTCTGTCCTCACAAAAACTAAGACAAAGACTATCTAGACAGATGGACAGCTCTACTCTCCACCCATTATACACACACGCATGCACACACACGCATACACACGACACTGGAATTAGCTGTAACATGAACCCCAAACAGCGTGTTAAGGAGTCCCTTCTTGTTCTGCAGTCATTGTTGCTCGAACATATGTTTCAGCTGCTGCTCGTGACTTCCTGCTCACCCCACTCGGCCGTGCTTCATCAGATAGCTTTGGACACTTGCACTCACCCATAATAAGAAGGGTTAACAGCTGCAGAATGCAGCACATAATCTGTTTTAAACCCTTATTTAACCAGATTAGTCAATTAAAAACAAATTATGCTACCAAACCCCCCACACGTACAAAAAAGGTTGAACAGATGAGCCACGCACACAGTTTAGGTGATACTGGTTGAATGCCTTTGTGTTCAATTCCATCACAGTTGCGTTTCATGACATCGAGGACTTTTTTTTCAGAATCAGAGAAAAGATGTTGAGAAATATGTGCTGCTGTGTGTGAGCGTACTCACCTCTATGAAACGATGGCCTTTTTTTCTCTCAGGGTAGCAAAAGTCACTGTCTGCTGTATATATTTAAGTTTTAGAGAATCCAGTACAAGCAGTTGGTATTGTGCATTGGCATTGTGGGAGCATTGCAGCTGCTGTGGAGAGCCGAAACAATCGTGAGTTTACAGGAGCGTCCTTGCAAAGTTGTTCTAGTAACTGAAGAATGCAGCTGAGTGGATGGTTTTTGAGCTTGTGTTGATCGGTACAAAGTCGGCTCTGCATTCTGAATCCTTGTTCTCAGTAGACCTGACGCTGCCGCCATAATGTATGCACTCATGATACTATAAGATAGTCTAGGTTGCGGTGTTTACAATCCCTGTGCCGCAACCAAGAACCCAGAAAAAGATCGTGTCACAACCGCCGCCCCCGCCTTCCAGCATGCAACTCTGTCTCTGAATTTCTTGTCAAAGGGACTCGTTTGATGTCTCAGACTTTGTGCTTGAGTCAGGCGCGAGAACATTCCAAAAATGGATCTCATTTGCATTTCTCGGTGTGATTATGACACTGGACAAATAGACACAACAAGCTTATTTATCGCACTCCATCTTTCCAGTCCGAAAGTCCATCTTGTTCGCTGCTCTGCGAGTGCTGGGAGTGAAATGAAGGGCCTATACAGAGGAGGCGCGGTGGTGTTTTCACATGGCAGTGGTTGGCCGATGTTCTGCCGCTGCATTGGTTTGTCTGAGCCCACTACCTGATTGCCCCTGCTGCTTGTTTACACATGCTTTAGCTTTATTTGACCCAAGGCAAACACAAAGCTGGCTGAGAAAGCCTTGAGGATGTTTTCATTTTATCAGTGTGCTGCTTCAAGTTCATAAGCTCTCTGTCTTCCTCCCTTTCTTTCCTGTCCCTGTCACTCCTCTGTCCTCTCTTTCTCGTCTTCCTCCATCTCCCTGATCTGTGTGTGCGTGTGCGCGCGTGTGTGTGTGTGTGTGTCTCTGTGTGTGTACGTGTTGTCTCCTTCTCTATATGTGTGTGTGCTTTCTGCTCCCAGCCCCTCTGCGGAAAGCAAAGTTTGTGGAGAGCCCTCGCATTCCACAATCAGAGCTTGGCTCCCCTACACACACCTCCACCACTGCCAAGAATCCAGACCTGGACACATACTGCCCTGGTAAGTTTTTAGCCAGCCCATCCCTCATTTTGTTGCGTTGCCTTTTGCATGTTGGTTCCTGTCTGCGGACGCGGTAGGACGACTCACGGAGGGATGGGGAGAGTTTCTGGGTTTGCCAGTTATTCTGCCTGCTGCTGCAAAGGCGAAAACATTGCTAAGGTCATTAATGAAATAGCTTTCCCGGTGCCCACAGAGTCCATCCTCGTTGCCTCCCCCCTCTCCCTCTCCGTAATCCTCTCTTGCTGCTTTCTCACTCTGCTCTGCTTCTCGGACGCAGAGCCTGTTTAGGTGCCGCCTCTGTTTTCTGTTAACTTCACAGTCGATGGTTTCTTGGTAATCCTGTGGACAGTCCAGATTTCCCTCTACCCCCCCCTCGTCTCTCCCCTCCTCGCGCAGGGAGGACAGTGAAGCGGGTCACTCGAGGATAGGGCTCTGCTGAGATTTTGTTCTCGTATATCTGCTTTCTCATCTCGCCTCTCCCCTTCCTGTTGCCACTGAGAAGCACAGTGTTAGCCTCCTGACCTGTCTTGTTGGCTCGACCTCGGGTGGATGTGCGGACTTCTCAACGGGGCAGGACAATGCTACAACGCTCCGGGTTGTGTGAAGACATGAGAGGAGTAGTGATGGGGGCTCTGTGGGCTTAACTGTTGTAACTTAGAAGGAAAATGGTCGACAGAGTGCTACCAGCCTTGTCCGTCTGTCAGCCTCTTCTGCTGAGTCTCTGCTCAATGGGAGCTCTAAGTAGGTGATCTGTCTGTGGAAACGCACTAGAATATATTTTCATCGTATTTCTTATGTCTGTGTACGTCTGAATAGTATGTAGCACCTTAGGATAGTCCCCTTAGTTTGGCACCCGGCTCGCTGTTGCGTCTCACGGATGAAAAACTGATGACCCTGGCTTTATTTTGCGAAACCCTGTGAAACAGACTGTGGAATAGCCTATCAGTTGTGATGAGCTGCTAAGAGCTCCTACAGATGTGACATTTCAGGGTTGAAATGGTAATCTGCAGCACCATCGAGGCAGGAAAACAGTTGATTACAAACAGGAATTCTCTGTCTGTGCAATAACAACTTGAGCTGGAGAGGAACCAGAAGGGCTGAGATGAGTTTTCTGGGGTGAGGACTCGCACCTCCCAGGTGGACAGATGGACATCTTAGCTCTTAACAAGGGCTCCCTGGCATGAGTAGCAGCAGGGCAGTGACTTAAACATCCGATCGCATGCCAGTCCACACTCTGCTGCTGACACTGTCTGTCGCCGGGATGAAGTCAGGTATCAGCTGATTTTTATGGCCTACAAACAAATTTGTGGTGTCATAAATATCGTGTGTGAATATTTTGTGAGATAGCTTGTAAAATTCACCACCAACTGTCCTCCTTATATAAATCAGAGTGAAAGCTTCTCTAATGATGTTACAGCTGAACCTTCTTACAATATTTACCCAGACGAGGTGTGGGCACCACGGATAACTGCTCTATCATGGTGTATGTCATTTTATATCAAAATACCCATACACATATCCAGATACACTTGATTAAACTTAGAGTTGAGTCCAAGTGAAATCACATTTAGTCATGCCCTTCTGTGGTTAAATTAGAATCAAGTTGGGATGCTGTGTTAAACATAAATAAGACAGAATGTGATAATTAGCTAATCCCTTTTGACATATATTCAATTGAAAGCTTCAATGAATCATTCAGTTTTTTAAATTTATGCTTATTCTGAATTCGATGCAGCAACACGTTTCAAACAAGTTGGAACAGGAGCAGAAAAAGTCTGGGAAAGATGTGGAACGCTCCAGAAACACCTGTTTGGATCATTCCACAGGTAAACAGGTTGATCGGTAACAGGTGAGAGGATCATGATTGGGTATGAAAGGGGCATCCTGGAAAGGCTCAGTTAGCAAAGCAGTGGTTTGAAGGACCACGTCAGCATCTGAACAGGCCAAATATGTCTACATGCTGTTTAATGTGCGATCTTATTGGCTGTTTGGAAACAAGCAAGTGTGGAAACCACCATCATGAAACCAAAGTGTCTCGGATATAAATTTCCCCATTTTGGTTTGGACACGTGATTTACAGAGCAGACATGTTTAGTGCAGCAAACAGCAAAAACATCCAGTTTAATTTTTGGGGGAGTTCATAAAACCTGGCAGACAAACATGTTGAGGGTTGTGGCTAGTTTTTGTAAAAAAAAATTCTGGAATATCAGTTGAGAAACTCTTTTGGCTATTCTAGAAAATGTAATCTGACATTTCAAGGTGTTTCATGGCATTGATGCAAAAATCAGATAGATGTCCAGCATGCAGATAAAGCAGTGCTGCTCTCTGATAGCAGCACAGCCAGAGATGCGAACAGGAAAGCTTCTGCGGTCCCACAGTGTGTGTCATCATATCAGCCGCTTCTAATCCAGACCTGGCACCGAGCGTGCCTTCATTTCTAAAATGTTGTTGCGTGGATAAGATCATTACTGCGCACGTGAGGAATGTGAAATTCACTCCTGTGATATCTTCATCAGCCATCCAGTGCTGATCTGCATACCTCTCTCTGCGCGTCACTGTTACTCATGTTTCCCTCTTACCTTGAGACTCTAAAACAGGTGTGAATCTGCCTTGTTTTCGTTTCCTTCACGTGTCAGCAGCTATTCTTTGAATCCATTTTCACCTGTCACTCAATATGCCTGCCCCCCTCCTCTTCACTTTGAGCCCTGAGTCTTCGTCGCTCTAAAGACTCGTGTGGTTTACTCTTTGAGATCCTGGTCAGTGTTTGTTTGAACAAGTGTTTGCTCTCTGTGGACTCACCCCGCTGAAGTGGCGGGTGAAGAGCCCGGGTACAGGTGAGCCGCCACACGGTGTGTGTGCGTTACCTTACCTGTGGGCGGGGCCCCGTCCCGTCCAGGCCGCCGCTCGCAGCACACATGCTTCTCTGGGCGCGTGAGGGCAGATCTGTGGACGGCCGGGGAGAAACAGATGCGCTCGCACAGAAACACACTCCTAGCTGCGCGCAAAGATAGTTGCTATGGCAACCATCTGTCTCCTTCGCAGCTCGGGAATCCAACGGAGAGGAATGTGTGTGCGTGTGTGTGTGTGTGTCGAGATGTGTTTTATGCTTTTTTTTTCATATTCAAATCTTATCATTAAAGAGCTCGTGGTGTCACTGTGGCGAGAAACGCCTGAAGTCCCTCTTGAGGCGAGCGTTGTTTTCTCGATGCTGTCACGCCGCTTTGAAGCGCTCTAAATGTGTGTCATCAGCGGCTGCGGCAAGAGGTGTGTGATTGTCATAATCCGTGTGTGAAGAAGGAAAAGTAGAGCTGTAAAGGGAAAGAAATCCATATATTATGGTGGAGTATGCGTCCGCTTTGATTGTGGCTCATGATTATTGGTTGCAGTTAAAAACAGATGTACATGATGGAGATGAAATACGAGTGCTGTGATATATTTTTGTTTCTTTAGCTTTTGTTTTCTTTGGCAGCTCCATGATAATAGTTCCTCAAACCGCCGGGTCTGAGCCATATGTTGAACAGTGTTGTAGTTTTTCTTTTTCGGAGTGTGAGAGTGTATGGACGTGTAAAGGGATCGCCTGTGTTTAGCTCGAGGGAGTTACTGTGGACTCGGGCGCCCAGATTAGAGATTTTGCTCCCACATCAAAAGAGAAGCAAACAGCTCGCCCCTGCGCAGAGTCGTCCGGCAGCTGGCTGCGACAGAGATGCTGCTGTAAGAAGCAAGAAAGGGGGAAGAGAAAGACGGGAAGTGAACACGCAGAGAACAGGCGGACTGAGAGAGAGAGAGGCAGACAAAGAGATGAGTGAGAGGGACGCAGACAAACAGTCACGCAGAGGCCGAGAGAGACAGTCAGAGCCCCTGTTTGATCACGGTCACGGCTGCAAACCCCTCAGGAGCAGTTGACTAATCAGTGCTAATGTATTCACTGCTTACTACTACCAGTCTGTCAACTGGGAGGCCTTCACTGCCTCCGTGTCCAGACTCTGCAGCTCGCACATCCACGTATGTAAGATCGCATACGTAAGGTCGAGAATCGTTAGCCGATGGATGTTTTGCTTTTGTTTTCCGGCAATTTCCTGCGACTGATGGCTGCGAATGTCAGCCGTCCCCTGTGATGTTCGCTGTGAGCAGGTGGAGCAGTAATCCCATCTACCTACATCTTCTCCGTTACTGCATTCAGCGCTCTTCCTCAAGGGATGCGCAGGGATTCAGTGACCTTGGAGGCCCTCATAAACATATTCTGCTCCACATAAAGTGTATCCAGCTGCATTACTGAGCCACCATATCCATCTCATCAAGGCTCATACATAATTAGCTGTTTTGGACCTAATGTGTGCTGTGATTAGCTCATTATTGGTTGCTGCTGTGTGTTTTTATTGAGGCTCGGCAACATGTCATCCCCATTTGCTTCACAGGTTTTTTTTTTTCCTTCACTCCCTCAGAAGGTGCCCGTCGTTTCTTACTTGCTCAGCCAGCCTTGGAGTCGATCTAATGAGAAACCTGACAGTGCCCTGCCCGCGCACAGAGAGGGGAGGCCGGGCTTTAGATTGCCTGTCCGTCTGTAAGTCTTTGAACGGATGAGTGAAAGGCCACAGGCTTTGGACAAGCCGTCTGTCTTCAGAGAGACGGCGCGGTGGCTGGGACTGTCTCACGGCCGTCAGTCAGGACTTAGCGTAGCTACCTGCCAGTCCGGTCCAACCTGCCCCGCAGGAAAACGATTGAGGGGCGGGGAAGAGAGAGAAAACTGGCTCCACCGCTAGCTGTCTCCGTCTCACTGCTGTTTATTTAAACACCGGCCATCTCGTGCTGTTGGCTTCAATGTCATTAATGTCTGGGCCAATTTAGAGGCTTATACATCCAATGGCAGCTGTTTGTATTTAGCCACTAGTTACTCTCTTTACAACCAGCAGGGTGAGTAATTAGTGGAAGCTTCAGCTCAGAGAGTGACACTGGAGGAAATAAAGTGAAATTTAATGGAACTGATATAGCAGGCACCTCTAGGGCATGATAGCCAGGTGTTATTGAAAAATATGAAACCACGATGACGTTTTGTTATGATGGAAAGTAACCAGGCAGCAGGGCGAAAGGATGAGGTCATTAAGGGATTTTGTTTTGGGTCTTGTTGCAACTGAAATCCCTCAGCTCTGCGAGTGTGTGTTTGTGTGTGTGTGTGTGTGTGTGTGCGGTTTTTGATCATCTGATCATCACGCACCCTCTCGCTCTGGTCTTTTCTTTTCCCTCTTTTAGAGCTATGAGTCTGTGTAAACAGGATAGAGCTGTGGATACACACCCGCTCCGTCTCAAAGAGTCACACACACTTACTCTCTCTCTCTCTCACACACACACACACGCTCACAGGTGAAGGGCGTATCTCATTACGTCACACGAGCTGCAGTGGCGGTGAGTGGTGCGGAAGGAGCTGCCGTCAGCGTGGAGGGCTTCTGCTAGTCAGCGTGGAAAGGGGTTTTGTAAACAGTTTGAAGGGATTCTCGTAGTTGTGGCTGAAGGGAATTTGAGTTTATGTAAGAAGACGCCTCAACAAAGACGTCCGGCAGTGGTGGAATGCATCTGTAATGCACAGCTCTGAGCTATGGGAAAACTCAGGTAGGCTGTTTGGTATCGTCCTCAGCTCAGGCGCTGTCTCCTGTATCCGGCTCTGTTGTTGCTGCAGTGGTTTATGCAAAGCAAGTGTATCAGATCCTCTGTACGTTTGGTGTTTCTAGGTAAAGAGGTGGCTGACATGAAGCCTTTAAAGGATGTTTTTTTAGTGAAAACAAGCTGCTGTTCTGTTCCTGCCCACCACTGACACACATTCTTTCTCTCTCTCTCCTCTGCCTCCACCTCCTCCCTCCTCCCGTGTCTCTGCCTCTGCAGGGGAGTCAAGCCAGGAGCTGGGCCCCCCTCCGTCGGTGGATGAGGCAGCCAACACATTGATGACGCGCCTGGGTTTCCTTCTGGGAGACAAAGTGAGTGAGGGGCCGGCCGGCACCCAGTACAGCATGGAGGAACCCGAGGCGAGACAGGTAATGGGTCTCACTAATGAACCGGAGACACAACCCAGTCTGCTTTGAGGACGTGACTGAGAGGCTCATTTTTGTCTGGATTGCTTTGAAAAGAAGTTGCAGCGCCAACATTCAACAGCCATGATGTCACCAGATGTATGCACTCACTTTGACTCAGTCTACGGGAAACGTATGAGGTTTTGTGAGACTTAAAGGATAAAGGGTTGTGCCGAAACCTCGCTTTAGTTAAATTTTTATCGCCCTTTCTGCTGTTGTTACGGTTTGTCCTAATCTAATTGTCTGATTTCGTGTGTGATTTTGACACATTTCTATTGTGGGAGATCGCGTTTCTGAACTTGAACAAACACGCAGTCGTCTGATTTGATCTGTTTTGACATTTATCTTGGTAATGTCCTTGTTTACACTTGGTTATGACAGATCTTTGGAAGACAGGATAGCCAGATCAAAAGACTTTGCCCTCAGACACCGCAGCGCTTCAGATTCAGATTTTTATCAGCGCCCCTACATCAAGCATCAGATATCTGCCCGTCTAATTAGATTTATATATAACAAATACTCTCATTATTTTTCTCCCAGTGTGCTTTAAACTTTGCTTATTGAACTCAAGTTTCTTGAGTTGACATGCAGCAGGGCCGGCTTAATGTTTCTCCCACCGTAACCTTTCAGTGTGTGAATTTGGCAGTGGTACAACAAACAGCTCTCGGCGCAACGGGCCTGCTCTAAGCTCTGCAGCAGATGCCCCGGTTTCTCTACCGAAACCTGATTTGACAGGTATGAATTTTCCAAATCGAGGGAGGAAAACAGTTGCAGTGGAGAGAGAGAGAGAAGGAGAAACGGGGAGGGGAGAAGGGGCGAACCTGTTGCTGAAGCGTTCAGTGCGGGCTGAGGTACGGGTTCGCGCTAAAGCAGTGTGGATAAGCGATTAGACTGATGGACTGCCTGTGCTTGATGTGAGCGCTGCTGTAGCAGTGGGGGTGTATAAATTGAGAGAGGTTTATTCAAGCGGCTCTTTTTAGAGCCGTGACTCATACTAGCACCCCGCTGCATCGTGCACGCAGCACAAACTTATTATTTTAGATATTTGCCCCAAATACTGTTCTCCGGATTGCAGTTTGTTTGATTCATTAACCACCAAATATGACAAGGATTGCCTCGAGACACCATCTATTAGTAGATTAGAGTGGGCTTTTGTTGTAATTTTTCTAATTTGCTTGGGATTTACCGCCTTTCAATGGAGAGCACAAATTACAGTAATACAGTAGATTCTCACATGTAATCTGGATATTTGTAGAATGCTGAAAGTCTATTTGTCATCATAAGCGAGTCATCAGTGAGCATGCAGTGCGGGTTTGCTTTTTTCTCTGAAACTCCTACCTACATTCCTCCATCTGACATGGTTAAATCCCAACAATAGCTGGTGTCTCTGCTGCCAGACCTCACCAGCTGACGGGGCAAGGTGACCTTAAGTCGCAGAGCGTGCAGTTAATTGCCTTTCATACTCTCGTGCTCCGGCTCCCCGAACAGACGCAATGCTCCAAGTTCAATCCGATCCTCGTGCGACGTTTAAGGTCAGACCTGCACAAGGCGAGGTTCATTAGCCCAGCAGACAGAGCTGCAGTGTCGCTGTGTGTTTGTTGTTGGCGTTGGTGTCAAGCTCCTGTAAACATGACAGTTAAGCGGTCCCGTCCACGGCGAGGAGCAGAGGGCAGCGGTGACTGAAAGCGTGCCTGACAAAATGTTATTCTTTGTCTCAATCAGTCGCACAAACACGCACTGAGCGGAGGCTAGAGGCCGCGTGCTGTAGTGGACAGCGACTGTGTTTACAGGCACAAAATATTCAGTTTTTGCCCTTATTCCAAAAGAGCTTTTCACACGGGTAATGAAAATTGATATTCCACTAATAGTCCTGTTTACATGCAGCGCTGCATACTGCAATTAACCTAATGACATTAACAATGACTTGACAGTCATTCGTTCAACCGCCTTCTTGTAAAGGTCAGCATCGCAATATTTGCACATCTCCAAAAACCTGTTGATATCCACGCGTGTCATAATATTTAAAGGTATGTGTGCATGCATCGCCATCCCAGCCTTGCAAACTGTTGGCTAACGATCTGACCATAAACAAGCATCTGTGTCTGGACCCGTTACCTGTACAAGGAAGAACACATGTGAATGTAAGGTGTCACGTGTCCTGATCAGAATGTGATCGGATCTGATTGTAATACATTAAAAGGGGACGAATGATAAAGAATTTGTCGTGGACAGAGTTTTAACAAAGTTTAGTAAGTTTCTCTTTACAACTCACAAAACTGTGTGTTTTTAAGGGAGTCTGGGGCTCATTTGCAAAAGCTTCTGACTCAATTAACAGAAAATTAATCAGCAGCAGTTTGATAATCAGTTAGCAATTATCATTTAACCAGCAAACGATTGTCAACAGCTGTTGGATAGATTGGAATAAAATTCTCACAGTCCCCAGTGGATGAATTTGGATGATTTTGGGGATCCTCTGACTTCTCCTCCATCGCCCCCATGAGGTTGACATTTGGTGGTTTTTAGTGAAATGTCTACTATTGGATGGATTTTCATGAAATGTGGTAGAGATCTTCCTGTTCCCCTCAGGTTGAACTGTAATAACACCGATGATCCTCTGACTTTTCATCCAGCGCCTTCATTGGGTCAAAATCTAAATTTGTCCAGTACTTTGGTTTATGACCAAATAATGACCCTCCTGCACACCTCAGCTCTACTTTGTGTTTAATTAGCAAATGGGCCATGATGTCTAGGCTAGTGGGAGCAGTTGGGGATCAGCGGTCTTGAAAGGACACTTTGAGATGTGGACAAGAGGTTCAAACCACCAACCCTACGATTAATTGGCATCCCGACGTATCTCCAGAGCCACGGCCTCAGGAGGCCGTCAGCGGATAATTGACAGATTAATCAATAATAAAAATAATTGCAGCTCTAGCCCCAACTGTACGTGTGTGTGGGTGTGTGTATTAGCTTAGTGTGTCCCTTCTGTCGTCTTCCTGCAGATTAAACTAGTCTAGATTTATCCTCGAGCACCACTTCACCCCTCCTGCTCTCTGCGTTGACCCCAGCGTTGACCTGAACTCACTCACAGCACCGTAAAGGAGGGACGTCCATGTGTTTGTGTGGTTCGGTGTCTGATTGCACATTAACTCACTTAGCATCCCTCCTTTTCTTGCGCCTCTGCATAGCCACAGATGCTGCATGCATGTCCCTTTTCTATGTATGTGCCTGTGTGTTCGTGTGAGAGTGCATTGTGGGGGTGTGCAGCAGCAGATGAGACGCAGCAGAGTGTTTTTATTTTGTCCCCTGTGGTCTCTTGTCTCCTAACCTGAGCCGATGAAGAAGAGGGTCACGGCAGGGTGCCAAAACAATGCAGCGACTGGAAAGAATATGTATTCAGAGTGTGTATGTGTGGCAATCAAGAGGAAAATGTGCATGAAAAGAGGCCTGTCAGTGAGGCTAAGATGCTATGTTCTCCTCCTGACGAATCAGTTTCAACAAAACATAGGTTTTTTTATCATCTCCATGCAGATTATAACACCCATTTAAAGTTATATTTGTCTGAAAACTCAGTGAAAAACTTGTCACACAAGTTTTACAACACATCTTTAGGAGGAACTGCATTATGCAAGCACTCATGTGCCATGGGACTGCACAATCTAAAAAGGGGAAATGACTGGCTTCCTGCCTTTAGATGTTCTGGCTCACATCGCTGATATGTATAAAATCTCTCCAAATCATCTGCATTTGTAAAGTGACTGAGTGTTACAGGTGCTATTTTCAGGTTTTACACACATTAGTGGAGAGAATACTGCTTGTTGAGCGTGTTCGTGTGTGGAAGTATACTGTGAATGTGTACTTTCCTTAAGCTGTGTAGCACCGTCCAATTGGAGACGCTCTTTCAAACCTATATTTTAGGAAAATGCTACGAATGATTAGTTATTAACGATATGTTTTTGTGTGGATGTCCGATCCTTTGAAGGACTGACTACATGGAGCCAGCGGGGGGGTTGAGCTTTTGAAAATGACAATATTGAAGTGACATTTTCCTCTCGATGTGACTCAGATACAAAAATCCAAACGCTGTGCTTTGCCATTCATACCAGTGTGTACTAATTGAGCTGCTGGAACCAAACAAAGCTTTTAAAACTGTGTGTGTGTGTGTGTGTGTGTGTGTGTGTGTGTGTGTGTGTGTGTGTGTGTCCCAGGGCCAGAACCAGAGGATCAGCCCGTGCTCCACCCTGACCAGCAGTACTGCCTCACCCCCTGCAGGCAGCCCCTGCTCCACCCTCCCCCCTGCCATGCCTGGCCAGGCCGGCAACAAGGACTGTGCCTACGGTTCCGTCACCAGTCCCACCTCAACCCTGGAGAGCAGGGACAGCGGGATTATCGGTGAGAGGCCACACAGAAATGTGAAAGTCCTCAAAGGACAGCGCTGACGTTATTCAATATGCTTCTCATAGTCAACGTTCCCTCCTCCCTGCTCTGTCTGTGGCCTCTAAAAGGCTTAAAACGCATCAAAAATATATAGTTCTGTTCATTTAAAAAGCTTAGTGATTTCTGGGTACTTTACTTTTTAGCAAGCATTATTTAAACACGAGTAAATAGTGCATTTGGTGAGCTGATGTGTATTTACAGCTGCAGAACGGTTCATGTGGGATTGTCTCAAAATAAACTACAGCGCCAAATGAAGAACATGTCACCCAGTGCAAAGATGTAGACAACAATGGAGTCTGCGGCTGCACGGACGGAACTTCTTTGTGGGGAAAATTTTGGTTTATTCTTTTCATGGGATTTGTTGACATTAAGAAAAATGTAGATGAATCCGTGTAGAGAACAGACAGGATGTCACAGTGGTATGGTTAGCTTGATTCTTAGTGTGCTCTTATATGCTGCAGCTGTCTTTGTAGGTTTGGTTATATAACATTTTAATTATATTCATCATCATCATCTAAATTTACGTACTTGGAGCCCTGCACTCACGGATACGTTCACACATTTTCCGCAGCTCTGACGTCGTTTGTTGAAATAGTGTTTAGTCGCTTTGGTTATTCCTCATGTCCAAATTCGTCTCAGATACATCAATTTAATGTGACGCGGGCCAGAAACTCCAGTTGTCAGTCTGTTTAAAAATACAATCTGAAGTTCAGCTGCAGTTAATATGCAAATCAAATGGGTATGCTCCAAAGTTCCAGTCTTGTTAGTGTGATAATCCCCCTTTGTGTTTCCTTGCTGAGCTGCAGCAGGGGAATAGTCCCACAAAGTTTGGTGAAAACTCACTTAATTTATCTTACAAATTGATTTGACCTCAGTGTACGTTTTTGCATGGAACCATGGCTGTCACACTGAAACCGCTCCAAGAAAGCTTTTCTGTGTGGGCTTTTCTTTGAACAAATGTGAATTTGTCTTTTGAAAATCTTAATCAATAAAGGTAGAGTTCAAGTAGTAAAAAGCAATAAAGTTAGAAACCAAATAAAAGCATGTCTGTAAAACATGCAATTAAAAAAAAAAAAAGAAAAGGTGCAGACGGTGCAGAAGCAGTCAGTCTTTCCTGCTCAGACAGGTAGTTACAACAGTCAGTCAGAGCTTTGTTCCAGTGACCAGAAACCAATTAAAATGAGATGATCTGAGTCAAACACTGCGGTCAGATTTCAGTCAAACTGTCTGTCTGTGCTCCCGCTGGAGGAAGATTCAGGTGCACGTGTCAGGTGGACATCAACTGTGGCATTCTTGCATTTTAGCAGGAAAGCAGCGGAGATAAAATGCTCACTGATGTGAAGTGTTTGTGTCAAAGCTGGTGCCAGCATTGTTTCCTGGCAACAATGGTGAACACCTGCAGGTTGATGAGCAAAGCATTTTGTCAGCCTACTGCAGATCAGTTCAGAGCAACAGTACGTGGAGTAAAAGTGAAGGGAGGACGCTCAACCTCAAACCAAGCCCGTGGAGAAACTGGCCTAAAGGTATGACGCACGTTTGCGATGAGGTGATGTTGTTCTGTTCTGTTTCAGCCACACTGACCAGCTATTCCGAGAACATGGAGCGAGGCGGCAAATACGGCGAGGGCTCCCGGGGAAACCTGAAGCTGTGGCAGTCCCAGAAATCAGGCATGGACTCGTTCCTGTACAGGGTGGATGAAAACATGACCGCCTCCACCTACAGCCTCAACAAAATCCCTGAGCGCAACCTGGAGAGCATGTCCTCCCACTCCGCCCACTCCATCCCTCTGTACCTCATGCCCCGCCCTAACTCTGTGGCTGGTGAGTCCCCTCCTCTCTCCCTCCCTCTCCTGTGAAGGCAGCAGTTTGTGTGGAGAGCCAGAAATAAGGTTGTTTACAGGTGCACAGGCATGCAGTGTGCAAATTCTAGCAAGGTGCAGTGCTGTTTGTGGCCAAATTGGATTTCACTGCTGGTTCTGAGTCATGTTACGCCTTATTTCTGACTCGTTTAGAGCTCCCTCCTCGTTCCTTTCGAGCTTCCTTTCCTTGCTTGTCTTCTTCCTAGATGAACTGTGATCTTTCCCTCTGACTGCTTTGACGTCCGTTTCTATGCCCACAAACCTATCAATGAAGTTGAAAGGAGTAGAGGAGTATCTTCACATTTTGGAGGAGCAAGTCCAGCCTCATCTGTGTGAGGTGCCAAAAAAAAGCCTGATGTGGACCTTAGTTTAAAAATCCTTCTTCCAGTGCCTCTCACCGGCTATTAGCAGTGATATAATCATTCAGATTTCACCCATAAATATCACATATTTTTGTAAATTATTGGGAAGTCAGCCAGCCGTTCAGTTAATTTATAAACTGCTCATTTTACCAGATATTCAGTGAAGAAAAACCCCCAAAGCTCCAGACCACATTTCTCCCACAAATCTGGGATAAATCAGGCTAAACTTCCTCAAATCTGAGCCTGGTCTTGGGAGGAGCTAAATTGTGGTTTGATTTGATTCAATTTGTCATAATCTTACAGCATTTTTTGATTATCCAGGGAGGAAACATCTCTTGTTTTCACATTTCATGGGGTTATGTTGACATTTGGGGTAGCTGCAAATCCGCAGTGGTATTTTGTTAAACTCTCACAGCCCTCTGGTGTGGATTGAAACCACAGAGCAGAATAATACAGTCTGGGAAAGACAGAAAAAACAGCTTCAGCGGCAGAAGAAGAACATACTGCGGCTGGAAGAATATCACATAGGAAAACTGGCATTTGTGTTGCTGACAGAGGTCTCATTGATGTGTGTTTCTCATTGTAGGCCACAGCCGCCTCGGAAAGGCTCCCAAAAGTAACAGTAAATATATCAGGAAAAATGTCAGTTTCATAACACTGAGACAGTCCTAATGGGCCTGATTGTGTTATTGTTCTCATCATCAGAGAGGCTGTTGCAGACGATGAGCTCTATTATGCACTTCTCTTACTCCCACTGGAAAAAGTGTGTGTGTTCGCACTGCAGGCTCGCATATGTATTTCACTAAACTCTGTAATATGCCCGACAAGGCGCGTCGCTGCAGCTATGACCCTCTCTTTATGCTGGTCATGTTCTGCTGTTTGACACCGCTGTCTGGCAGCGCAGCGACTCTGCCGGGTTTAGAGACTCACCCTGGATCTCGTCTCCGCCCCTCAATACCCAGACCTTCAAAGGAGACCGAGTGAGCCGGAGACGGCTTTAAAGACATACTATAAGCTGCAGCTGATGCAACAAATACAATAAAGAGAGAGGGAGGCAGCGGTGGAACGGTGCTTCTGGAGGCATTTGTGTTTGTCAGGAACAGGAATTCTGTACGGAGGAGAGGGAGATGGATGCATGAGGAAGAGGAGCGAGAGAAGAGTTTCGTAATCTCTCTCTCCCTCTCCTCCACAAAGAATTATTAGATGATGTAGGGATGGGAGGCAAGCACAGGCTGAGGATTGGCTGGGCTCACACAGCAGTGGAACATCAAAGCCCCAGGCATTAACCATTTCTATCCCCCAGAGTGACAGAGAGACTCGCTTTGATGTGTGGAGAGCGAGGGAGAGCGATATGGAGCGAGAGCAGGAGGCGACTGGGGAGGAAACGAGGAGGGAGGGGGCTACTTTATTACCTAATGAAGGCAGCGCGTTGGTAGAGCTTAGGATGGATATGGAGGAAGGAGTAACCAAGACCGAGTATTAAATTTTCTCTCTCCCTTCATGGTGCTAATACTCCTCACTCGAGAGGAGCAGAGTTGGTCGGAATTTAAAAATGAGTCTTTTACTGCACGTCAGGAATATTTTTTTAATTCAGGGGAGAACGTTAAGTAAGGACAAGAAACAATGTGTGGAAAACGCTACAGCCTACATCTCCCATAATGCAACTCTCGTCAGTCCCTCCCTGCCCGAGCGACCGAACACCCCGTTTAAGCTTGAAGACGCGACGCACGCCCTCGACCACCTGCTGCTCCTCTCAGACGCTTGAAGCAACCTTTCTTATTCTGTACTGTCCACGTGTTGGAGGGTCGGGGGAGAGCGTGGCGTCACATGGCAGCTCGGGGGACAGACAGATGGACAGAATCACTGGACTTTAAAGGAAAAGCGTCCAAAAAACACTAGAAAATAAGACCAGGATCAATAGTGACTGCACGTGACTGAACTATATTAACAGAGTTTTGGTTTAATTGCTTTGAAGGACGGCCGTTAGCTGACATCCATGTTTGGTTTTCAGGATGAATGTACGTCTGTATTATGAAGCAGCAAGTCTTGAATATCAGATATTTCAGGAAAGGAGTTTCCAGTCATATTTATGACACAAGTCCAATTTACCAGCCGGATAACCTTGATTTTATCTAACTTTACAAAAGTCCCCCAGAGCCACATGACACGATCTGTACGCCTGCTGTAATTATGTTATATACATGTACATTACTTACATTTTACAGCTGTTTGCAGTGGCTGAGTAGAGCTCCTGTTTCAGACCTCCACTGGTTTAAGAGCCAGTAAAGCAGCTAACAGAGCTGAAATGAAAATCAAGCCAGTTTGTCATGGAGCAACAGGAAAAATCTCAGACACCGATATCACAAAACCTCAGCAAACAACCTGTAAGATTTTTTGTACCTTCATACCACAAGAGGAAATTGTTCTTTTTTTTTAGTTAGGTGAGGTGACCCCTGCTTAGGATCCATATGCACCAGCTTATATAACTGCCTATAAGACTAAAGGGGTATAAACGACATCCAGAGATTCAGTGAACTCGCTCTGTAGTCTATAAATTCACTAAATTAAGATAACAGCTCACCTGAGATAACATTTTTCAATTTTGGAGGCGGACAAGTGCCATTGATTTCCATTTTATCCTGATTTCCCTTTTGTCCGCGATCCCACCTCTGTTTATATAGTCTGTGTAATACCCGGAAATATTATTGTTTAAATAGCAGGACCTCCATTATTTATCGTCTCCAGCCATCTCTCGCGGAGATGAGAGGAGAACGGCGAGGCGTTTAGAGCACCAGAGTCGGCTCCCCGGCTGATACTGCGACCGGCTCTGGACGGCAGCCCGGCTGGTCTTTGAGCGCGCGTGTGTGTGTGTGCGTGCGTGCGTGCGTGTGTGTGCTATCAGCCAGTCTTTAAAACAGAAAGCCTCTGATGTGGCTGTCAGTGCCCAAAGCGGCGGCGCTCTCTGCTGCACGGTCGCACTTTTCCTCACTTTCTTTTTCTCGCGCTCCCTCTTCCATACCGCTTTTCTTTCCTCTGTGTTTCTTCTCGCTGTGCGTGCAGTCTTAGCGCACTGGCTCAGGAACTGTGAATGTGATCCCCAGCAGCCTGCTGCATTGCAGATAGAGATGATGAGCACACAGATTTGAGTCCTCACATTCAAACACAGTTGAAAGAGAGAGAGAGAAAAAAAAGAGTCTTTTCAGCCTGGTAGCCCTGAGTCATTCTTCCTTGCTTTAGCAGCAGATTAATGCCTCCACTGTCTCCGCTTTTAGCCCAGTTGGATGACCAGCACCCCCATTCCCATCAGGGCCAAGCCTCCAGCATTCTCAGCTGCCATTTTCCCTCCATTTTGGGAAACCCATGTGGCTCATTTTTGGGTCTATGACTGGAGTGAGTCAGGCAGTCAGCAACACGCACCGCCATACACATGCTCGGTCCTTCACTGAGCTTAACTCCAGCGGCACAGAAACCACTCGCAAGGCACGATCAGCGCTGAGGTGCTGGCGATAGGCGGTGTGCTCAGAGTGTGCACTTGGAGGGATTACTGAGCCTTAGTTTTTGGAGTGACTGGAGAAGGAGAGACATTCTTCACTGAGGAGAAACATGCGTTGCCGGTCACACCTTTCCCATTGAATTTGACTTGGGATCTCAGGACCTCGGAGTGTTTCAGGTATAGTGTCAGAGAAAAAGGATTCCCAGCTCTGATAAGGACAAATCCGGCTTATTACAACTCGGATCTTATTTTTGTCGCTCTGGCGGTCATGATAACCTTGTACTCACCAAGTTAATATTCTGATATCTGGGAACTTGCTGACAGTCTGAGGAGCGAGAAACACAAGCAGCTCAACGATCGGACGGTTTTAAAGGAAAATCTGTGTTAGCCACAGTCATTTTGGAGAAACAAAAGGAAAGTTTGAATTAAGACCCAAGCTGTAAACACCCATCACAGTTTACACACCGACTGACTTCCTGGTTTCCGGTGCGATCAGGAATAATTAATGACATTTCAGGTGCACTCGTTTTCTGTTTTCCCTCCAAATGAAGTAGGAGCTTATAACCTGTCCGGTCACTTGACAGCTGATATTTCTTTCCCCATCGGACTTAGACAGAGCTCAGATCTCAGTTTTTTCATAATTGATGTAAACTCATACCAAAGCTGAAATAAACTGGAAATACACACTTTAAATGTTCCCAGAAAATTGTCACTCTCTCTTTGCAGAGTCCCAAACTAGCAGTCAGTGATAAATTTAGTGTCTCTGTCCTCCATCATCACCTCCTTAGCGTTTCCATTATCTCTGCATTAGTGGAGTTTATTCTAACCAAATTTCCTGTCGGTGCACTTGTCTCATTTTAAAGGGACAAACTGAATGATCCCCGCCCGCCAACTCCTGGATGGTTCAGTCCCTTCATCTCTCCTGGATTTCACTGTGCAGAGTCTTTCAAGTCCCTCACCTCTCGCTGAACCATGGGATTCAGGTGTGACGAAGAATCGAGTCCGTCGCTTATTCACGCTGGCGGCGTCTAATCTCATTTAACATTCAGTGGTTCCGAGCGTTGGCCCTGAAGACACAGCGTGGTGTGAACAATCAGCAGCCAGCGTCAGACGGCGCTCACTCCATGAATAAGACATTTGTCTGCTGAGCTAATTAATCCTGAGAGGGGCCGGATGGCATCTGCCTCCGTGCCGCGTGACAGACACTGAGAGGAGGGAGTTTTAGGACAGAACCACGTAGGGCTGGCTTGCCTTTCCTGTAGGAGTTAGCAAGTATGAGAGCGGGAGCCTGACAACTGCCTCCGGACAGTGGCATGAAACAGTGTCGCCTTCTTGTGTGTGTGTGTGTGTGTGTGTGTGTATTATGGGTTTTCTGTATATTTTTGTGGATATATTAAGGGTTTTAGTATTTTTTTCTTTCTCTGAAATATCCTGCTCTTTTCCTCTCTGTCTTCCTCTCTGTCACACACTCGCGAACACACCACAACAGCTACCAGTTCAGCCCACCTGGAGGACCTGGCATACCTGGATGAGCAGAGACACACTCCATTACGCACCTCGCTGCGCATGCCCAGACAGAGCACCACCTGCGGGCCGGGTCGCTCCGGGCAGGACCTGAGAGGTGAGCAGCAAGGCAGTTACAGAGAGCACACACACACACACACACACACACACACACACACACACACACACACACACGGACACACACACACACACACAGAACTCACCCTCATGTGCACTGAAAGCTGGTTCTCTTGTTTGGAAAATATATATGCAGCTTGAAGATAGGATCTCCGTCTGTCATCCTGCTCCCTGTTTTCATTGTCAGCAGAGACTAAAATGCCCCCCAAAAATATCTACGTGGAAGAGGTAGTTGAAAATAGGCTAGATTTGCACATTGATTCATCAGTGGGCAGTTGAGAGCTGACAGGAAACGAGAGAAGAGGGAGAAATGGGGGATTACATACAGCAAACCCACGGCTGAACTCAGACTGGGGATATTGCGATTGCACGGTCATCATTTTAAGCCTGTGAATTCCAGTTTATCCATGGCTCACCATGACGAGCTGCAGCAAAACGCCGCAAGCAAAAAGCCGTTTGTCGCATGAGATGCTGCACTGGTAAACGTACATGCGGACATGAGAACAGCAGGACCTACGTGGAAAGCTGCACAAACCACAAGTGAAAGCATTCGCTTTCATTCGACTTGAAAACGCTGTTTCATTTCAGGCTGGGCTGCGATTAGCCAGTTGCTCCTCATCAGACACAGTGCAGAAGCAAACAGTAGGACACTGTTCTGTTTTTCACCCACAAACAACACAACTCACAGCAGCTGAGCGTCGCAAAGCAAAGCTGCGTGATGAGCGAGATATTTTTACAAGTCAAAAGAAAGTCGACGACGCTTGATGTTGCTTTCAGTGCGTCTCAGATGCAAATGTCTGCGTGTATGTATAGCTCTGCTCCTGTGTGAGGCCAGTGATGCTGCTGTTGTCAGCTGTTGTGTTCTTGTGCATGTTTTTAGGTGTGAAACAGAGGAGTGGGAGAGACTTGGAGAGTGCACAAAGAGCGTTTTGTCCGGTTGTGTCACCACTAAGCTAAGATTTGTCTCAGTTCTTAACATTCACAGTCAGCGTGAGCTCCACTGCACACTGTTCAAGTCTAGGACACAGCGAGCGCCTCTGTGATCGAGCAAACCTCCTCAGCCTCCTCACCAAATGGCCTTATGTCACAACATTATGTGTCCCCTCGCTCTTCTCCCTCTGTCACTTAGCCAGTAATGAGCACCGTAATGGCAGCCCTCTGCCATCCAAGCGAACACAAATATGCGTCCCTGTGTGTTTTAAACACCTGTTAAGACCCCACTTAGCTGAGAGTGTGCTCGGCTGAGCCGCGATGTGATTCCTCCGCCCGAGGGTGGAAGCTGCAGACAGACGCAGAGTGAGAGTGTTGGAAAGAAAGGGGAAGGAAGGGAGAGAGATGGAGATGGACGCGGAGAAACAGAAGAGGTTAGAGAGGAGCGAGTTCTTCTCAGAGCTTCACTGTTACTGCCAGAGCCACTTGTTTCAACCTTCCTCCTCTAAGGGCAGCCAAGTGTGTTTACATGCCAACCGACTGCGTCCTAGCATGCGTTCTGCCTCCTCGGATCAGTGTCAGAGCCTCCCTGAGTGCACTGCTCCTGCACTTTCACCAGGAGAGACAGAGAATGAGACAAAGGGAGACAGGACATGGAGGCAAGTGACTTGGAAGAGCAGGGCTTTTCCCTGCAGGCGACAGCGCTGCAACTACCAATTATTTCCATTATCGATTAGTCTGCCGATTATTTTGATGATTATTTGGTCTGGAAAATGTGAGAAATGCTCATCACAGTTTCCCAGAGTCCAAAGTGATGTCTTCAGATTGCTTCTTTTGGCCAACCAACAGTCTAAAACCCTTCATTTACTACCATAAATGACAAAGAAAAGCAGCAAATCTTCTAATTTAAGAAGCTGGAACCAGCAAATGTTTGACTTCAGCTACTGATGTTAAAAGAGTTGGCAATTAATTTTCTTTCTATCGACTAATCATTGCAGCTCTAACAGATGATATGAGGACAAATCCCATCCGTCCCTGCATCTGTCCCTTTGCCTCATGTCATCCCTTGTCCCTTTCCTCTACCGTCTCCATCAAATAGAGCACTCATTCCATCGCCTGCAGTCATTACAGTATCAGTAAACTTCAGGAAGCACACGTCTTTGAACATATTGTGCATCACAGAAAGAGGCTGGTTTGTTGTTCTGCATGAGAGACGGCTGGATGCAGGCTTCCAGAGGAGATGAAGACTGCTGGTTATGTGCTGTTGGTCAGGTGGTAACCAGCTGACAGATGCAGCTTTCTCTCTCTCGGTCGGTTTTGTCGAAGCTTCTTTTGATGCCGGCCATCGGGGGCCCGAGCTGTGCTGCTGTTTTGAGGAGAGTGAGTCAGACTGTAATGGACCTTCTTGTGCTCCTGCCTGCCTACCTCTAAGATTTACCACCCACCTTATCTATTCACCGCAAACTCACTCACATAACTGTACACTGCACACACATTTTCTCCCTCGTTTATCTTTGCTTTCCCTCTCTTTGTCTTTGTCGCTCGCTGCCCCCCCCCCCTTCCCTCGCCACCTCGCTGTCTTTCTGCCTCCGTTCACAGACACAAAACAGGCCTTGTGTTCGTGGATGCTTGCAGGTTTTTGCTGATAAGAACATTTTCAACTCCAGAGTTGTTATTACTCCCTTATAAACTTCCTAACAGAGGGTGCAACTTCAATAATAAGACTTGGAAATGCTGGTGAACACCGTAATTGATTATCCATTTAAAGGATAAGGCTGGAGATATTCAGTGTTTTTCTTATTGCCAATACCAAAAATAAGTTGTATTAACAAGCGCTGATGTAGCTCCACACACCTCTGTGGGTAGTGATGAACCTGGACCTTGTAGTTTATCTCAACTCCATCCTTCAAGCACCACCCTGCTGTCATAAATACTCACTGAAGCTCTGAATGTGTATTCATCCCAAGAAAAGGACTATTTATTCCTGTTTGAGTAATGTTTGTAAAAAAAAAAAAAAACTACAGTGGTCAGTTGTTTTAGGAAATTCCTGAGCCCATTTTAAACATGGAGCTACATGTTTGTTACTGGTTTTCAGAAGATTATCAGGACATGGCAGGAGGAACCAGTGCATTGCATGTATTGAAACACGTGTTGCTGGCTTTGGTCTTTTCATGGGATTGAATAAAGGCTGCCTTAATGAACACCAGTTGAAAGAAACAGCTGCAGGTCTACATCAATTTAAATTACAGTAGTGTTTATAGTAAACATGTATTTACAGCAAACACAGACTGAAGGAGAAACCCCCACAACCCCAACAGGCTAGATTTCATGACAGTGCATGAACACGTCTGCAGCAAAGCAGTGCTGAGTTTCAGATGATTATCTTTAGAATAATCTAGAGTTTGACATGTGGTATGCGTCTCATGTGAGGTATTGATCATTTTTCCCTGTTGTTTGGCTGCTGGACATAAAGCAGGTCAGTAAATAGTATGTTTGAAAGCACAGTTTGAGCCACAAAGAAGATCAGAACACATCGTCTGAAGAAATGCATCCAGGTTTATTTTGTTGCTCTAACCCTGTCGTGCAAATTACATAAGATTCAATTTTTTTTTTCTGACACAAATTATGTAAGATCCTGTTGGTGTTGCATATGAAAGCTGTAGCTCTGCATCCTCTGCTGGAAGAAAAGACTGAAATTTTAAGTGTATGTCTGAAAAACCAGACAGCAGAAACCAAATCACACGTCCACGGACTCCCACATCAGCCACAAAAAAGTCTTTCAGCTGACCTGAGATAACCCGCCGCCACACTCCCCAGACCCCGCACAGCACAACAGACTTCATCACCCAAACCGCGTCTCTTCCTCTTCCTCCTCCCATCATTTCCTCTCCTCCTCCAGCTCTGTGCCAACTCTGCCCTCCTCTCCTTCTCCTTCTCTCCTCCTCCACTTCCCCTCCTCTGTTACTCTCCTCCTCTGCTTCTCATCTCCCTCCTCCTCCTCTTCCTCCTTCTCAAGGCTGTTCAGCCACCGTGAGTCATCCTCACCTGGTGAATAATTAAAACGTCTGAGACTCTCGCTCCGTCTGGCCGCGGAGGGTTGGTGGTAGAGGAGGAGGGGGGGGGAGCTGGAGTGATACCTTGCTCAACATCGCCTGAGGGGGAGTGTTATGGGCAGGATTATGAGCAACTGCTATCCATCCATCCATCCCTCACACACATTTGCTTCCACCGTCCTGGAAACAACTCCCTCAGCCCCCGTTCGCAACATGGCTGCCATGTTTTTTTCCTGGAATACCTGACACAGTGGAGCAGTAGTGGCTGCACGACTTAGTGTGCACAAAGCGGCGTAATCGTTCAGAGGACGGTGCCCGACGGTGCGAGGGTGTGCTTAGTAAATCCACGAGGACGGCAGGAGCTTTACGGCCGCGTTTGGCATTCAGTCACCCCCAAGATAATTGGATTAGGGCCACTTAAAACAGAGTAGCTGGGGGTATTGAGCCTCTTACTTCAGTGCTTATGTTATTATAAATGGCAGCATTGGGTAGTTTTTGCCTTTCCATCATCAGTGTTGCATCAGGTCCATTCTTTCGCGGCGTGACACCCGAATGGAAGGATATTACATCAGTTTGTGAATTATAGGCAAAATAAGAGTAGTCGCTCTCTGCCTCTTTGTCTCACTCTGACTGTGTGTGTTTATGTGTGTGTGTGTCTGTTGAGTTAGCACTGAAATAATCTGACCAGGGAGTATAGATGAATATGTCTTTTATTACATCGGGCAGCAGCTGGCACAGAGCTCAGTGCAGTAAAATGCAGCGCTGGCCGTGCGCTCGGTAGAGAACGAGGACAGCTTTTCACCCACTTCCAGGTATATCTGTTTGTACTTTTTGCTGATTGCATAAGTAGGAATATTATATCATCGTATTTCTTTTCACTCTGCCATTATAATTAGCATTCCTGGGGAAAAAAAAAAAAAGTCATGCTTGCAACAGCACTTTGGGGTGCTGTGTGGTAAAGGAATACATGAAGAGCGATATCAGCTCATTATGTTCTGTAGCAATGCTCCTAATCAGCACACTGGAGTCATTTACAGAAGACATACAGCTCTAATGCAACACTCCCCCCCCCCCCCCCCCCCGCCTCCTGGTACAATCTGCACTGTACCTGCACAGAGTACAAAGGTTTCTGCAGACGCACAAAAAAAAAAAAAAAAAAAAAAATCTGCAGGCTCTCACCATCTTATCCGACCAGTCTAATGTATGATCCAGATTCCCCACAGCTCTGACTCACTGTGTGCTTATTGCTAATACGCTGCAGAGTGTGAAATGAACTACTGCACTGGCTGTCATCTGACCAGCAGCCATTTCTCACCGCACACTGCAAGAATCTGATCAAATTCAGCGAAGGAGCCAAGAGAAAGGCCGAGGTGAAAATCAGATTTTACGCTTTGTCTGGCTTTCTGTAATAACTCCACGTCTTGATTACTTTATGCTAAGATGTGGTTAACTTCAGCGGCCTGTAACACACACAGTGGGTTGTTGGAGGCTCCCATCCCAGGGTCGAATTACTACTAGAACTGGATTCAATTATTTTTATTGGGATTGATTGGTCTTGTTCGGCGCAATGGAACCAATTAGATTCTCCCAAAAGTGCAAACCTTCCCCAGCCCCCCCCCCCCCCCCCCCAACATGCTGCGAAACACGCTCAATGTAACTCAAGGGGTTTCAATTAGTGATCGACCCTGGTCTGGTGGTTCCCATATATTTCTGACATCATGACATGCTGATGCTGTAGCTGCTTCCTTTTTTTCTGTTTTTGTGTGTTTTTCATTGAGCTACACCTTGCCCTGAGCTCTGATACACTACACACTGCTGCCAGTTGTCATTCCTGCCCTCACGGCCTTTCTCTCTTCCCTCTCTCATTACTCTGTCTCCTGTCACTCTTTCTTTCTCTCCCTGTCTTCTGCTTGCTGTTCGTCTCAGCTTCCGCTAATAACACCCATGCCTGGCAATCCCAGTCACGTAAGTTACTTTAATTTTCATTCGTTGCATCAGGAGCCTCGCTCTGCTCTCAGCCGTCCCGCTTGCTGGCGAGCGTTCTGCAAGTCAGAGTGCTCTCGTGGAGCGTCGCGCGCTCTCGCCAGCGAAGCGCTTGGATTATTCACGTACCGCTCACATTCTAAATCAGACGTAATTACCAGATGCTGAGATAACATTTCAAGAAATGACACACCAGATAGAAGAGAGCATGTTTTTACTCTCAAAGCTCAAACCGGTTTTTAAGACGGCACCCAGGAGATGACACCCAGAAGCAGCCGACGAAATTTTACACTGAATTTATCACACGGCTTCTGAAGTTCATACCAGATTCATTTTAGCCTCATTAGTCTTTAATGGTCCATATGTTCTGCTGAAAAGATGCCCAACCTCTGGAGGACTTTAGTTTAATGACTCCCCCTAGTGAGTAGAATCAACAGTCGGCAGTGGCTGTTAAAGTAGTCACTCCCTTGACTTTGTGCAAATGTGCTTTTGCAACAAAATGCGCCTGAAGCTCACAGGGCTGGACTGTTAAAGCAGTCCCTCCCTTTGGATCCTGAATGTCTGAAATATATTATTCCAAATTCAACTTTAAAGTGAGATCAGAGTGAATACTTTTTATTTTCCGAACCTGCTCAGATTTATCCTACCGAGGCCATTTTGTGTGCGGCCGCTCCATCTGCGGTGTCTTTCCAGAATTTATGGTTGCAGTTTGCCTCAGAGTCCTGGAGCGTTTGACTTTCCTTTCATAAGTGAATCATTGACCCGTCAGCGTAAACCCTTCCTGCAGGTTATTACCTCTTTTCACTGGTGTCAATCTTCAGTGATACCTGACATGAATATCATTGTTTGTCCTTTATTTTTATCTTGATATTTGTAACCTTGAACACTAGTGAAAGCAACAATGAATATCCCTCGTTAGAAAACACAGATATTGATTGTATTAGTACGACTTAATGTATCGATATGGAGTTTTTTTTATGTGTTTATATACATATTTTGTATGATATATGGTATATCTGCTCGAACTCTAAAACATTAAGTATATAAATGAGGCTTGTGACTGTAATATCACTAACTGGTCCTCGATTTCTCCCGACCCACCAGTGCGTTTTGCACCCTATCGGCCTCAAGACATCGCCCTCAAACCTCTGCTGTTTGAGGTGCCCAGCATCACCATGGACTCCGTCTTCACGGGCCGCGAGTGGCTCTTCC
This sequence comes from Chaetodon auriga, assembly GCF_051107435.1. Lineage (NCBI taxonomy): Eukaryota > Metazoa > Chordata > Actinopteri > Chaetodontiformes > Chaetodontidae > Chaetodon > Chaetodon auriga. The sequence continues at coordinate 4,308,548 of NC_135093.1, forward strand.
AGGAGATCGACGCCCACCTCAACAGCCCCAACGCCAGCACCAACCGTGGCGTGGCGGTGGTGGGGAACATCGGCTTCGGCAAGACCGCGATCATCTCCCGCCTGGTGGCGCTCAGCTGCCACGGCACCCGCATGAGACAGATCGCCTCCGACAGCCCTCAGGCCTCACCCAAACGTATGCACTCACCAATGCCTGCATGTGGTTTGAAGATGGCTTAAAATGAGAGTTTTTCAGAAACGCTGGACCGTCTCGCTGCAGCCTTTCTTGTGAGAATAACAGTGTGAAGAGATTGCATGAATGTGCCACGTGTTAGTGTGTTGTGCCGTCTTGTGTCCAGATGGAGAGGGGCTCCCTCTCACCCAGCCCCAGCCCACTCACGGCACCCTGGGAGGAGGCAGCTGTCCCGGGACCCCTGAGATGAGGCGACGTCAGGAAGAAGCCATGAGGAGGCTGGCGTCTCAGGTACCAGATACACCTGTGACCATGTACACACACGTGTTAATTTCAGCCTGTGTTTACAGACAAAACACCTTTAAGACTTCTGAGATAACGTGGGTGGGAAGATTTGTGGTCAATGGGTCGACTTCTTCCTCTCCCACTGGCTTCTTTTACACATACAAATGATTTATTTCTCAGCCAGGTGCTGCAAAAAGAAGCTTGTAGTGATTTTAATATGAAATTTCCAGCTTTTCAGTTGATTGCTGTGTGAAATGCACAAGCTCAGGCCTCTTCTGGGCATTTCTACCGGCCCACACCCAGTGTCAGGGGCCTCGTTTGCTTCCCACTGTACTGTCGGCTCTGTCTTTCCTTCTTTCTTCATCAAAGAGTAGCGCTGCGCACATGATTATTAAAAGGAAATATTGCTGTATCACTTAAACGGCCCTTTTTATATCGTGGTGAATTCGTTGTGTTTGTGGTTCAGCGTGAAATTCTCAGTCCGCCTGTAATTGAAAAACGGCAAGATAATTTTAAACGGCTGCTTTTTATGTCCTAATTTTTCAATTAGTGACGACATAGGTGGTGGGATAGCCAATGATTCGCTCTTTTGAAAACGCCTTTCCACAGTGCGAGCGCGGACACGGCTCAGGTTCAGTGAGAAATGATACGGATTCAAGCTTTTGAAAGAAAGTCAAAGTTTCGTGCCACCTGCAAGCTATCATGAGCTCACACAGGGTTCGCTCCTGAGGTGGTCGACTTCAAAACAGGAGCAGATAAGCTGGGACTTCGCTTTTAGCTCTTTTTAAAAAGGCTTTTCTGGCGCAGCTCTTTCTTGTCTTAAATGCTGCCTTTTAAAGCGTCGTTCCTGGAGTATTTAGCTTGTTTTAACTTGTCTGCGACGCGAGCCTATATGATGATTACTTCCCTGCTTTTCTTCAGTTCTGCTGTTGTACCTTGGTCCCCCTTCCCTGCTGCTTAGCCATCTGCATCCCCAGTCCCAGCCTGATGCATTATGCAGATGTGTTTAAAAAAGAAAAAACAACTTTGCCAGGGAGCCTTATGAAATATTTATACCTGCAGAAAGCCATTTCCCAGCCAAGCTATTAGATCTTGTTAACTCTGTGCATTAATAATTGAGCTCACCCCGTTTTTCACCCCTTTTGTTTTAAAGCCCTTTATTCCATTGTGCCCAAAAATTAGCATTCCATTTTGATTAGTCTTTTTTTTAATTTTCCTCCATCCCCTTTTCCTCCCTGGCCTCTGATCGCTGTCACTGCCTCCGAAAATCCAAACTCTTTGTGATCTCTCAGTCCCCAGGAGCGCCTGGTCACACCTGCTGCTATTGTTTTGCCGGCTAACCTCTCAGAAAATTCACCTGCCCCCAACTAGTTTCTAATATCCCGACATGTCCGCCCAAAGGCTTCTCATTCATTCAGTCGTTCATTGTCGTTCATTCAAACATGTTTCAAGCACGTGGCTGTGAAATATTACAGTTTAACGCTTGACTTCTTGTGCCACAATCATCGAACACATGAGCATGCATGAGCTAACTCCGAATCAGTCTCTCTTGGCAGCCGGAAGCGATGAATTATTAATAGCTGAAACCGTACAGCGAAACGAGTAGTATTATGTTTCATTATACTGCGATCATCCACCATGAAGTTGACTCAATCCCAAATGAGTTGTAGCTGTAGTAGACGCTGGGAAAACTGGCTCTGTGCTGACGGAGCCCTGAAAAAAGTATTATTTCTAAAAGTGTGTCATCTGGCTCCCGTGCTCCCTGACACTGATCTTCAATCAGTTTTGCAATACCCAAAGGCTGGCAAAGGTTAGGATTACCAGGAGGGAAATGGAAGTGTTCACCTTTATATTTCTCTGACCTGCCTGCAATCGTCTCCCAACTCTCTGTCGCCCCCAGGTGGTGGCGTACCACTACTGCCAGGCGGATAACGCCTACACCTGCCTGGTGCCGGAGTTTGTGCACAACGTGGCGGCTCTGCTGTGCCGCTCGCCGCACCTCGTTGCCTACAGGGAGCAGCTGCTGAGGGAGCCTCACCTCCAGAGCATTCTGAGTCTGCGCTCCTGCGTCCAGGACCCCCTGGCCTCCTTCAGGAGGGGGGTCCTAGAGCCCCTGGATGCACTTTACAAAGGTGAAAAGCTTGCAGTTGGAAACAGTGTGAGGTAGCGGTGGGTGGAGGAATGGTGCAGATCACTCACTGAAGTAAAAGTACTGCAGTCAAAACCTTACTTACTTACTAAGTTTGTAAGTATTTTCAAATAAATGTTATCAAAGCATCACAAGTAAAAGTACTCATAGTGCAGTAAAATATTCCCTGTCAGTGTTTTTCTATCATATCTGATGTTTGGGGATGAATATTAATGCGGCATTAATGTGTTTGCTGCATTTTACTGCTGGAGATGTTTAAGGTTGAGCTCATTTGAACTACTTTATAGACCGTGGGCTCGTTTAATCTACAGCAACACATCATATTCTATAAGATCATCATGTGTTTGTGGTGTTGATGTCCTCTGAGAACCACGTATCTGTAAAGACAGAAAAACAGCCTGTTTTCATCTTTGTGACGACGTCTTTTCCAGCTGATCCAAGAAAGAGTTTATTTAGCTGAAGGAGGAGGAGTTTCTTAACACATAAAGGAAAACTTCAGTTTATGAGAAAACACCAAAAATCACAGAATTTGGAGATATGTGGTTTTCACTGGACAGAACAGGTATGAAAATTTGTAATCTGAAAAGTAACTAAAGCTGCCAGACACATGTAAAAAGAAGAATATCTGCCTCTGAGATGTGGTGAGGTAGAGCAGAGTAAAATGGAAACACTCAAGTAAAGTTCAAGTACCTTGAATTTGTACTTAAATACAGTACTTGAGTAAATATACTGAGTTACATTCCACTACTGTTGTTAACTCCCAAATCTGAATGCGTTCATGGTGGTTTAAACCCCAACACAGAGATCAAAGCTCACAGAATGGACTGAAGGTCCAAAACAACAATAATATCACGCAAAAACTGTTTTAAAATGATCGATTCGCAGCATTAAGACTTTATTCTGTGATGCGACTGTTCAAGAAAAATGTCTGTTCTCCAGAACTTAAAGGGAAAAGCACAACAACACTGGATTTATCTCTTCTGGAGCGTCTGGATGTCTGAAATCATCTGTATAAAGTAATAATCTGTTGCATTAAAAAAAGAAAAATGCTCTGTTTATACAGAATCAGAGGACTACAGTAATCCACAGCTCCAGGTGATTAGAAGGCCTTTCAGAGTCTTTCTGCCTCTCACCCGCTCGGTGTAACCTTGATTTATTTTGCTCTGTTCGTCTGAATGTTTTCACGCTCTTCAGAATAATCTTGAATTTGTAATAATTTAAAGGTATTTGCCTCATTCAAATACAGTGCTTCAGGCTATTTATTATTGATGCCCCTTCAGACCTCAGTATCCAATTTATTCGTTGACTGGAACCTTTGGTGCATGATATTAGATGCTTCTTGTGCTCGATGTGCTCAATATGATCAAGATCAACGTTCCTAATCTCTGTGCTGGAACTGACTTTTCCTCAAACCTCCTCACTCGCCAAACTGACCTTCACAGGTAATAATATTGTCCCAAGAGACCAAAACAAAACCTGTGATGAGTGAAATGTGACTGTGGCTCAGCTAAGAATGAATCTTGAAGCTAAAGATGGAGAACTTTTTTCATTGCAGTCTGTCATTTATATAGATATGCCGTCCTTTTTCAGAGAGGAAGATCAACTCCGAGGAGGACCTCATCATCCTCATTGACGGTCTGAATGAAGCAGAGTTCCACAAGCCGGACTACGGAGACACCATTGTGTCCTTCCTCACCAAAACCATCAACAAGTTCCCTCCCTGGCTCAAGCTGGTGGTCACAGTCAGAACTACGTTACAGGTGAATGAATCTGCTGTTTCACATTCAGTCAGACTCAGAAAGTTGTGTTTTTAATTCAGCGTGGAGGGTTTTTACATCAGCGTTACCAGCAGGTTATTTTTGCATCAGCTGGAGGTCCCTGACTGACTGTTGAGTTTGTCTTGAATACAGTTCTGCCCTCTTTGTCTCTGACCTTTTCATATTTCCTCTATTATGCAGAGAGCATGAAAAAAGTCTATTTATAATCTGGCTTTTTTCCCTCCCTGTACCTTTCATTCATGGGAAATTAATTAAGTGCATGTTATACTTTGTTCTTGACCTGTATATGAACCATTGCAAGCGTGTAAGGCTGCTGCCAGATTTATCGAGCTGCCGTGTCTAAAAACGAGTCGCTGGCTGTTCAGGAGATCACCAACGCGCTGCCGTTCCACCGCATCTCTCTGGACGGCCTGGAGGAGAACGACGCCATAGACCAGGACCTGCAGGGCTACATCCTGCACCGCATCCACAGCAGCCCGGAGATCCAGAACAACATCTCGCTCAACGGCAAGATGGACAACACCACCTTCGGCAAGCTCAGTGCGCACCTCAAAGCCCTGAGCCAGGGCTCCTATCTGTACCTCAAGCTCACCTTTGACCTCATCGAAAAGGGCTACCTTGTCCTCAAAAGCTCCAGCTATAAGGTACTGAGCTATTGCCTGTTCGTAAGGGTCTTCACGGGTGTAGCTGAGACTCGAGTGGCATGAGTGAGAGATGCGAGGCTCATAATTCACCCAAATCTGAACACATAGATGTGATACACATATTGTTAGATGAAGTGCGACGTCGTGAATAAACATCCATTAATCCGCCTAGAAATCCTAGAAAAATAGATGTTCCTTGCTGCAGAACTTGCCTTAGAATCACCAAGTTTTCCTTAGTATCAAAGTGATCTGCTTCTAGTTATCTGTACATGAATGATCACATTGCAAACAGGAACTGCTAATAGCTAATTCAGCATACTTGTTACGGTGCCAGTTTGCCAAAATGTCAAAAAATATAGGCTGAGAAAACAGGGCCTAAAGCGTAACTCCTTAATCCATAGCAAAAGGACAGAGATGAGGAGGTGTTTGGAGGGTCCAGATGAGGGGGGGCCCACTGTGTCAGACTAAATTTGGTGCTCATAATCTGCAAAGGCAGCGCTTGAAAAGCATTTTTATTTATCTGCACTCTGGCATGCTTTGCGTAAAAGTAGTTTCATGAAGTCTTTGACTGGAGGAGCCGCACACCTTTTTGATAAATAATGCAGCTGAATTGTTTTAGTGTGCATTTCATAATGAAATATGTTATCTCATACCCCCAGATTCATTTAATTTCATGTATTCAGAAGTGCTTCCAGACTCCATAAGAAATGACAGCTTATAAATTCACATTCTTCTCTCTGAGGAAGACCACGTGGAATAGTTGAAGACGTGCTGTACAAACACGATGCATCATTCATGTTCTGTAGAGCCGATCCAGAGGAAGCCAGCGGTGCGATTCACGCTCTCTCCCTCCTTCTTCAGGTGGTTCCAGTCAACCTGGCGGAGGTGTACCTGCTGCAGTGCAACATGCGCTTCCCCACGCAGTCGTCATTCGAGCGGGCGCTGCCTCTGCTCAACGTGGCCGTGGCCTCGCTCCATCCGCTGACCGATGAGCAGATATATCAGGCCATCAACGCTGGTTCACTGCAGGTAGCCGTCCTAAAATATACCAGACCTTTTGAAGGGAATTGATGTATTATAAAATGGCCTCGCTGATCCAGTCAGCATCAAAGTCAAACTTCTCATTTAAAGAGCAGGATTTTTATGTGCATTAAATATGGGGTTTATGAAAAGGTCTTGGTTGCCGTGTGAAGTCGTCTCCAGCTGATCTGTGATTTTTACTCCGTCCTTCAGCTAAAATACTCTGATTCAATCGGAAACCAGAGCATGTCATCACATGTTTATTTAACGCAGTCAGGCAGGATTAAAGGGACTGAAGACGGATTTCTTCAGCCAGCGTGTTACTGTGAGGGATGAGGTTTCCTGCCACATTAGAACAGTTTCAGGTCGTTTGTATCACATTTCTGTGTTTTATTTTAACTGGCTAATCCACACAAGCAAAATATTTAACGATCGACCTCATTAACTTCTCTGGTTTTTGCAACACGTTTCCAACAAGTTGGTTCAGGAGCAGCAAAAGACTGAGATGATGTGGAACGCTCCAAAAACACCTGTTTGGAACGTTCCACAGGTAAACAGGTTGATTGGTAACAGGTGAGAGTGTCATGATCAGGTGTGAAAGGGGCGTCCTGGAACGGCTCAGTCGCTCACAGCGAGGATGGAGCGAGGTTCACCTCCTCAGAAAACTGTCGCTGGAGTGCAAACGATTGAATTCTGACGATTGAATTTTTAACTTACCCTGAACTGTTGGTTATTTATCAATGAATATTAAATGTCCTTTAGAGATACAAGTTTTTAGAGGCTTTAACGATTTAAAGAAAACATCATCTTTTTTTTTTTTCTTTACTCGAATGAAAAACTGATTAAATGCAGGTTTTATTGAATTTGTGCTGGAAGACTGACGCATGCAGAAGTGCTCTTCAGCTTGCTATCAAGATGAAAGAAAGATTTTTTTTTGTGTGTGTTTACTGAGCGCTGAGGTTAATTCACTCTGTGCTCGTAAATGTCTAAACATTAAATATTTCATCCATTATCATAGAAACAGAACTTCCAGGAACAGATTGCAGTGAAGCGAGTCGTTCCACGCTGAGAGAACTGGCTAATATCAGCACGAGGCAGCTAGAAATGATAACTCACTCTGAGACACTGTGTGCTGCAGGGCACGCTGGACTGGGAGGATTTCCAGCAGCGTGTGGACAACCTGTCGGTCTTCCTGGTGAAGAGGAGGGACGGCACCAGGATGTTCGTGCACCCCTCCTTCAGGGAGTGGCTGATCTGGAGAGAGGAAGGAGAAAAGACCAAGTTCCTCTGCGATCCGAGGTGAGGACGGCGGGCTGGAAGGGACCGGACTGTCTGTAATGAAGACGACTGCTGCTGGAAGGAAGCAGCAGTTGTTGAATTTTCCCATCTGGAAACATGAAGTAGCTTCAGAAGTGACTGAATCATTAGTTGTATGTCTTATCTTCATCTGCTGCTCCACAAATACGAAATCACTAAATCTCAGCTGTTACTAATTCTGATTGAATATCATTATGAAAACATGAAAAGGTCTTTTATTCTGAAATATATTGATTTTATAATTTAAGGAATAGAATTACACAGTATTTAATCCCATTCAAAAGTTCCCATTCACCACTTTCTTTACCAAAAATATGACATTTACTGATTCTTGTTGCTTCTGTGTCGTGTGTAACATCCCAGAATGTCATTTTAAGGCCACAGCCGTGACTGTCGCTGTATAAAAAGAAGCCTCTCTTTTAGCTGCAGGAACATTATGTTTATCTAGCGTGCGGAATGTTTTATTTCCTGTTCCTTAATTAAAACCGACTGCACCAACTGTGCAGACGATAAGGCGATGTAATGACCTGATGAGTCAGTCTGAAGTATTGAAAGATTGCGTGTTGGTCCTCTCTGCAGGAGCGGTCACACGCTACTGGCCTTCTGGTTCTCTCGGCAGGAGAACAAGCTGAACAGGCAGCAGACTATTGAGCTGGGCCATCACATCCTCAAAGCACATATCTTCAAGGTATACCATTATTTGTCTCCACGCACGCACACACACACACACACACACAGCTGCGGTCTGGCTCCACAGTAATGAATATTTACACTCTATCTCTGTGTTCAAGGGTCTCAGCAAGAAAGTCGGGGTTTCCTCATCTATCTTGCAAGGCCTGTGGGTATCCTACAGCACAGAGGGCCTTTCAGCTGCACTTTCTTCACTCCGAAACCTCTACACTCCCAACATCAAGGTACAGGCAGAGCAGAGAGGAGTCATACTTACAGAATATTTCAACATGTTCCAATCTGCTTCTGAAATGTGCTTCATGGAAATCTTCCTCTCTCTGGACTGAGATAGTTTCAATATTCTAAGTTCTGCTTTGCTCAGGTAACTTTTTATTTCCTCATTCCGTGTTTTTTTTTCCATCTTTGTTTGTGTTTGTGTGTCCAGGTGAGCCGGCTGCTGATGCTGGGCGGGGCCAATGTTAACTACCGTACAGAGGTGCTGAACAACGCCCCCGTCCTGTGCGTCCACTCACACCTGGGCTACATGGACATGGTGGCTCTGCTGCTCGAGTTCGGCGCCTCTGTCGACGCCCCGTCTGAGAGCGGCCTCACGCCGCTGGGCTACGCTGCCGCTGGGGGACACATGGCCATCGTGACCGCGCTTTGCCGCAGGAGAGCGAAGGTGAGTGATAAAAAAAGGGAGAGTGTGTGGGGAGTGGCGCTGTATTGTCCTTGCTGTTCGCCTTCCTGATCAACGTTCCGTCAACAGGTGGACCACCTGGATAAGAACAGCCAGTGCGCCCTGGTTCACGCGGCCCTGAGGGGCCACATGGAGGTGGTGAAGTTCCTCATCCAGTGTGACTGGGGCATGGGGCCGCAGCAGCAGTCACCACAAACCCAACAACAGGCGGCCTTCACCAAGAGCCACGCGGTCCAGCAGGCCCTCATCGCTGCAGCCAGTATGGGATACACAGAGGTGCGGTGGGGGGGTGGGGGTGGAGGAGGGCGATGGGGGTGACGGTGGTGTCATGGTTTGATTATTGTACCCTCCAGTGAGACATAATGAAGTCTTCAGCTCTTTTAGGGACTCTGAGTCTTAAAGCTAAAATGATTAAAGGCATAAAATGAGCTCCTGTAACTATTACTGCTTCCATAGCGCCTCTAACTCCAACGCTCATTTTACTTTTTGGAGCGCTTCTGTCTTAAAGGTTGATATCTGTTGAGGTAGATTTTGCTAGAGGAAAATGTTGGATGTAGTCATTATTGCGACAGTCTGTGTTCACACCGAGGTTGTTGAGAGACACCAGAACAGCTGCTGAAGCTGCTCGTTGGGTCACAGGACAGACAGCAGACAGCGCCGACACGTTGACACTGCATGACGCTACTTTTCTTAGTAATACCGTGATTTGTTTGTCATATGTTTCACTGCAGTTTAATTTTCAAAACACACTAAATGTGAGCGCCAGGAGAGACGAATCAGACGGTGAAATATTTAATCAAACAGACTCAGAGAGGAAGCACAAATCTCTTCGCAGACCAGTAAACTTACACTAATTTGAATTTTAGAGAGAGCGAAGGATAAAGACTGGGAGTATGATGGAAGTTATGGAGATAGAAAGATGTAAAGAGGGCCAATTAAGGGCGAGAGGAACCATGTATGAATCAACTTTATGTGGTAAATCCTGAGGCTTTAAATAGGCCGAAGCTGATGGAAATGTGGTGATTGATGTCGTTGCTAATGATGACTGTCAGTCACATAAATTCAGCCTTTTCAATAAAATTCAATTCAAAAGGAAAGTAGATTTATGATAACAGGTGGTTTTATTTTTATCTTTTATCTGATTAAAGTAAACTTGGACATTAATCTGCGTCTTCTTGAATCTTGTCCCCCGTCAGATCGTGTCCTACCTGCTGGACCTGCCAGAGAAAGATGAAGAGGAGGTGGAGCGGGCCCAGATCAATAACTTTGACACTCTGTGGGGGGAGACAGGTGGGAATACCTACTGCAGCCAGACATTATTACACCAATAAAACCCTGCATGCAGCGCTGACGGAGGGCTGTGAACGCTTAGTGGTTCATGTAGCTGTGAAATCCCTGGACTTCATGCAAAAATACACTAGTTTGTCCTGAGACTCAGGGTTTGTCTGCGCGAGGCGGAGCGCTGCAGTGCGGATATGAGCGATCGTTCTTGTGTGTCTGCTGCTGCTGCTGCTGCTGCTGCTGCTGCTGCTGCTGCTGCGTCAGATGCTGATGGCAGTGCAGTGGTGTCATTGGAGCACAGACGGGGCTGGGCTCACACAGAAGAGGGGGAGGCGGGGGGGAGGATGTTTGTGATCCAGGGCGCCCAGAAACGGCTTGCCCTGTGGCAGGCTGTTGGGAAATGTTCTGTATCATTGTAACCTAAAGCCATCAAAGCTCATTGCTTATTCCCCCGGCCGCCGTGATGGGAAAGCTGCTCCTCACTGTCAGCTGAAGGACTCACTCAGCCCTGCTTTCATCGTCTATAAGGATGACGGTTGTTCTGGAAGATGACTTGTAATCGCAGTGTTACTGGATAGGTCGGCTGAAAATACATTATTCTTTACAGCAGCTGGAGGCGTATCGGCGTGTGCGGATATACTTGCTGAACTGTGCAGATCAAAGCGTCCTTCCAGCAGAGAGTCGACGGGTTGAAACTAAAGCTGAGCCGATACGTCGGGTGATATTTCTCACTGCAGCTGTCAGTCAGCTGAGAAGTAACAAGAACTTAGAGTACAGAAACGGTCGTTCAGAGACAGTGTCATTACATAGTTTGTCCAGCAGAGGGCACTGACAAAGTGATTTTTCCACTGTAAAAAGTCCTGCAAACAAAAAGAAATCTAAGGGATCCGTACTAAGCTGTCATCAGATTTTTTTAAACTCAGTCAGTATCAGCTTCAGAACTGCAGTATCTGTCGGGTTACAGGTGAATCTGGGGTCAGCCCTCCGCCCCTGTGGGGCTGCTGCCACTCGACTTTAAAGAGATTTGTTCCCTCAGCTTAAATTATTCCAATTATAATCATTACATTTGAGAGGATGTCTTTTCAAAGGCCTCTGCTCCCAAAGTGTCACGGGTATACCTTATCTTCTTCTTCTTCTTCTTCTTCATCCTTTTCTTCTCTTCACTTCTGTCTGGCTACAATATTTTTTCGTATAATAAGAATGTTTAAACGACAGAAACAATGTTAAAGTGGTCACTCGTAGAGATTCAGAGAATTATCACCTGGACCTGCAGCTCCCCTCAGTTTTAAGAGCTTCATAGTGAGTTTCAGCTCGTTGTTTAGGTGTCCGGCTGCAACTTTACTGTTCTGGTTCAGTCTCGCCGCTCTCATAGAGTCGTTTTTGGCCACAGACGGCAGCTGTTTTCAGCGAAAAAGCTCTAAAAGCCCACTGCACTTTAGCTGCTCAGACACAATTAGCAACTAACTGGTGAACACAGTGGAGCATTTAGCAGCTAAAGACTCGGATATTTCCCTCAGGAGGTGATAAAAACCAAAAACAGAGCTGGGAGAGGGTGATTATTGGACAGTCATCATCCAGCACTCACCAGGTGGACACAAACACGACTCCGAATGGCTGACAGTGTTGCTCTTTAACTGCTGGATGTGTTTGCTAACAAGTTCAACTTATAAGGCGATGATGTGTTGACAATGTGTTCACAACTTACTTCTACAAAAATCAGTCACCGCAGGTTTGGTAGTGACTTTGTAGGCGTCCTCCTGCGTCTTCTGACAAAAATCGAGTGCATGAAGGCAACCTGAAGAACTGAAAGCCTGATTTCTATCCACCATGTCCGTCACCTCAGCCCTCATTCACTGTGTTTGTGCGTCCAGCTCTGACTGCGGCTTCTGGTCGGGGGAAGCTGGAGGTTTGTCGTCTGTTACTGGAGCAGGGCGCAGCCGTGGCCCAGCCCAACAGGAGAGGCATCGTCCCGCTGTTCAGCGCCGTCCGACAGGGACACTGGCAGATCGTGGACCTTCTCCTCACACACGGCGCGGATGTCAACCTGGCTGACAAGCAGGGTCGTACTCCTCTAATGATGGCCGCCTCAGAGGGACACCTGGGCACTGTCGAGTTTTTACTGGCTCAAGGTAAAACAGGCTTTATGCATTATGACATGAACACAAAATATCCAATATAATACAGATGTGTAAATTGGTTGCAAAGGAAATGAATATCTTTATCTTTGGCGTTCAGAGTCTGACATGAGGTCTGCGAATCAAAATGACCGTGATTAATGTTAAGTTTAAAGGATTCGTGCAGGGCATCCTCCTGAATTGCTCCGTTAAACACGTCTTCTTAACTCCAATCACTTCGCTGCTGCTCTCAGCCTGTTTTGACAGCAATTCCTCTGTGTCTTTCCCTATTTGGAGTGGATGCAAACGCAAAAAGTCCGACCTGACAGACGTACAGTTGAGTCAGATTTGACTCATCCGTCGAACCACTGAGGAGAAAAGCTTGTGGATGCCGGAATATAGAGAGTTCATAACAAGTGTGAATGTTTCCAGTGCTAATGTCTGAACGAAGAACACAATTCTCTTTTCTCATATTTGTCTAAACCCCACAGTCATTCAGAAAAAAGCACACAGTCACTGCACTAATAAAAAAAAAGCATAATTACTGTTTTCAAATTGTGTTTACAGTAATTACAGCCAAATTAAATCAGCAACAGATTTTAAAAAATCCATCAAAACGAATTAAGCAGTTAGATATGAAATAATGAAAATGACAAACCACACAGCCGCAGATGGAGCGTGTTTAGTGAAGGACGCCTGGCTCTGTGTCACCGCCGCCGTTTGCTTTCCCAGGAGCCTCTCTGTCTCTGATGGATAAGGAGGGTCTGACCGCTCTGAGCTGGGCCTGTCTGAAAGGCCATTTACCTGTCGTCCGCTGCCTGGTGGAGAGCGGAGCCGCCACCGACCACGCAGACAAGAACGGACGCACGCCCCTCGACCTCGCCGCCTTCTACGGAGACTCTGAGGTGGTAAGTGGCCACAGGGCGGGGCATCGCACCTCCGCTCAGAAATCTGTTTGGCTTTTTGTTGCTTCACTGGGATGTTTGACCTTCACTGTGCAGACGGGTGTTGCTCAGATTCATCTGATGAAGAGGGAACTTCGTCCAATATTCAACATGTGAAGGAAGAGACGTCCTGCTTTTAGTATTTTAACTTTTAAAGCATCGACATAAAGTAGATTCTGGTTTTTCGGTGAGGGAGAACCAGCAGATGTAACCACGTTTTTGTGGAAAAACAACATCAGATATGAATCATTAATCCGTGCAGAGCATCTTTATGTATCTGAAAACATGTTTGGAGGGAATCTTTAATTCTTGTTTGGTGCAAACTGAGAGGTGTCAGTATCACACTGTCAAGTACCAAAACTTGGCGTCAGATGCTTCCTCAAAGAGCCAGTTTGGGTTTGAAATGTTGCACCTCTCTTAATGTGAGAAAGATGAAACTGTAAGCGTCTGGAGCAGATGAGGGAGTTTTTGGACTCGGCGCTTGGACGACTGTTCTCACCACGTTTCTTTGTCTTTTCAGGTCCAGTTCTTGGTGGACCACGGGGCCATGATAGAGCACGTAGACTACAGCGGGATGCGTCCTCTCGACAGGGCGGTGGGCTGCAGAAACACGTCGGTGGTGGTCGCCCTGCTCAAGAAAGGAGCCAAGATAGGTAAGAGCGGGTCAGCAGAGCGAAGAGCCCACCGTTTAGCTCACAGAGGACCTCTTTTAGATGCAGCATCCTTGTCCTGTAGCGCCACAGCGAAAGGTTATTTGCCTGCCGTGAAATGAGATACAACTTGAGATTGTATTTTGGTTGAAAAGGTCACGCTCTGGAGTTCAAGCATGAGCTGCATGAAAGACAATGAAGGGAGAAGCCAGAGATGAAAGCGCACTTCCTTTTAAGTACCCACTTCCCTGCTGGTCATTGCGGAGCACTGTAGCATTTTCCTGCGATCAGCCATGGACTGGGGTTTGTGTCTCCATGCAGCTTAAACCACTTCCTGCTCCTGTATGTCATCCGCCCCCTCCGCTGCCGCATCGTGCTGCTTCTCCTCAGCTATTTATGGCTCTGATGTGTGTTTCTTTTTATCGTACTACTCTTGCCGCTGTGTTGTTTTGCTCTCTCTCTCTCTCTGTCATGTTCTCTCGGTGCCTCTGTTTGTCTCTATCGCTCACGCTATCTCCCAGTTTCTCCCTCAATCACATGCTCTGTCTCTGTGTTCCCCCGCGGTCGCTCAGAGACAGGTTGTTATTAGCGCTTGCGGTGTTTCTTTTCGGTATGTTTTTCTTTTCCGCTGAGGCACTTATCTCCGCTTCTCACTGCTGCTTCTTTTTGTGTTCCTTTTTTCTCACTTCTCCTCCTCCTCCACCACCACTGCCATCACCTCTCTTTCTCTCTCACCTTCTTGCCGTTTCTCTCTGGCAACTCTGCCCCACCCCTCGCTCCGCCCTCCCACTTACACTCCTTCCCTTGCTCATGACCTCCTTCCTCCTCCTCCTCCTCCTTCCCCTCCCGCCCCCCTCCCTCTTGCCCCTATCCCCCGCCTCTCTCTCCGGCCCCAGGATGTCAGACGCTGCCCAGTCGGCCCCGAGGTAAAGCCAAGGCTGTCGACTTCTCACCCCACCAGGCATTTTGACAGCTCTATCTCCTCTCTCTGTGTTGTCTGTGTCGTCCTAAGTGTCGGCAGGCCAGCTTAGCTACCAAAACCTTCTCAAACCTTCACAAATAATAACATGCAAAGGTATTAGCACTGACAGTGATGCAGTCGGGATTGCCTAGAGGTAGATGCTAACGTCCAAGTGGTTAATGACAGCATGCCCGGCCTCCAGCCTGCGACGTCGTACCGAGGTGTTGACCTTTCCATCCCACAGATGCATGACGGAAGGCCTCAGTAACACTTGCGTGGTCGTGACCTAGCAGAAAATGCATGTGTTTGTAATTCCTCTGTGCCACCGCCACCACAGACTGAGGTGATAAACCACTGTACTGTGCATCGTTCATCTTCCAGACGTTTCCACAGTGTCAGCTAGGCCAGTCAGCGGCATTCCCACCCTCACCACCACCCTCACCACCACCACCACCACCACCAGCTCAGGGGACAGCTAACGCCTGCAGAGCTCTGTTATATCCCTCCTGCTTGCCTCTTTTGTTTCTTGTACCCGCCCTGTGTCTCCTCGTGCAAGATCCCCTCCTTTTCATCCCTGTGGTGTGTGTGTGTGTGTGTGTGTGTGTGTGTGTGTGTGTGTGTGTACATGTGTCAAGGATTGCTGTTGCGCAGATACAGAAAAGACACATCAGTTTCAGTCAAGCGGTTTTTGTTGGATTTTTCAGTCATAAGACAGTCTGCAGGGATGAAGCGTCTTTTTTTTTTTTTTCTTTCTTCTTCTTCTTCTTCTTTTTGAAACACGCCGCTCCCGTTCGCATTCACCGGGAGCTTTTCCTGCTTTTCCGCTCTTCTTGATCACATCCCTGAATCAGCCACTAGCACAAAGAATTACTGTTCATCTGCACTTCTTGACAAGACAGAAAAATGTGTCTCGATGGAAAGACATGACGACGTGATTATTTTATTGTTTGTTTGTTTTTTACTCTACGTGTGCTCTGGGTTTGCCTGGGCCAAAACATATTTGCAGATAATCACAAATTCTAGCCCTTGAGAGCAATCAAAATGTGCTCATTCTGCACTCCGATCAGACAAATTTAACTTGATCAGCATTAAAGAAAAGCTCAGAATTATTGGCAAATGGTGTTTGACCCAGGTGTGACGTCCCACAGCGAGGTCTCAGTGCTCTCGAGGCGTCAGAGCAGATTTTTGTGATATTTCCTCTGCAGTGGATTGCCTGTCTTTTCTCCTCCATCCCCCATCTTGGCTGTCGTCCTCACCCGTTATTATCGTTGTGTGTGGTGTGACTCCCAGTCGCTCCTCCCTTTCGTCCTCCTCTGCTTATTTCTGTGTGTCTTTCTCACTGTGGTTTTTTTTTTTTTTTTTGTTTTGTTTTTTTTTTTTTTCATCTGCTCCTTCCTGTGTTACCCAGGTCCAGCCACATGGGCCATGGCCACCTCCAAACCCGACATCATGATCATCTTACTCAGCAAACTCATCGAGGAGGGGGACAGCTTCTACAAGGTCGGAGAGCACGTTTCATGGATTTAATTACAGATGTGATTTGAAGTGTGAAATATAAAACTATACTGCTGTTATGAGCAATATAGACTTAAGGTAAAAGGTAAAAATAATGTGTTATATATGGTAGAAAATGAAAGTTATATATAGAATTCTGTCACAGTTAACCTTCAGTACAAACAAGACAAGCGAGGGAGGTTAACCAGACTTCTTTCTGTTTGTCCGGCAGAAGGGGAAGGTGAAGGAGGCAGCGCAGCGCTATCAGTACGCCCTCAAAAAGTTTCCACGCGAAGGCTTCAGCGAGGACCTCAAGACATTCAGGGAACTCAAAGTGTCACTTTTCCTCAACCTCTCCCGATGTCGGAGGAAAATGAACGTAAGTCAGCGAAGGACGGGGAAAAAAAGCCAAAATGTCACCGTCTCAGGGATTTACCAGAGCAGACTTCTGCGACATTTATCAGATTAAATAACCGAACAGTATAGCGGATAATGCTGTCGGCCATATTTTCCTGTCTTTATATGTTTTGGGGGTTGTTCAGTAGTTTTCTCTTGTGCTCAATCTCTGCAGGACTTTGGGATGGCTGAGGAATTTGCTACTAAGGCACTTGAACTGAAACCAAAATCTTATGAGGCATACTATGCCAGGGCACGCGCCAAGCGTAGCAGCAGGTACGCACCGTTCATCAAATACATGTTGACGTGTCCCCGGAGCTACAGTCTGGACATCATTTCAGTCGTTAAAAATAACCGTTTTTTGTTTCCAGACAATTTCCTGAGGCCTTAGAGGACCTGAATGAAGCCATAAAGCAGTGCCCCAACAACCGAGAGATCCAGCGGCTGCTCCAGAGGGTGGAGGAGGAGTGTCACCAGCTCAACCAGGAGGAGCACCAGCAGCAGGACCTGGAGCTGGAGCCTCCTCCCTCCCCTCCTCCTACGCCTCCCCCCGAAGAGGAGGAGTCCCTGTCCCTGTCCATGCCTCTTCCCCCTCCCCCGGAGCCCCGTCTAGAGGACATGGAGCCCGTCCAGGACCTGTTTGAGGATGAGGACTACCTGGAGCAGGAGCTGGAGGCCATGTCTGTGGGTCTGCCTCCGCCGGAGTCTCACAGCAATCCTTCCAGCCTTCCCATCATCCAGAGCCCACCGCTGTCCCCCACACATCCAGATCAGATCTACCTTGGTGGGGGCTCACCCATGGGCCAGCCCTACGAATATCACCCCACCTCCTCCTCCATGTCCTCTCCAACCCGCGGGACATACCAGCCCACATCGCCTTCCCTCTCCCCGACACATCAGAACTCGCACTACCGGCACAGCCCGCCTCATACCTCCCCGGTGCACCAGCAGTCCTACGGCTTCAGCCCGCCTTCTATGGGTACTGGGGGTCAGGGGATGGATCACCAGAGCCCGCCGCCTTCCCCTTTACGTCGGGCTGCGCAGTACAGAGCCAGTCCTCCAGTGGAGAGCGTTTGTCTGTACAGGTCCCAGTCCGGCTCGCCCGTGCGCTACCAGACGGAGCAGCTCCCCGGCCGACCCAAATCCCCCCTCTCCAAGATGAGCAGCCAGCGTTCATTCCAGCTGAGCTCACAGCCCTCGCTGTCCTCCCAGCACCACCAAGCCCAAGGCCTCCGTCTTCAGCCTTCCATAGCCCAAATAGTCCGCACGAACCAGCCCAGCAACGTGATGGGCAACAGCCTTTACGGGGGCCAGATGGGCCACTCCATCGGTGGACGCTACCAAGGGGGCTCAGTGGACGTGGAAAGCCGGCTTGTGTACCAGCCTTCCCTGGATGGACGGTCCATGCCCCAGGTCCAGGCGAGCCTCAGCTCTGGGGCCCTCTGTCAGCACGGCGGCCGAGGAGGGGTTATGGAGTCGGGCCTGTTGAAGGATGAGCTACCCCAGCGCCCCTCCTCTGCCTACCGCGCCAGCAGCGGGGGCCCGGGGGGCATCCGTTACAGCCAGACACCTCAGATAAGCCGCAGCCAGTCAGCCGCCTACTACCCAGTCTCCGAACACGTACTGGAGCGCGCCAATGCCGTGCCCCCCTGCCAGCTGGGCTCTCCCGAAATCCCCCATATGGTGAGACGCCCGGTCAGTGCCAATACTACTGAGATGAAGCAGCACGTGCCCACCCCCAGGCCTCTCATCCATTCTCAGAGCGTGGGCCTTCGATTCTCCCCCTCGAGCAACAACATCTCAACTGGATCCACCTCGAATTTAGCGCCGGGCTTCAGGCCTCCCTCTTCCATTCAGCAGATGGAGATCCCCCTGCAAGCCACATATGAGCGCACCTGCGATGACATCTCTCCCATCTCTCCCTCCCAGGGCGGCGGGGGTCTATATCAGGGCGAGACCACCCGCTCTCGGAACACACCCTTCATGGGCATCATAGACAAGACGGCGCGGACTCAGCAGTACCTGCATCAGCCCTCGCGGTCCAGGGCCATGACGTCCATGGACTCCGCCATCAGCCCCACCTCGCCCGGCCAGCTTGTCCAGCAAGGCTCCACCTACAGTCCCCCCGCCTCGCTGGGCAACATCGCCTACTACAACAAGACAAACAACGCCCAAAACGGACACCTGTTGGAGGAGGACTACTACTCCCAGACCCAGCCCCCCTCACTGGGCAAGCTGGCCAACGGCTCCCGTGGCAGCGGGGACATCCTGGAGCGGGTCAGCCAGGTGCCCACCTACCCGGATGTGAAAGTGGCGAGGACTCTGCCCGTGGCGCAGGCCTACCAGGACAACATGTACCGCCAGCTCTCGCGTGACTCCCGGACCCAAGGCCCCACCTCCCCCATCAAACCAAAGAGACCATTTGTGGAGTCAAATGTGTGATGGCCTGTCTGTGATTGGTTGGTTGGACTGGGCTTGTCAGTGGGAGTGAGAGGAGAAAAATAATTTAGCTCAACAGCCGCCGCCCGCCGCTGACCGTCGTGTACGTGACATGGACGAACTCACCGTAAAGAACTCACGAGAGACAGATCCAGTGAGAGAGAAACCCACACAGCCGGCACACACACGAAGGCTCTCAGACATCATACGAAAAACAAAACTAACCGTGAGAAGCGATTATTTCATTATCATACTCTGCACACAGGTAGGCTAACAGGAGGGTCCTCAGCTCTGATCTCACACTGAATCAAAGACCGGTGCACTTCCAAAATGTTGTGTGGCACAAAGTTCCACAGGTGAACACAACAGGTGGGACTGAAGGAGGGAAAGTACTAATCATCGGACTCTACTTGTGGACTCTGTATCCAACTTCTGTTCTTTCAAAGTGTGCTCTTAACCAAGGTTGCTAGTAGGCTCTATTCTATGTAATACAATATTATATGTTCAATACTGTACATTGCTCAGAAAATACAAATGGCTCAACAACTCAGTACTTAGAGAAAAATGACAATATTTATAATTAAGTTATATATTGTACATAGAAATAAAACTCATAGTTTGCGTTTGAATTGTATTCTGTTAACCCTGCCTTTGTGTCCCACTGCTAGTCACATGGACGTGGATCCAGGGTAAGAAATGAGGGACACTGACCAACTTTGAATGATATAATTACCTCTATTGTGTCAAAATAAAAGTTTTTGTTGTGGTGTAATGCAAAAAAAAGAAAAAAAAAAAGCTTTCAATGCTGCAATAGGTCCTCAATGATCTGAACTAAGGCTGCAAATAACAGTTGTTTTCTGTATCGATTAATCTGCAGATTATTTTTGGATTTTTTTTTTTTTTTTTTTTTTGTCTGTAAAATGGCAGAGAACAGTAAAAACACGCCCAGTGTAATCCGGAGTCCAAGATGACGTCTTCAAATGTCTCGTTTTGTCCGATCAAGAGTCCAAAAACCCAAAGATGTTCAGTTTTCAGTGCTAGAGAAGCAGACAGCCCTCACACTGGAGGGGCTAGAAGCAGAGGATGACCGCAGTGATCAATCGATTATCACAATAGTTGTATCAGTGTTAAGTTGACAAGCGCACACACAGATTCAGATCCTCCCCAGAGTGTCGGGAGGTGTGTGTGTGTGTGTGCACGTCTTAAAGTCCAAGCTGGTGTTAAAACTTCAACCACGCGGTCCCTCCGCCTGTCTCATCATTTCTGGGGGTTCAGATCCGTAAATCGTGATTTTCTGTATTTCTTTCTGGAGTCGTTACTGTATCACAGACCTCATGATATGCCTTAGTGTGACGTCCAACCAACTGTCGAGGCTGCAGTGGGACATATTGGACCAGCTTCCTGTCATGAATACTTGCTTAAACCATCTGCTTCCATGAACAGGCAAAGCATCAGCTGCTGTAGTAGAAGCTCGAGCGGTTGTTTTGCAGAATTCATAAAGCTTGTTTTGAGGACAGATTGCTGTATTAGACAAAAAAAAAAGAAAAAAAAAATCTGGCCTTGAGTGCAACGCATCTGTTTCTAGTGTGAATCTTTGGCTGCAGGGATCTTAAATCACCACGAAGTGACTGATGCTGGTGAAGCGGTGAGAAGGAAAATCCCGCAGGAGGTGATTTTATCAGGTGGCACGCGAGCGTCAAAGTTCGCCTTTGTCCCTCACCTGCACGTGACGGCGCCGTGTTCCTCAGAGAGCGATTAAAAAGCAAGCGAATGCAAACACGACCACTGTCGGACGTTTCCCCTCCTCCCGCGTTACTTTGTCCTTTCTTTTCGCCCACAATGCATTTTTTTTTTATTCCGCCACTTCTGCACTAAAAACGCCTGTTGAGTTCTTAACTAAGGGTGCACTTTATGTATTTTACTTACTTCGTTGTTATGATTGTTGAATTTGGAGAAAGTGGGTGTGTGATCAGTCAGACCTCTGACCGGTGATGCCAGACTATCATAGACGCTATTATTATTATGATTTACGAAGCCGCGATGAATGACAATATGAAGAGCAAACGACGTTTTTAAACCGGTGAAGATGTATAGACTTTCTAGCACAAGTTGTATATACCGACTCGGTCCAGCTCGGGTTCGTTAGTTCAGAAAGAAAAAAAAACATCCACGACTGTCCTTTAACTCTAAACCAGCCAGTGTGACCCGCTGGTGTTGCACACATCTTGGATTTAAGTTGAATCTACTGCAGAAAAAAAAATGAATGACTGAGGTTTCAGTGCGCAGAAGCTCCACGTTTGGAGTTGAGTGATAGAAAAAGTGGAGAATATTCAAGTTATTTGTACATGTGGGAAAAGTTCTAGCCCGTTTGTAACCTTTTGTTTCGGTTCTCTGATGAAGAAGAGAGACGGTTCATTCTCAGTTTCACCTGCTCCCCGAGAGAAGCCCGACGAATCTTTACAGAAATGAAGGTATAAACTGTATTATACTTAATTTAAACAAAAACTTCTAAATTGAGGATATTTGAGGGGTGTATGGTTTCAAGCTGTCTGTGTATATTAGTTTGCTGTAAATAGTCTGATGCATGTTCTATTCTTTCCATGAGCTCAAGCAGAAACATGTATAGCAGTGTTCTGACTCTGGTGTGCGACGCGACGCTCGGATGAAGATGAGGAGGCCGCCATCCCTGAACTGTCCTTATCATTCTTCCCTCAGACTCACCAGACAAAAGCAAAAGGTTCTTTTATTTTATTTTAATGTATTTGCTTGCTGAGCAGAGTTCTCTTGTCTGTAAATGTGAGCTTTCAGATCGCTGTGATAAAAAGTTTAATTAAAAACAATAAAAAAGAATGTGTTTTTATCTCATGATAACTGATTGTAATCTGTACAGTCGAACCTATGTATTGGAAAAAAAAAAAAGAAAAGAACATATTTATAAATGGTTACAACTGAAACGAGCCCGGCATGTCAGTCGTTTATTTTACTGATCATCTGAACAGAACAAACAAATGTGATCCTCTTATTCTGGATGATTTTGGTCCACAGAACAACACGTAACACCAGAGTGTCCACAGAGAAGCAAACCTCTCCAAAACAACCCCTGAACGTACCACGAGTGAAGGTATTCATGTTTAAATTAATGGTAACCCCAATATAAACTGACTCCAGTGATGTCACTTGAGTCAGCATGTGATGTCACTTGAGTCAGCGCGGTTGGAGCTGCAAAGAGTTTTCCAACTGTCTGTAAGCTGCTCCTCATCTCTGCGTAAAGCTCGCGGCTCGAGGCTACGTTAGCTGATACGAGCGTAGCACACACCAATCTCTGAGCAAACTGTTGGTGGTTGAGTTGCATTGTGGGTAATGTAGGTGCCAGGTTTTGACCAGGAAGAGGAATGTGTGGTATAAAACTGATATCTCTGGTTCTGCTGCATCGATTTTGGTCTTTCTTTTTTAATTTTTACTGTCAGATGTTGTTGTAGGAGTGTAATAATTAAATGAGTGGAGTTACTCCTTTGACCTTTCTCACGTAAACAAAAGTTAAATTCCCAACACCAGAAAGTCTTAATGATGGGGAAAAGAACAAAACACTGCACAAGATATTTGTCCCAAGTACAGGTGTGTCATATATCCTTACCAACAGTGTTGGTAAGGATTTTTAATACAGTAAAATAACCCATGGTTATAATGGGAATGCTCCAACTTGTTTATGACATGACGTCGTAGCGTCACACACAACAGATTTCAGCAGCTCGAGCTGAAACACCCGCTTCAGTACGAGGAGCCCGAAATCCCAGAGAGACAGCAGAGTTCGAAACCAAGCAGACGAACTACATTCGCTCAGCAGAGCATCGCAAAATCTTTGGCAAGTTACCCTCCGTATTTTGTCGTATCATCAAGAATATCGTTCACAGAAATTCCCCCGAAATATCCTGACGTTATTTCAGAGCCATGTCACCCATCACCAAGTCTGAACATTCAAAAGCTCGACCCTGCACGACGGCAACACCACAAAAAAAAAAAAAAGCTACCGCAGTGTTTACTACGCCTTTGAGTACTAAACCAGACATTAATGAGACATTTAGAGTGTTTACAGAAACTGTCCTTTGAGGAGTGAAAGACACCTCTAACTGTCATCGTTTCTAGTCTTTCTTCTTTTTGTGTGTGAAGAGGTGAACCAGTCCAGGCACAAGCACCATGACAATCTGAGGCACGATGACGAATTTGACAAAGAACAGGCCGTAGAAGAGGCCTTGAGGCCGGACCGGGAGCGGCAGGCGGTTGACGTGGTACAGTCCCATGGAGGAAATGGCCAGAGACAAAGCCCGCGGGGCCCAAGGCAGAGACCATCCGCCTGGCTTCCAGTACTGGGCCAGCCCCAAACCCAGAAGGGCCCCGCAGTCTCGGGTCAGAGAGGAGAACGGAGCCGTATCCAGGCGGATCCACTCCGCCCGGCTGCACCATTTCTTGGCCAAAGCGATAGACCTGTGGAGCAGATAGAACATGTCCAGTTGACCTCACAGAGCTTATCGTGAGCTGAACAGACTCATCAGTACACAATAAAAAGGCTGACCAGGAGAGGTCGATTCCCAGCCACTGCAGTCCAGCGTGCAGCATCAGAGTGCCCAGCAGCAGCCCGATGCTGAGGCTGAAGAAGAACAGCAGGGGGCGACCTTCTGGCACTCTGCGGCTCAGAACGATCCCCAGAATGAAACCTGACAAAGACGATTCAATCAGTTTACATTCGCAATGAAAAATGTTCTCACTTAACCTCTGTGGCAACAAGGGATGAAAGAGAAATGATATGAAATGAGACAATATAACTGTATTCAGACCTGTGATGGATCCGGCAACGACCTGGTGAGGGAAGTGGGCGAGGATGAAGATCCTGGAGAGCCCGACTGCCACCAGCATCAGCACATAGAGCAGGTAAGGAGCAGCTGATAGCACCACGCTGGACGCACAGAGACAGAGAGATTCCTTAAAGATAGCTCTGATGTCCTCCAGTGTCTTTATCGGTACATTTTCGAAGCCAAATCAACATTTTTGTTTACTTTAAATGCACAAACCTGTGAGTGCGTGAGTACAGAAATGATGCCAGTGAGGACACCACGACCCACCAGACTGCTGCCGTCACCATTGCGTGACCTGACGGGCTGCCTGAGACAGACGCAGACGCCAGCTTCAGAGCTCTGACTGTGCAATGAATTCAATGTTCTATCTATGACTGATGAGCATCTTTCTCAGAGGACGTCTCACCTGGGCCGGTTTCACAGGTGGAGGAAAACTGCTGGACCTTGGGCTGCGTCTTGATGAACAGACGCGATTCGCTGATCCACCAGAATGGCCTTTCTCCAAACAGCATCCTGGGAAAAGTTGAAATCTCAGCACATAATATACAATAATGCACATTTCTGTATGATAAAGGTACTGTACTCGAGTGTGTAGCATCATGACTTCAGGTGGTGTTTGTACTGTGAACATTAAACCTGTTTCTGTTTGTTTCTTCCCTAATAATCATTAAATACACATTTTCCCTCTGATTTCTACCCTACACCCACTCTGTCTTTTGACACTTCAGACTGATGATAATAGCAGTTGTAGTGTGGTCTGTGTTGGACATTATTTCATGATACCTAACGCGTTTATCATTTGGGTCAATCTGTATTACATGTAATCAATCGTGATAGGTATTCTTAATACGTTGTTATGGTAAGTAATTCATGTTATTAGTTTTCCTTTCTAGCCACTCTTTTCCCCTCTCATATATCGGGTTTTTGATAAATCAATGAGAAAAGGTCTCCATTAATAACTACTCATCCATGCTGTACATAAAAGGTTCCGCTGTTCGCTGTTTCACCTCGGACAGTGTACGCGGTTGTACTGCGTTCGCCGGAAGATGCGACGTTAGCGGAACAAAATACAAAATTGGTTTGTAACTTCACTGTTGCGAATAAAATTTTTTAAAAAAGAAAATACCTCAGCTGTTGTTGTAGTTACCTGACACTGACTGACTTTAATGTCAATGAGCCGTTTAGCTTCATGCTAACGTGTGGAAGATAACACATTGAAACATGAAATAAAAGCTACACATTAACGCGTTAGCTGCTTCTGTTAGCCTTACCATTTAAACACCAAGTTTAACCACTCAGATATAGCTGCTACCCAAAGCACCGTCACTCCAGCGCGTTTGTTGATGAAATATGTGAAGGGAAAGACGAGCAGGAAGGCTGCTTTAGGGTCTCCAATATGAGTGACTACCAGCCATATTTTTTCTTGACTTATCGTCCTCTGCTGAAGACTTTCGGCCATCCAGATGCCTTGGGTGTAAATGCCCTCCATCCCTGCGCCCTCTATCAGTGCATACGCTGCGATGATGATAATCAAAATGCAATCTTGAATATTTTCTACTTCAGGAAGCGTTGCAGCAAAGGTGGCAGTACAGTCATGCCTCCAGTAGGGGGAGACTTTGACTTGTCAGCGGTTGACCGGGAGACAATGACACAACTTTCTGCTTCGATTAATTAAATTGAATTTACTTTTGATTTTTGGTTGAAGCACGTAGTAGATGAATCAATTGTGTAACGTGACGTTAAATAGATAAAATTGTTAATACAAGTCATCGTAATAGAATAAATGAGCATAACGCGACGTCCTTCGACACGCCCAGGTTTCGTCTCAATACGACATCGCGTCGTTTTACGTAAGGCAGGCGCTCCGGTTTCCTGGCGGAGAAGATGGCGGCTCCTGGACCGGGGGAGTATTTCAGCGTCGGGAGCCATGTCTCTTGCCTCACCTGCTTGGGCCAACGTCTGCAAGGAGAAGTCGTCGCGTTTGACTACCAGTCTAAGATGTTGACTCTGAGTATCCTTTGTTGGTTTCGAGCTGCGGGCGGCTCGCTGGCCTGCCTGGCTGCAAGGGCCTGTAGGGTAACCGAAAATATGTCAAATAGTGATCCGCGCAGGCGTAATTGGTGGTAGCTGAGTTGCATATCTTTGTCTGTTTTAAATGTTTTTCGTACGTGAGATAGTTCCCCATCCACCTCTAATCTGTCGAAGGCCTTGTCGGCGTCGCCGGGTGGTTTCACGGCTTCTCGATATCTGCTATGAAGTGCATGTGTTTTGAATCCACTCATTGTATTGCCGGACCTCAACATGGATCACTATCTGGCAACGAGTCCTAGTAAGGCATCATGGCTGTGTGCTCTCAGCAGCCACAAACCGTTGCTAGTTAGCAAGCTAACTGACGTTTAGCGCACCTCGCGCTGGCTTCTGTTCACAGATCGGCATCACAGTTTGTAGTAGCATTACTTTGAGTCGTTAGCAGTCACACATCCACGCTACCATCTGCTAGCTGTTGCTCGGCTAACATGCTAAGTTTCGGTTAAGCCCACATTGCCGCTGCTAGCTCAATTAACGGTATTAGCATTCCCAGGCTTATCGGGGGGGGCTTTTTACTATGTCTCACCCGGTTCTGGTGATATTTTAAATCTTTGGTTATTAAAGGGGCGAATTATGCCTCAGTTTTGTTTCATTTTAACCCGATTCAGGTGTGTAAAGGCATCATGAGTTCTGTGAAGCTAACGTTAGCCTGCTGGTGGAGATGTCTACACCCATTCCTGTGTGTATGAGTGTTAACATTATGTAGATGGCTTGTAGGCCACATCATGACTGACTGGCTTAAGCTGTGAGGTGGAACTCCAAATGAATGAAGTTAATACAGTGCGGAGGTTTGACAGCTGGCATCAGAGATCTGTAATATTTGTTTAAGATGTTTGACAGAGAACAGCCAGCCAAGATAAACTGAACATCACAGTCAAATTATGCCTTTAGTGAAGCCAGAAAAGCCTGAGCTTTTATTTTACACTTTCTTAAACAGGTCTGACATGAGTCTAATGAGTTACAGCTCAGGATGAAACAAAGATCAGACCAGTTTGTACGTTAAATTTCACTTGGCTTGAGGTTCCCACTTAGGTCAAACTTTTGAGGTCATGCTGGCATCACAGGTCAGATCCTGTCCCAGTTTGTGTCTTTTTGTTTCTTGGATCAACTGGCCGACAAATTCAAGATCATTCAGGGGTTCGATGCTATCAATGTGTCGCAGATTAGTGTAAAATACAGGCAAAGCCGGTTTTCTCTCAGAGCCCCGCTGACAAGTCTGACAAGTCGTGCATGTGTGACTGACAGGACGAGTGATGATGGTGTGAGGACCTGCTCTGTCAGGCTTTCTGAAACACTCATTTACACTCAGACAAATTTCCATTTTCAGAATTTTGCTGTTTTTCACTCAAAAATTTCACCCTGGAAAAATGAAGAATTCAAACCAGCAAAGATCCTGCTAAAATAAGTCAAGCTGTCGGAGGGAAATTGACTCAACAGATGATTAAATTTAGTGGCATTTTCATTCAAACTCGCTGAACATGAACGCGTGCTCCGCTGCTGTGTGCATGTGCATCAGCTGTGCATCATTCTAACACAAGTGTCCATTCATTCATGCGTGGGTGCTGTAGGTGGCAGCACCGCCTTTGGTAGCCTCACGCTGTAACTGGCACCACCTTTCCCCGTCAGTGTTAGTCAGCCTGTGTTCTCTGTGTCATAAGCGTCTCTGTTCAGTCTCGCTCATGGCGCTCAGGTTCAGCAGGGGTCAGGTTTCAGCGGTCCGTTTGTGCTGTGACGCGCCGCTGTGAAGTCGTGTGTGTGCCTTGACTTTAGCTCTTTCGAAGAATGTGCTTCCTCCAGCGGAAAGCCAAACCTCAACGACGTCATCCTGATCAACTTAGCCTATGTTTCTGATGTGGACATAATAAATGACCGCACTGAGACTCCACCCCCACTAGCATCACTGAATGTTAGCAAGGTAAGTCCACCATCATGTTTCTGTCCTCCAATCACGATGATGAGGGTGATGATTAACTTCAGAGGCAGATAAATCAAAGGTGACTCTGAGAAGTGAATGTGCTGCTGAACGTAAGAGCACATGTAAGTCAAAAGTTTCCAAATTTTGTCTCCAGGCAGTTTCTCTGGTAGTGATTTGTCACCTCTGCCCTCTGATGTCCGTCTTTCAGCGGCGTTTACCAGTAACTGATGACCACGATGGCTAATTCTTTAGAAATAACACACAATCACGTAATATCTCCTGACTTTATGAGCCGTGGAGGGTCAGTGAACGCTCCATTAAAGAACTTACCAACCGGTGTATTCGGACAAAATAAAGCTGCATTTTGAGGAGCCTGTGAAATAGTAGCGGCCTTGTCAGCCTGATCATGTGTTCAGTCTCGAAATAAAGTCTAGTGAGGATCCAGCCCCTGAACTGGGACACAGCAATAGAGCAACACCTATTGTTTCTAGATGGATCCACGACTTTGCTGAAATGTGGAAGTTCCACCCTGTGATTAACTGATTCACGTGGTCTTTGTTCAGAGCTCTTTTGGTAAATAATATTAAGAATGCCTTTTGTTCTGCTTCACTCTTCACAGCTTGCCAATCGAGCACGGACAGAAAAGGAGGACAAGCTGTCCCAAGCCTATGCAATCAGTGCTGGGGTTTCTGTGGAGGGCCAACAGCTATTCCAGACTATTCACAAAACGTAAGAACTGCATGCTGCTGTGGGGTCGGCGGGGCGGAGGAGGCAGCTGCTCGCCTGCTCCGTCGAGGTCATCAGTACATGTGTGTCAGTTATAAGTACAGAGTGTCAATAAGAAGGTGAAACGATGCTGATTTCAGTCATTTCATGTCAGCTGTTACTTACTTACCTGGAGCCAATCTGAAGCTGTCTGCTTAAAACCTACCTGAATCCGACACACAAAGTTCAATTTGAAGCGGTTCGACAGTTCAGAGTAAAACCAAGACTATTTAGACCTGATCCAAAATCCGGTTGAGCTTAGTTGACCCTAATGGCAGCTGAGTGATGTTCGACCAGTCGACAAGCGGCTGCTGTGAGAAAGAGCCGCAGTACACGTCATTCAGCAGAAAAACAGATCCTGTAAAAGACATAACTCAGCGAAAACATGCTGCTCGTTAGAAAGTGAAAGTAACACAGTAAACATACTGTAGGAGGGACTGACGGCACGCTGTCTCTACGACGTCTGTGCTGGTGACAAACTTTGCTGGTTTTGAGGCAGACGTTTGTCACCTGTGAATGAACTCCCTCACCTCTCCTCCTCTCCATCCAGACGCCCCCCCTCTGCCCTTTGAGCGTTTCATTGCATTAAAATCAGCTCTGTTGTGGAAAGGAGACCATTAACTGAGCTGATGTGTCGCTCTGGAACTCCAGCGAGGAAGTCATATTAAACACTAAACTGATGCTAACATTAGCCAATCAGGTCTCAGGTTTTAGCTGACTAGAGCTGACTCCAGACCAGTTTAAATAGAGGCATAAAGACAGAAATGCACAGTATTGTCAAAGTAGGTTGCAGGCAAAAACAGCTTGTTTTCGTTTCCTGATGTCGAAGTTGAAGAACTTCACGATGGATAACGGAGCTCGTGTTGAGTTCAGCAGCTGATTCTTTCTTGGATCTTGAGGATTGGACACTGAAACAGGTCCCAGGGCTGAATTATTAACCACCTCAGTATCAATAAGCTCTGATGTTTTACAACATATACAGACATGGATTATGATTAAAAGCAGCTCATTATTAATCACTAACATTGTTTAGTGATTGATACGAGTACGTTCACAAAAGAAAAAAGTTCAGATTCACTCGTTTCCTCATGTGATGGCTTTGACGTTCTGTTCGTCTGTGGCACGTATCTGACGTAGAAGTAGTCAGTGTTTTATGAGTGGACATCACGTTCAGACATCCGGTCATGGAGATCGTTCAGCTGGCAGAATGTTGAGATAGATGTAAGGAAACAGTTAGAAAAGCCGCCGTCAGTGTTTGCTTCACAAACCAAAGCTTTCGAGCCGCACATGAGACGAGCTGTGCTTTTCTTTGCAGCATCAAAGACTGTAAATGGCAGGAGAAGAACATTATTGTGATGGACGACGTCGTAATCTCGCCGCCTTACCAGGTTGAGAACTGCAAAGGCAAAGAGGGAAGCGCTTTAAGTCATGTACGCAAAATAGTAAGTATGCTTTCTATCTGCACAGCATTTCACCAACAACACACGGCTTTAAGACCACAGCTAGCAACTGTCTCTGTCCCATAATTACTGATCTATGACATGCACGGCTCAGCTTCTCAGAGATCTTCAGCTCGCTTTGTTTGTCCAACCAGCAGTCCAAAATGAAAGATGCTCATCTTATTGTCACAGATGACAAAGAGGCAGAAAATCCATGCAGTCGGTTGGTGACGGTCGATTCATGTCAGTGTTTGTGAAGAGCTTTATTTTTCCTTTAAAGCTCGGACATGGTCAGACTCTGTTGCCTTCACTCCATTTCAGCTCGCCCACATTTCGCTAATATTGACCCGAATCATCATGTCTGTGTGGCAAGAGCATCGTTAACCAAGGAAGACTAATAAACTCATATTTGACAGGACTTGTAGTGGCTAACGGCAGCGTTCTGCCTCTAACACTGAACGCTGTTTGCCCGTCAGACAGATTGACGACGTTTACGTGCACAAAGTATTTCAGGAAAGAGGCAGCGTGTCACAGGCTGCAGTAAAAACCTCAGCTGAGAGGCAGACAGTGTCCAAAGAACGCTCCTGAAGCCCAGATTTGGACTAACGGCGTGCGCGTACTAACATCACCTGACCAGAAGTCTAATCAGACCAGGACCATAACACACCTGTGTGAGCCTGCAGGGGCTGAAAGAGCGTCGGCAGTTATTTACAGCCTGCGTCACCGTCGTCTGTGACTGAAACTGGCTCCCTGACTGCTGGTTGGACTCCTCTGAGTTTACTGGGCCAGCTGCTCCTTTACACACACGTGTTCGAGTTGATTTTTCTCATAATTGGCGTCCAGATTGTTCATGAATGTTGTTCCATCCCTGCAGGTTGAGAAACATTTTAGAGACGTGGAAAGTCAGAAGTCCATGCAACGTTCACAAGCACAGCAAACACAGAAGGACTCCACTTTATCTTCTTGAGTTGGCAGCGTGGGTTGGCCGGGGGAAGGCGACGCGGGTGGTTTTGTTCCCACTGCCAGACTAAGTCGGCATTCCTTGTCCTCAGTCAGAGACCACAAGGAAGGAGCGCTGAGGGCCCTGGATCCAGAAGATCAAAATACCATTAAATGAAAAAGACAAAAAAGAAAGAGGAAAGATTAAATCTTAAATTAGACTTTATAAAGAATAATTTAAACATGAACCATAAAGCAACCATAGTTTCCTGAACTAACTTGTCTCATTCTGCCCCCACTCCTCCCCCCTGTCCCCGAAACCTTTTCTTTTTCCGCCCTCCTTCCTTTGCCTTCAGTTCCATTTCAAAAAGAGAAAACTAGAGCAGTCAGAAAGGCTTGTTAGCTTTATTTTCTGTCATTGTTTCCTTTTTTTGCTGTATCCATGTTCTACTGTCTGTATTTTCTGTATTTTAAACAAAATGTGACTTGAAACGCCACACTTTAAAGGACATTTTCTAAAATAAAAGTAACAAAAATTCTGACTGTAATACTGTAATTTTCAACAGCTTTTTGAACGCCTCACGCACAATGATTTCATGAGCATGTTTCAACGTGTCGGCTGTGGACGTGTTCGCTCAACGTGACCACAGCTGTCGTCCTTAACCGTCCTCAGGGTGACGGACAAGGCCGCCGCTCGCGTCCACGTGTCTGAGCGGGATGGGGTTTTTGTGGACGGTGCTCGGGTGCCTTTGCAGGGGTTGTGATGCTTCGGTGTAACTACAGCCAAGTGAAACCATCAAATGAATCACTGAGATTGTTTCAGCTTGTGGTTTGATGCTGCTGCCGTCTGGTTAACAAAGAGCTCTGAACAGACCATCAGTGGCATGAAATCTATATTCAAACAGTGCTGATGTGTCTGTGCCTGGAGAACACCTCACAGCAGTGATACCTGTGCTTTGGAGGACTGCAAAATGTCACTCAGGCTGCTTTGATGGTAGTTTTTTTGCCCACAGTGCTGCTGATATTTTCTACTATTGGTGTCATTTTAATTCACAAAAGATGCTTAATTCTGAGGAACCTTTAAGTCCTCGTTAATGCCAGCCATCTTTCCCATCATTTGTACCTTAATTATCTTCATCCTGAAGGATTTAGCTTGAAAAAATCCGCCTAATCTCACGTGATGTGATGCAGAAATGCTAAGATAACTGCTCTCATTAGAAAAGTAGCATCATGTTTGTAAATGCAGCAGCAGATGTGAAGCCTTATTTCAGGAAAAGGTCCAGCACAGACCAGGTTCTGTTTGTGATCTGTTGAAGCCCGTAATCCTTCTCTAATCAGAAATATTTACTGGAGCGACATCAGTATCATCCGTCTGGTGCCGCTGCATCGTTCTTCTAAACACGGTGCTGGGCCTCAGGCTGCCCCCCAGCCGCTACCAGTCCTCTGAGCCGGTGGACTGCCGGGCAAGAGGTCTGGTCCAGGTCCTCATCGGTGCCCCCCCCCCCCCCCCCCCCCGGCACCTGGCTGCTGGACTTGAGTGGGAACAAGCTGGCTGAGGTCCCTCAAGATCCTCCTGATGTGCAACAGCAGCATCCAAACTCTGCAGCCACAGGTACCAAAAAACAGTATTTCATGTTACTAATTATTGATTATTGATTATGTCAGATGTTTTACTCAAGTACAAGCAATGCAAAATACTCCAACAACTACAGTTTTAATGTAGTTATGTAATGCAGCTTGTAAAGATGTAACTAATTTATGCTTCTAATAGTACTTTTTATACACACATGCACCATATTTTACATGGAAGTTATAATTAAGTTGATCTTTGTATTTAAAGTTTTATGTACAAAGTAACTGATGATGTGAAATAAGGCTGCAAATATTGATCATTTTTTTCTATTTATCAAACTTTTAGTCTATAAAAGAGCCCAAATTTTTCAATTTGCTTTGATATAAAATCAGGTGGAGCAAGTACTCAGATCTGTTACTGAAGTAAAAGTACTAATACAACACTGAAAATACTCTGTTACAAGTAAAAGTCCTCCATTGAAGATTACTGAAGTGGAATGAAATGGAAATACTCAAAGTATAAGTTACTCAAATGTATAATAAAGTGCAGCAGTAAATTATTCAGTTACCTTCCACCACCGCAGAAAGACACGAGAAGCAGCGCGTGTTTTTGTTGCTCAGTGAAAGAGGATTGATGAGTGATCGGAGCTGTTTTGTGGACTGATTGATGAACTCTTTCCGCTCTATAATAAATGTAATGGAGTAAATGGTGTAATGTTCTCCTCGTGCATGTGACAGTGACTCTCCTCCAGCTGATGTCGGCGCTGCGGGACAAACTGGACCTGAGCTTTGACCGGCCGAGCTGGATCCCGCGGGGCTTCTCTCAGAGTCCGCCGGCCTCCAGGAGCTCCGCCTGGGCCACAACCTGCTGCAGCACCTGGACTCCTGGGGGAACTGGACCTCAGCTACGGCAGCTTCCGCTGGATGTGGGGGCTCTCGGCGGCCTGTTGAGCAGGCGGCTGGAGGTGCTGCTGCTCGGCCACAACAACGTCTCAGTGACGCAGTCTGACGCTGCTCAGTTCACCTGCCTGAAGCTCCAGACCACCAACACCCACCTCCAGATGTCCTACAACCCCTGGACCTGCACCGTCCGGCGAACATCCGCGTGTGAGCGACCGCGTCCAGTTCCAGTCCATCACCAGCTGGCCCCTCCAGAAACCATCAACACGTCACGTCTGGTCTCATCACATGATCCTTCGGTGAGTTCCAGCCTCTGATCTTTGCTGTAGACGCTGACCAATCAGAAAGACGCTCAACGCTGACCTGCGGCATTTTTTTATCTTTAACTGTGAACTTATAGATGAGATGATATCAGTGGTCACACCAACATGGCTGCCTCTTCACTGGCAGTGGTGGAAGAACTACTCACAACTTTAAAATCAAGCAAAAGTACTAATACCACAGTGTAGAAATACTCTGCTGCGAGTAAAAGTCCTGCATTTAAAATTTCAATTGAGTAAAAGAACAAAAGCATCAAAATAAACTTCAAGTACCAAAAGTAAATGTATGCAGAGTCATGACCCATTTCAGAGTAATACACATGATATTACTGGATTAGATTTATTGATGTTAATGCGTTCATCTCCTTAATGTTGCAGCAGGTAAACATGGAACTAACTTCAATTACTTTATACAGTTTAATCTGTAATTTATTTATTAGATTTTGTATGAATGAATCTGAATCTGCAAACTAGAAATGAAAGCTTTGAAATAAATGTAGTGGAGTAAAAACAACAATATTTATCCCTAAAATGTGGAAAAGTAGAACTATAAGTAGCAGAAAAATGGAAATACTCAATTGAGTACAAGTAGCTTACAATTGTACTTAAGTACAGTAACTGAGTAAATATATGTGCTTTCTTTCCACCACTGATTATTGGTTATTAATTGTGATAATGGACATTTTGCTGAACCTTTATTTAATGTAATTTCACTGCTCTAAAAAGAAAAACTGACCAGTTAAAGCAGTTCAGTGAGATTTACGTCTTTATTTAACATCCACACTGAAACGGTGCAAAAGCCAAAGTGAAACACCTGCATAAATAAGCTAAATCTGACTCGTCAGGATTAAAAAATAACCTCAAAGGTGAATGAAGTCTCTCCTTTAGAGGCAAATCTACTCAGACAATCCAGTCTAATGCTGCGTTTCTGTGATGAACTCGCCCTTAACGAAGATTACGGCGCTCAGTTTTTGTTCCAGAAGTGTCGATTCGACGGTGTGATCGTTTTGGAGGCTGCAGTTTGTGGTGTTGAATAATCGTGTCCTTAATATTTTGTCCACCTCGTTTATATGAACGAGGCTCCATAACAGAAACTTTCAGTGCTCGTTTTATAGAGGTGTACCTAATAAACTGGCGACTCAGTGTTCAATCACAGACATGATTTATGAATCCCGTTTAATGAAATTACATTCAGCCGTTCATCCTGTGCAACACTGTTCATCTCATGGAAGCATGAGGCGTCAGAATAATCAGTTATTACAGGATAATTACAGTTCAGTGACATGAATCCATTTTAATGACCAAAATACTCAAACATGGATCATAACCTTCAACTAAAGGAAGTCATTTCATATAAAATGTGACCAGTATTTACACAGAAGATATAAAAGCTGTGCTTATTCAACTCAACGAAATCCACATGAATGCAAGACAAAAGCAACAAAAGTCTTTATTAAAAAAGGCCAGAACGATAACGCTCCCAGAGTTCAGCATACGTTCAAGTTTCACTTTCCCTTTACTGTAAAACATCATGGAGCCAGCAGACACCTCTGGAGTAAAAGGTGTTTCCCTGACCGTACACAGTGCGAACACTCAGTGTCGTGTTTCAGAGCGTTACAGAGACAAAAAAACAATCTGAATAAATTATTAAACGGAAAAAATAATAAGCTCCTCTTTCTCTTTTTCTTGCAAAAGCAGAGTTACCAGCTGGAAGACAGTCGACGCTGCTTACATCCAACAGTCTCAGCGTGGAGTGTTTGAACCCTGAGAGGTCACTGAGCGGTGGCTTTGAGGACGAAGTCGGGCTGTGACGTAAAGGCCGACAGTCTGATCCTGCGCAGACGCCTCGGTCTGCAGAGCCTGTCTGTGAGAGCCCGGGGGCTCAGCCGTCGGTGGCCAGGATCAGCACGGCGCCGAAGATGCCCACGTTGTGTCCAATCAGCTTCATCTGGTTCCAGAACTCCACCTTGCGCGTGTGGTGCCAGTAGCCCAGGTTGCCGTCGATGAGCAGGATGACCAGCGGCAGGACGGTGGCCAGGATCTGCGCGGCCAGACGGATGTAACAGCCGGAGAGGAAGGCCAGCGCCAGCACCCCGAACAGCACCTCCAGCAGCATCAGGGTGATCTCTCCGCCCACGATGTGGTTCAGGTAGGCCTGCCGGTCCTCTTTGCTGTGCTGGAGGGAGTACACCTAGTGGAGGGAGAGCGGTACTGCGCTTTTTAAAATGACTTTCACATCTGCTGTGAAGAAACTCTTAAAGGTGAAGGTCTGATTCATTTCACACATGCACATAGAAAGTTTAACTCATAGAAATAAGAATTATCTGGTTTCTAGAAGAAGAAGATCTGTGAATCCAAACTAACAAGTCTTTAACCAGTAAATTTCAGAACATGAGAAATGAGCCTCAGTTTCTCAGAGCCTGAGTGACGTCTTTAACTGTTAGATATTCAGTTTGCAATGATCTAAAGCAGAAAAAGCAGCATATGACACTTTGGAGAAGAGCTTCAGTCAGTAGATAAATGTATTCTGTGACTGTCTGCCCGCTGTGAAGTGTCAGATTTGATCACTGAGCTCATCCACATGCAAATCATCCTTAAAAGGGACAGGTCTTACCATGCAGATGAGGTAGACTCCCAGGAAAACCTGCCCAGTGGACTGCAGGGATCTGCTGCGGGCCTTCTGTCTGTACACCTCCCCCGCTCCACTGGCCAGCACCAGGAAGCCTCCGATAATGGCCAGCGCTCTGGAGTACATTCGTACCTGCAGGACAGCAAACTTCAGGCTGTGCGACGATGTCGACCTCCGATGAAACAATCTACTTTCAGACTTCTAGTGGTGGCCCAGATCCATTTTTATCCTTGTGTGTGACACAGATGTGTTTTTAATAATGTAACACTGATCTGGGCCACTTTCACATGAGCTTCTGTATCTGACACACATCCAAATGTTGTGGCGGTTTGACCTCTGACAGACTTCAGCAGGCGGAGTGCAAGACTGCATCAGACGTCGCGGTGAGTCTGCTGATACTGTACACCACAGAAGGTGACTCACCTTAAGCCAGTCTCCATAGTACACCTGTTCTCCAATGTACGACGCGTAAGTGCTGATGGCCAGCTGTACGGCGGCGGCCATCGCGAACCACCTCCTCTTCACCCCAAACGACATGAAGCTGGCGCAGAGCACGGCGGCCCCCATGTCCACGTACAGGTACGGTACATGGATGTCCGGCTTCCTGCAGATGACAACGAATCAAAAGAGCTTCAAATCATACTGCTACTGCTTAATTGTTAGTCTCATACTTCACTGCATGCGTGTATTTATATATAACTGTGTACTGCAGATGGACATGAGCATTGAAACGGCCCAATAAACCTGTGCTTGTTTTGCATTAATGCTGCTACCACTGATCATTTGTGATTAATGCATCTCTCATGTGTTGTTCTGTCTTAGAAATGCATTAACAATAACACTGCAGTATTGTAGTTTGTCTGTCTAAATAATTGTACAATATCTAAATGAATAACAGCATTTTTGTGTAATGTGACAGTAACAAAAGTACAACCGCAAATCCAATTTCAACTTCAGTAAAGAGATTAAGTATAAATGTGTGTGTGTGTTTTTTCCCTCCACATCAATCAACACTAATGTAGAAAGGAAAACCACAAGCAACTACTGACATTCATAAAGCTTCAAGAAAACCCAGTAAAACGATCCATTAATAATCAAGGTTCATTCAAACAGGCCTAGTAAGAGTTAAGTCTGTCAGCAGTACACCAAATAAAATATCTTACTTTAAAGGAGACTGAGAGGAAAAATAACCAGCTGAGGAGAGGCAGGCATGACAAAGGCTGAAACTTACACATTTCCCTTTAGGTCGCTCTAATTACACGATAATTCAGAGGGGTGTGGTTGTCTAAGCAAGAGCTACCCAGCGCACACAGAAACAATACACGCCCAGTGTACATACGAGATTAAAACCACCATTACCACCACAAATAATTACGACCTGTCCCCTGTCAGACTGAAGATTACAGAGCAGGCTAAATATGAGCCGTCGTTTCATTTTAAACAACTCCATATGGCTGCCAGTTAGCTTGAGGCTGTGTCGACTTTCTGAAACGTAGCCCGTTAGCTAGCTTGGCATGTTTTCACTTCAACAGAAAAACACACGAACGAGTCAGCTAACACGCATATTGTTCAGTATTTAAGGCAACATCCACCCCACTAACCGACGCAATGCTCTGATAATTATCTTGACGATGAAGACTGTATTTGTAAACGTTAAACGCTGATTTAGATTGCCGTTAGCTAACGTTAGCTACTTCACAGCGCCTTCTTATCCAAAGCTTTTTACCTTTTAGAGTCCGCTCGTTCCGCAAACAGCATCAACATGCTGAAGCAGTTCCAAAATCCGAACCGGGTTAGAATAAAGGCTCCAAACTGACTGAGAAATCTTAACGTCTGTTTCCTGCTGGGAGCTGCCATTGTCACTGTACGTCTATCCTCGAACGACAGTGCAGATATTCGAGTGACTTCCTGCCAAAATACAGACACCTGTCGAAATAAAAGCAAGCATCTTATTTCTGTAGAGGAGAATTATTAGATTCAAACAGTTATGCTCTTATTTTGAAAAGTATTTCTGGTTTAGCAAAGAGACGCCCTCCTATTGGTCGATAACAGGAAATGGGCGGGACAGACTCGTTCATGGCAGTTGGGGAAAGGATAAAAACTTCGACGTCGCCACCTAGAGGCGGATACCGATCATTACAGAAACTAAGTTCAAAAGAAGGAAAAAGTACATGTGACTGCTACATGGCCTAATTATTTTCTAGGGGGTAATTAACAATGAAAAGTTTAGCCAATAAGAAAATAAAGAAAAATGCACATAACCAGGGCGGTAGACAGGGTTTAAAACTGAGACAAAAATAATAGAATATAATAGTATAAGATTAAGAATGCAAAAGTTATTACAATTATTTGTAAGCATGCAGAGCAATAACAAAAAGAGAGGCCATTTCTCATGCTAGTAATAACAACTGAAGACTGTAAAGCCCTCAGCTCACTGAAACCCAGAAAATCCTCAAAACAATACCAAGGACACCACAGTGTCCTCTCCCCAGAGCCCAAGGAGAAATCTTCACTTTCTTTGTTTTGTCTGACCAACAGCTCAAAATCAAAAGATATCCAATATACAACAACAATAACACTGAGATAATTACATTTTAATGTTTTAGGAGCTGGAGACAGAGAATGTTTGCCAATTTTGACTTGATAAATGACTTAATTAGTCAGTTGTCAAAACTGCTGTGGATTAATACTCTATTGATCACCAAATTGATTAATCGTTTCAGCACGAAAGTCCTCAAAATCTCTTAAAAAAAACATCCTGTTAATGCTCCGACAAAGTGATTCAAAGTATGAAAGTGAGGCAGGACAGATCGGTGGGGAGTTTTCCATCAGCGACACACCGGGCCTTCATAACGGCAGGAGCGACTCCACACTGCTGTTCATGCACAGTGACGTGTCTCAGGTTAATCTTGAGTGGATGAGACTAACCCACATCCTGAAAATGGCTTAGTGTGAGTCCTGCTGAAGGTTTAGTTAAGGATCAGTAGCCTCTCATGTCTCAGATGAAATGTCAACTTGAGGTTATTAGTCCAGAGTAGTGGGACAAAACCTTTAACTGAAAGTGAGTGAACATGCTTCACACTGAACTTTCTCAGTTACAAAAAAAATCTTGGCGTTCACTGGTTTTTTCTGTTTTTATCAACAAGCTTTTTGATGCCATCAGCCTGTTTTCAGCCCAACAATTAACTCCAACTGCTTCTCCTGTGCAGCCTCACAGGGAGCTGGATGCTGGAGCCTGGGTAAGAGGTGGGGGTGGGAAGCTCTAAGGACAACTAGACACACATTCATTTACATCTATGGGCACTTTAGAGTCTCCAGTTCACCCACTCTGGAAGTCTTAAAAACAGGAGCAACTGAAGGCTGGGAAAGTTGTGGGATGCTCCAAAAACACCTGCTGCTACCAAACTGCTTACGAGAAAAGTCCCCCGAGCTCCGTGTTCAAAGACTACATTTATAATGCAATATCACTAAATGAGCACATATGTACCAATGCATCGTTACAACAGGAACAACGCGGTGCCTGTAAAGACACTTTGAGCAAAAATTAACCAGTTTAGTCCCCAAAACAGCAGTCTCACTGTTGCTTGTTGGGTGGATGTAGCCCTCTACGTGTCCACATGTTTAATGAGGTGACGCTGCGAGCCTTAGAGCAACTGATTGGAAAGGCTGTTATCACATATCTTATATTGTTTTGAATTTTTGGTGCGTTACAGTTTACAGGCAGCATCAGATGACATGATGTTCACACGTCGATCGTTTCTATTTCAGTGTCTCACTTTCTCAGTCCTGCCGTCTGCAGATCAGATCTGTGAGGATCTGTGTTCCCTTCCCTTCCTCCTTCCTGTTCAGGGGTCAGGGCTCCTGATTGTTTAATCTCATCACGGGGGATTGGTGACATCAGGTCCAATCCTGTGCCGACCTCTCCCAAAAGCCAGCAGCGGGGATCAGCTGGGATGAAGAGCAGTGGGACAGCACCGATCAGTCAGTGTGAGGAAGCGACCGGACAAGAGGAAGGAATACAGTCAATGAGCTCTTAGGAGCCGACACTTTTTCTCTGATTGTTGGGGATCCCGCCATTCAACAGGTAAAGACTGATGACTGCGCCTTATGGCCTGTGCTGGATTTACATTCATTTAGTCCGATGAGTGTTTTTGAAACTGGATGATTGGAAGACAAGTAGTAATATGAGAAAAATCTCAATGTAGTGCAAGTTACAGCACTTTGACTTTGAAGGAATCACTTTCAGGCATTTGTTGTGACGTTTCATCATTTTGATGTTGGTTTCCTCTTCCAGCCAGGATGGCTCGGGATATGTCAGATAAGGAAATCCTGAAAATGGAGCTGGAACAGTTGAAGAAGGAAGTTAGCACACCAAGAACACCTGTAAGGAAATTACCTCTAAAACAGAGAGTCTTGTTTTCTTGCCATCAGTTGTGAACAATCTGCCTAATATTATCTTTAATTTTAGTTACTAAAAGCCTGTGTCGTAGCACGCAAGTCTAAACTGTCGTTTTCCATCTGTTTTCCTCTTTCCTCTGAACAGGTGGGTGCAAACTGCGCAGAAACCATCGCTTTTGTTGAGGGACTGTTACCAAATGACCCGCTGATTAAGGGCGTTCCTGATGACAAGAACCCCTACAAGGGAGACAAGGGAGGCTGTATAATAACATAGCACAGCGACATCCAGGGAAAAGTGTTTTTTATGAGAGCCAGTTACATTGCTGTGATGTTCCTGTAGAACTCTTGTGGATAAAATGTACAGTAGGGAGAAAACTAAGATCTGTAAAGGTATTCTAACCAGGAGAGACCCTTTTCCATCACTGGATTACTGTATGTACCTGTTGATATGAAAATGTTTCTTTATCAATTTGTAATTAAATTAAAATAGCTGTACGAAGCTTTGACCTGACCTGGCTGCTCTCATTATTGGTCTTCATTAGCATATCTCACTTTTATTGCACCCGTATTGCACTTTCTTCTCATTGTATCATGCTGGTTAATATTCAATAGGGCTGACTATGAATTGTTTGGTATCTCTGACTGTAATCAGCATAATTCAACATGACACTCACTCGTGTTGCTGCACAAAGCAGGGCAAAGTCACAGGGGGCGTGCAGCTACTACTTAGTCTAATTCTTAATAGGATTTCATTGCTGCAGCGCAGTCGGTCGCACAGGCCTGTCGACACAAAGCTGCTTCCTGTATCAAAGTCTTTAAGCTTATTCCAGTGGCTTCCATTTTGAGCTCTCCATCCAATTAGTGTCATTTCAATCCGGGCAACAACAAATGCAAATCATTTGGCCAAGATTTGCAAACGCAGCGATCAGTATGAAAACAGCTTTTTGAAGTGTGGCTTTAACTTCAAAGAACATATCAGCACCTTCTTCACACAAATCAACCTGTTTCCTGAACTATTTATGGTCACTTGTCATTTAGAGAAACTTGGTGATTTCTCAGTATTTGATGCCAAGTTCAAAATGTTTTCTTGGCTGAACACAGAGGCTAAACCAACTCCCTGCTGCAGCTGAAGGGCAAAGGATACTGTCACACCAGAGCTGGTGATCAGGTGGTGGTGCTGGTGATGTCAGCCGCGAAGGTCATAAATATGATTGTAAATATGTAATTTAAAACATATTTGAACCATTTTTAATGTGTCCGAGATTCTGGAGACGACTAAAATGGCATATTTCTTACAGGGAAACTTCTTTGGTTTTAGCCTGTACAAACCTTTTTGTGGCTCCAGAGGGAGCTGTGCAAAATCTGGTAAATCGCCTCAAGCGATGTCACTTGAGTCAAAATGAAACATGAAAAAAATCTCCGGGTGTTGAATTACAAAGACTGATGTCATCAGACCTCTGTAAGTCCTCCTTGTCTCTGCTTGAGTCTACACTAGCTGCTACTAGCATTAACGCACCTGAATATCGGACTGAACTGTCGGTGTTGCATTGTGGGTAATAGAGGCTCCAGGTTTTGAGAAGAGGAATGTGTGGAGTAAAAAAAACGCAATATCTGCTGCATCGATTCTAATCCTCTTTTGTTTGCGAGTTTGATAATGTCATGCAAAGAGGAAACTTACAGCTGCAAATATGACCATTTTGGTCATATGTGAAGGCCTTGACAAGGAGCAGACATACACGGAACAGAGCCATCGTTAATACCACTACTAATTACACCTGAGTTGTTTGCGTCACAGTGCTTGAAACCAAAATGTCTTCCATGAGCTCAATCTTAAATTTACGTTTACATTTTATTGGAGCCAACATAACCTGTTGTTGTTCATGCTACCGCTTGCTTCAGATTACATTCATGGCTCAAAGTCAGCTGAATCGGTATACAGCTTGAGCACAAAGTCCATGCATAGACTGCATGAAATGACACAGGTCATGTAACATGGATTTACATGTTAGACGTCTGTTTATTATCATGCCTCAGGAGTAAAATATTGTGGATATTGCAGGGCAGCTACGTGCAGTGTTATAACAGCAATTTGAACAATGAAATGATTTCTCCCTCTTGGCCCATCGAAGCCCTACTGCTTCACCAAGGACAACAACTCTGTCCTTATCAGACTTGAAATGCTGAAACTCACTAATTTCACTCAGCTGCACTGTTGTAAAGCCATACAACTGGACAGCGCATGTGTAAAGTCTAGGCTGACTTGTCCATAGTGTATTCTTTTATCTTAATTGTCTTATCAGATAGGAGCACTTGTGCAGATGTATCTAATCTAAGTAAGTTTCCTACAAACTTGTCATAAATTACTGCCTTAAATGTTGTAACTGCTAATTTCAGATATCTGAACAGGCAGTGGAACTGTTGATTTACTTTAAAAGCACTGACTTTCAAATATTAGACAGATTCTTTGCACAATTTATGTTTGTCGAAGAGCGCATCTCTTACAGGAATTCCTTTAAGGGCGAGTGAAATAAAGCAAAATGGATGAAGGGATAAAAAAAAGACTAACGCACTGCTGTTGTCTGTGCACCTAACGAGTGCTGAGTAGCCGTGTGCCATTGAGGCACCGTTAATGTGATCTGTGCATTGCAAGAAAAATGGGTCTTTTATCACTTTATCTTTATTGCTGTCATAACATGAACAGTGTTAGCTGGCCCTCTGCTCCAGACCTTTGGCACTACCACGATAAAAAGGAGCAGCGTTCAGAATAAAACCGCCACCGTGGCTGTGATCACTCTGCACCGCTGCAGAACAACACTGAGCACAGACACTGAAACAGCGACTGCTTCCACGATGTGGCTCTTGATTTTCTTAGTCTGGCTGGTTGTATGGGCCGCTGGCACTTACTGGTACCTGTTTGGGAAACCGAGCCCTTTCTCCCTGGAGTCTGTGAGACCCCCTGGACCTCGAGAGTTTGATCAGAAGAAGCGGGACAAAGTCATCAAGCAAGGTAAAGTTACTGCAGTTGAAAATGCTTGAAAGTGTATTTTCTACCAGTTGAACCTGATGAGCTCTCTGCTTTTAACAATATATCAAATAATTACAGTATTTTATTAATATATTAGTATGAATGCTACATAGTTGTAACTGTAGTTGTTACAGCTGCTGTGGTTTATCAATATATTAGTATGACTTTATTGTCCACTTAAATGTAAATTTGAGATTTCTATATTTTTAAAACAAAAATGGACCACTCAAGCCAGCAAAGCACCAATTCTCCCAAAAAATCCAAAATCAGAAACAAAAAATTTGA
This sequence comes from Chaetodon auriga, assembly GCF_051107435.1. NCBI lineage: Eukaryota > Metazoa > Chordata > Actinopteri > Chaetodontiformes > Chaetodontidae > Chaetodon > Chaetodon auriga. The sequence goes on from NC_135093.1 coordinate 4,352,685, forward strand.
AGAATTTAACTGATTTTCCTTTTTTTTTTTTTTTTTTTTTTTAATAAAAAGTTAAATTTGAGATCACAATGGACAAATTCATTATTCAACAATTAAAATAGTCAATAAGTCAAAACCTCTGCTGTGAAAAAGGTCCACTGAAAACTACATATGCTCATTTTTGCTTATGCTTTATTTTATTTTGTGAATATTTTCAGGAAATTAGCAGCTATTATTTTTGTAGAACCACTTCTGTATAAATTAATTAGCTAATTAGTCAGCTCTATTGTGCTGGTATATGACCATTTGGTTCCTTGCCAGCTCTATTTCCTGTGCCCAGTCTTTATGTTAAGATAACTGGCTGCTGGCTGTAGCATTACAGTTTATTATTCTTGGTTACCCTAATTTCAAATGCATGTGAGCTCATCATAAAAACTTGCAAGTCTGCCTGAAAATAAACAAACTACTATCCTTGAACTAGCACTCAATGCGGCCTTTAATGACAGTAACGATAACTGATAGCCTAGTGATAGAGAGAATAGTTCAATGTATATAGAAGTTGGCTATAAAATATATCATTGAAAAGGATGGACTGCAAATACAACTAATGTTGTAACTGTAGTTCTTACAACTGCTGAGGTGTGCTGATACGGTTATCTAAATGACCTGTTTGCTGTGTGATAACTCAAGTTTATGTTTGGCCTAAATTAGGAGAAGTACTGTCACGACTTTTCATCTGTGCGCGTAATCTTAATTAGATCATGAATAGGAGATTATGTTAGCGGTTTTATCTACAGTTTATTGCCGAGAACACAGATACAGGAATTAGTTCTGCAGTCATGTATTTATGGTGGAAGAGTGTGCAATACAACCTTCAAACTATTATGCAACCTAATTATGCAACGCATTTTGATGCCTCAGTTTCAGCACTTACTCAAGATAACATTTACAATGCATCTTTACTAAATCTGTCCGAACTAGAAAGATAAATTGTACCACGTTAACATCAGCTCTCTGTGTCTCTGTCCAGGTTTCAGCCTTGACAAAGTGCCCCAGAACCTGGATGTCATCGTCATTGGCAGCGGTATTGGTGGGCTGACAGCTGGTGCCACACTGGCCAAAGCAGGGAAGAAAGTCCTGGTCCTGGAGCAACATGACCAGGCCGGAGGCTGCTGCCACACTTACATAGAGAAGGGCTTTGAGTTTGATGTTGGTAAGACTACTTGTAATTTCACGCATTTTGTCTGAAAAATTATTGGCAAAAAAGCTGCTACTTGATAATCTGACCGCGTGTTTCAGCAGAAACACTTCAAAGATATACCTGGGCCTTATTTTTACACATTTTCACATTTCATCACGTTTTTTGTTAATACCGTTCATATGTGGATGTTCCCCGGTCTATCTCCTCCAGGGCTTCACTACATTGGTCAGGTCCACGAGAACAGTCTTTTGCGCATTGCCTTCGACCAGATCTCTGAGGGTCAGCTGGAGTTCCACCAGCTAAATCAACACTTTGACACCATTCAGATTGGCCTGGGCAATGAGAAACGAGAGTACACCATGTTCTCCGGCAAAACTGAGATGCAAGCCCATCTGATGAAGCAATTCCCTGATGACACAGAGGCCATCAAGGAATTTTTCAAAATCATGAAGGTACCAGCAACTGGTGGACACATATTTCAGAGGGTCATCTAAAATGTCACAACAAAACTATGAATTCTGACCATCCTGAACATCTCCTGTCCAACAGGTCTCAGCTAAGAAGACCCACTACCTGGCAACTCTGAAACTGATCCCACAGTGGGTGTCTTTGTTACTGCTGAAGTCAGGCATCGGAAACCTCCTCTCCTCGGTCTTCCGTCTCTCTGGAACATGTGCAACAGACTTGGTGAACACCCTGACCAGCAACAAGGATCTTCATCTCATCTTTTCTTATCTTTTCTATGGTGGGTCCTCAGAAATTTCACTAGAGTAGAAAACCAACCTCCAGTCCAGAAGTGAGACAGAACGCAAATTGTTGCAGTAAGGAGCCAAAACAAGTTCGGTTCCTGAACAAGAGGAGAATACGATTTCGAAAAATAATCACAACAGAAGAATTATTACGCCTATGTTCTGTGTATATTCAGGCGTGCCTCCAAAGGAATCCAGTGCTCTGATCAATGCCCTCCTGATTCATCACTACAAACGAGGTGCCTACTACCCTAAAGGTGGTGCCAGTGAGATCGCCTTCCACATCATCCGCACCATTCAGAAATATGGAGGAAACTGCCTGGTCAGAGCTCCTGTCTCCCAGATCCTGGTTGATGAGAAGGGAGCGGCTTGCGGTAAGAAAAGATTTCAGCTCCTTTTTCACCTGTTAAAGGTGTCACAGGTAACTGACTGAAGACGTCCTTTCTGTGCCATGTGACAGGTGTCAAAGTGAGGAAAGGTCAGGAGGAGGTGGAGGTTCATGCACCAGTGGTTGTGTCCAATTGTGGCATCTTCACCACCTTCCAGAAACTTCTACCCCCTGAGATTAAAGTCTGGCCAGGTGATCAACAGATCCTTTTTCCCGAAATGCATGAATCCTGAATGAAATCAAATTTTAGCCTCAAAACAGCGAGGGAGTTTCAAGCTGATGATAACCTTTCCCATATTATAGATATTCAGGAGCGACTGAACATGATGAAACATGGCAGAGGATCATTCTTGGTCTTCTCTGGATTTGATGGAACTGAAGAGGAGCTGGGCCTCGAGTCCACCAACTTCTGGCTGTTCAAAAACAATGATATGGACAAGTCGTAAGTATGCAGAGCCCTGATCATACATACCACTACACGCAGAGGTAGCATTCAGTTACCACAAGGGGGTCCCATTGTATAAGAAGTAGGAATGTGGTAAATTCACAGAGGCAAAACTAACTTCTCAGGGTAGGCCTGCTCCCAGGAACATTAACATTTATTGTTTTTCTTGTGGGTCAGCTTTTATTTCTTCCAAAAGGAAAAAAATGTGTAGCTAAACTTGTAGCATTTATTGACCCTTTACAAAAGGTTATTCAACTAACAAGTTAGATAAGTTAGAGTTCCCTTGTTTGTCCTCTAGATGGAGTACAGGATCAGCTATATGCATCAACTGCTCTAAGTGAGGGATGACGATCTAAATTTTACAGTTTCATAAGTTTTTTTTATTTTTAGGATGGATGACTTCTTTGCATTGAGTAAAGAGGAAGCACCGGATAATATTCCCATGATGTTCATCACAATGCCATCTTCCAAAGACCCAGAAGCCAAAATAAGACACCCTGGTACTACTTTCCTACTGTTGCCAGAAACAGGAAACTATGTTCAAAATAATTAAAGATAGAGACATTTTTAAAGATGCTCTTCTTCTAGAACAGAAGTCCATACAGATCAGGTGTGATGTCTGATGTGCTTCATGCTCACAGGAAAATCTTGCATGACAATACTGACGATGGTGAACTATGAATGGTTTGAGGAATGGAAGGACACTACAGTGCGCAAAAGGGGTGATGAATACTACAAGTACAAAATGAGATTTGCTAAGAACCTCTTTGACTGGGCCTGTACTCTGTTCCCTAAAATCAAAGACAAGGTAGGAGCCATCATTCTCTATCATACCTTCACGTATCCACATGTTCAAGGGTGTCTGCTGTTTGTGCATGCACATTAAAATTATCTAAACCTTTCTAAAACATAGAAAATGCTAAATTTACAGCTATGAAAGCACGGTATGGTTTACCATAGACTGCATTGTAATCTTTGTATAACCTGTTTTTCCAGTTGGTTTTCCAGGATGTGGCGACCCCACTGACCAACATGCACTACCTGGGTGCCCAGCGTGGGGCCATGTACTCTGCTGAGCACAACCTGGAGCGTTTCCAGGCTGAGACTGTGGCAAGGAACAGGTGCAACACCCCCGTCAAAAACCTCTACATCTCAGGTATGATACAAACTTTGTTAAAGCTTTTACTGGTTTTTCTCTTAAGCTCTGCAAGCACCGTCAGCTCTTGGTGTGTTGTGATTGAGTGTTTTCACGGGCACAGAAATGTCTCAACAAGCCCTAAGATTGACTCATGTGATGCGGAGGGGCTGACAACACTTTGAAATATGAGAGTTTCTGTGCATTTTTTCATACCAAAGCAGCCATTTTTTTTCTTAGTGGTACAGTTAAAACATTTAAAAATAATTGTGAGAAAGTCTTAAACCTAAGGGAATTAAAGCGCTTGAAGGAAAACATCCTCTGGAGGGAAACATAAGAGGATAATTTGAATCCAGACTCCAGGTAGTCTTGTCTCATCCAGCAGGTTGTACAATGTGTTTGTGTCTGTCTGTTCCAGGCCAAGACGTGTTCAGCTGTGGGATAGCAGGCGCTCTGCATGGTGGACTCCTCTGCGCCTCTGCGGTGTTGGATCACATCGTCTACATTGACTTGCTCCTCCTCAAGAAGAAGCTGAAGAGGAGGAAAGCCAGAGAGATGGCCGAGCTGGCTAAGAAGAAGCTGCAGTGAGGGTGCTCTCTACTTCCCCTGCAGGACAATGGAGACACTGCACAAACCTGCTGAAAAAGGACCCTTGATTGTTGTGGGAAGCTTAAGGAACACACTACCACCAAGTCTCATCTATTCTGTATACTAATATGATGAAGTATACACACACTAACTCCAATACTCTACTTCTGTGACAATTAAAAGGAATGGATGTTATGTCCTGTTTGTACTAAAAGCTGTGCTAAAGCTAAGACTTAACATGGTGCCACTAACTCATTCAAGTGGGAGGCCAGAAAATGAGACTGCAACCGGATTTTCACGAAATTTAAGATGGAGTGACTCATTTACCATATTGTACTAACTGTGTATATACAGTACACAAGGGGCTGGGAAAGGTTTTGATGGGGTTGTTGGTGCTGGTTTGCGTGAGAAGGTAACCACAGGTGTTTAAATGTTCATAACGTGCAATATCTTCACTTAAATAAGCTATACCTAAATGATTTTATTTGATATTTAATGCCCCACTGTAACTCTGCATCATTTGGACCAGGTGTCTTTAAAATGGTTATATTCTAGTACACTTGCAGTGATTTTCTTATTGTGACTGTGAGCCCATAAAGATCATGACATGCTCAATAAACTTGATTAATCAAATTAAAAAATGCTCCAAACTCAAAATTTCGACGTGCTAAAACTGATGTTGTTCGATATGAACATATATGAATTGATCCCATGATTACATCAAGTATTACCTGTAACATATAATTATTTTATCAAAAATAATTATCAGCATCAGGTATAATGGGTACTTTTTTTTTTTTTTTTTTGCTAATTATTTATATATCACTTACTGTTGAACTGAGATTACAGGCCCCCCTGGGTTTCTTAGTTCCCACCTATGTTGTTCTGACCTGACTTATAACCCCAGTGTTGTTTGAGTAACTGCTGAAATCAAACGTAGGGGGGGAAACCTCAGACTTCCTACACTAAGTGAACATTTCCTCAGTAAACGGAGGGCAGATTGGCTGACAAACTGTGGTCTGTAGGAGACGACCGAGGGGATCCTTGGAGAAGAATGCCCCCTCTGTCCAGGCAGCCGGTGGGATGCCGCTACCTCTCTCGCTCTGTTAACATCCATCCCTCTGCTGTACAAACCCAGCTAAAGCTCTCCCTGCTGCTGCAGCTCTGGCGTGCAAGTTGCTTCTGCTACCATTTTCCTTTCAATACTTGTGAATAAAAAAGGCCAAAAGTAAGGAATGAGGAGCAAAATGGAAGGGAGAGGAGCTAATTATATTGACTTTGCCTGGTTAGAAGTTCAGTAGGCCATAACATATAATTACCATGGCATGATAAAAGTGCAGTACTTGACCAGAAATAAACGTGACATCTGCAGTAACTCTTACTTTCCTACACTGTGTTCTGACTGACTCGCAGAGCTATAAACAAATCCACCTAAACTCTGTTTACCCACATTTTGAGCTCTGGAATAAAGTTAACCCAACTCTTTTTAAGACATGCTAGCAGAGAGGGAAATATCTCAACAAATTTTTGATGCATTGGCACAAAATTTTTTACATATGTCCATGGTCCCCAGAGGATGAATCCTACTGACTGTGGTTTCCCTGTTGCGCCACCATGAGATTAACATTTTTTGATTTTGCTGAAAAGTAAATACTCTGTTTTTCCCTGCTGCCTCTGTGTCAGCTGAAGAAAAGACAGCCGATGCATTGGTCGAACCTTGCAAGCTAACCATCTTACGCTAAACATCTTCATGTTTGCATCATCATGTGAGCAGCTGATCCAGATTCTAGGCAGTAGTTTAGTATAACAGGATAAAAAGACAAAGGAAGTTACTTTTAGAACTGAATAGCCAACTGGATTTCTTCAGAACCTGGCAACCTAAAATTGTCCTCATTAACTGCTTATTATTGCAGTATATAAACCATTACTTTTATTGTCATTTATAATTATCTCAAAGACAATCTTCCCTCCAGACTAGAGCTAATGTTGGAAACTTTCACTTGCTGGGGTTTAACACCAAAATGGGTATCTGTTCTTTTAGGTTCTGTATTGCTGGGAAGTGGAATAAATTACCGTTGCACATTAAAATAACAAATGACCAAGAACAATTCAAAACGAATGATTGTCATTTTTTACATAATTTTGTTGCTTGTTTGATTTGGTGTGTTTTCATTGATGATGATTATGGTATTGGTGTTGGTTTCTTGGTAAGATAACGTCACCTAGTCACCTGCGCTCTTGACTTTGCTACCTTTAAATAAGTCTATGACTATGGCTATTAAAGTTCATCATTCAGTGCAGTTTACCACTTTTCATAAAAGGTCTTTCTATCTTATAGCAGAAAGTAAGAAGGAAAGGAAACTGAGGAGGAAACGTGACCCGTCATTTCACTAACAACAGCAGTACAGTAGTTAAGTTTAGAGAAAAGCTAAAGTGGGTAGATCTGAGGAGGAATTTAAGCTTTTCTTGACCAGCACAAGCACCACCTCAACCCCCTTCCTATTTTTTTCCTCTTGCAGGCAGCTCCCACATGTTTAGACATGCTCTTACACTAGGAGAGGCCCAGAGGGTCGGATCTCAAAAACAGCAGTCCACTCTTTCCACTGTCTCAACCAGTCTGCCCAGCACTCTCTACCCAGCAGATGCACACCTTCAAATGTAATTTCAGAGGCTGGGCTCAAAGCTAATCCAACAAACCAGGCACCTTAAAACCTTTATTTACATAAAGCGAACAGTGAACTTGCAAACGCTGTAGCAGCAGGATTGGCTCAAAGACTATTCATGTTGCTAGGTTCTTGTCTCAGTTTTTCAGCCAGCTTTCTTTCTTTTCCAGATGTTGGAGCTCCTCCCCACTGGCCCGCCGCAGCCTCCCACAGCTTGAACCCAGCCAACAACCACAGCTGCTACCAATCTGAAGACTCTCAAAAGAAAGTTTCAGACGGCTCAGATGAGAGGAAGACCCGGTCTGAAGATAGCACCCAGGATCAGACTGGGCTTTAAGGCATGAGCAGGTGATAAAAAGTAGCATCAGGTGATTTTTAGGGGTCACTCCTATTTAACTACCATCTTATAGGAAAGTATGATGCCCTTGATAGATGAAAGTTTTCATACCAACTTTAAATTTAACTAAAGGTGAGGTTTTAAAACCAAATGTTACCTACACAGGAAAGACAAGAAAACAAAACATATTTCTTAAATTCTGTTTCTGTGGATCAAACCAAATCAAACCGAAGGTGTTTTCCTGCTCGGCACAGATCACAGATCTCTTCTCCAATGTCGGCTAACAGCTGCTGCTTGAGGCCAACTTTCTGTTGAGCTAAATGGAAAATCCAAGGAAAATGGCATCTTCCCCAATTCTGCAATCTCTCTACAATCTGAAACACCACTGCGCCACATGGCTGCACACTCGAAGCTCAGACTACATAAAAATTGGGGTTGTTTGGCATTGTCTACTCACACAATTTCAGTACAAGCTGAAACGATTAGTTGGTTAATCGTTTGGCAGAAAAATATTAACCAACTATTCTGATAATCGAATCATTGTTAAAGAAATTTTCAAGCAAAAATGCTTGAAAGTCCCAGCTTTTCACTTTTGAGGATTTTCTTCTTTTGTTCGTCACATATGATGGTACCTTCAATATATTTAGGTTTTTTTGGTTTTTTTTTTTTTAACTTTTGGTAAATAAGTAATTTAATGATATCACCTTGACTTTTGGATTTTTTTTTAAAATTTGTTTTTCACTATTTGACAACTTTTGCAAACGTAAACCTGCAATAAGTGATTTTTGGCCAAACAAGTTGTGAACACAGCAATGACATATAAGATGATATACCAAAACCTGTTAGCAGAGCTGCTTGTCAACACATTCAGCAGTTCTGGTGCAACATTATTGTTCATTTTGGAGGCATGCTTGAATGTGACTCCAATATTCACTTTTGCCCCATTTTTGGTCTCCACCATCTCCTGACAAACATATCCAGCTCTTTAGCTGCTTCATCATAACCCATCCCCCCTTGCTAGTTGCTAGCTATGTCTATCTGCTGTTTGGTGGCTAGCAGTTGGTGTTTTAAGACCTTTTTTACTGAAGACAGCTGCATGCTGAGCCAAAAATGACACGATGAGTGTGATAAGAGTGAACCAAAACAGTAAAGTTTGTGGGTCATGCAGCCAATGAGCCGTAACTCTGTATAAAGCTCAATAAAACCGATGGAAGCTAATTCTCTGTAGGTTCATGACTGTGAGTGACCCCTTTAACACTGTCTTGTTTTCAGGTCGTCATTTTATTCAATGCTATTATAAAAATACTGATTAGAGCCCGTTTAAAATCAAGAAAATAATCAGCAGACTAATCGATGCTGAAGGCTGAAATCACCAACATGCTCGTTCGCCTCCTTGTCCGGTGGATTCACATTTGTTATGATGACACCTTTAAAGACTCGATTAGCTCCCTCGCTATTTCTTCTTCTCAGCCTACCAAGCGAACTGAGGAATGTGTCTTGGCAGGCCTCTACCTTCCCTTTTCAGCTGGTTATAATATTTCCTCTGAAGCTGCTCTGCACATTTGATTGTAAATTATGTTGCATGTTGGAGATTGGATGAGAGCGAGGGAGAGAAAGAGGAGGCAGGAACAGGGAGGCCCAGAGAAAGGAGAACATTTGGAGCTCCACTTTCTGTCGCTTCTACAAGCTCCTGCTCCGTTATGAAGTATACGAGAACAACAAAGACTGCATCACGGCTACACCTGGCAACCACAAACAGCCGACCTTTGACATCCAGGTTGCTTTCAGAGGTCCTAACATTGACATGAAGGCTGCACTTCAACGTCAGTGCGCCTGTCCCGTTCTTTAAAAAAGTGTAACTGAGTGACAGGGAGGGAGACGCTGTTATAGAGAAAACAAAAGTAATCACCACCTGCTAAACCACAAAGTCACAACACTCTATTATGTGATCATAGCTTACAGTGTGTCAGAACTGTGCTGAGGATAACAATCTCTGGGTTTAATCCAGTACTGACAGTGCTAGATGCTTGTCAGGGTAAGGACAAGAAATGGGCAATGCTGCATATGAATAATTACACAGGAGATACTGAAAGACTGATGTGACACTTAAGAGGAAGAAACCTAAATTAAACTAATAATAATGATCCTGTGGTTGAGTCAAAGAGTTAATCTCCTCGCTCTTTCACACCCATCTGCACTATGTGACTATAGCTCCTCCTTCCAGCCGATGCTTAAGACATGATCCAGAGTTCTCACATTTCGTCCCCAACCCCCCACCTCCACCTTCCCCTTGGAATATGCCCACCCTCCACTGAGTAATCCTCATCAGCCCAACGCATCCGCATTCGTCATCGCTGCTCGTTCGGCTCTGTGTTTACATGGTGAGCCAGCTTGGGAAGTTTGGCTGAGACGAAGGGCTGGAGACAGTATGCACTAGAGGGGGCTCTTCTGTAGGTGTGATCCAAGCCAACTCACAAGGAGATGACTCGTCAACACATGGTTTGGATACAGACGGGATACTGTAACGTTCATGTGGCGTTTCTCCTTATCTGATTCAAGAAGATGTTCAGTGCTGTACAGCCGTACCTGACTGGATGAGGCTTTATGCCTCAGCAGGAAAGAAGACCAGACTTTCTTTGTAAAGAAGAAAACTAAGAGATGCAGCTTAAAAAAACATCTAGGAATTCAGGTTTTAACATGATTAACATCAGAAAACATAATATTTGCAATGCATGCAGCTTCCCAAGATGTGCTTCAGGGTCAACTCGCACCCTTTTGCAGAAGTGTTACACAGTTTGCTGAGACATGCTCAGGTCTTGATCTGCACACGCCATCTGTTTACTTTTCCACTTGGCACAGATATGAGAAACATTCGTCCAGAAGGTGGCATTCTCAAGTTCCTCATGGATTGTGATGCCCTTTGGCTTCATATTTTGGCCACATAATGACAAAATGTGTTAAAAACTGTCACGAATTAAGTGCCAGAGCAGCAGCTTAAGAATACAACATATGTTTACTAGGATTTACCACTTCAGGATAACTGGACTACCAACACTGCTGTTGTGATCAAACCTGCCTTTACTATTTCCATTGCGGTTAAATGCCAAACACATGGGCATGGTTTCTGGATGCTCCTGTTGTGTCTCAGCTCTGCTCTCCAGCTGACTGACACTAATTCCTCTGTCCAGATCCCCTGTTAAATCTCAAGTGAAAGCTTTGCTCTCCCATTGGGAGGGGCTGTTTTCTCTGGTCTCTGCTCACAGGGCCGGGGTCTGAGGGCAAGGCCTCACAGCATGACGATCCCAGAGGGGTCGTACCAACATGGTTTTACTACAGCACAGAGGCCATGCTGGCAGGATGACCTCTCAGTTGAGCCTGTATCTAAATTGTTCCAGGTGGAAAATATCAGGAACTGTTGTGTCTCCTTGCATCGATTGTGTAGGAACTGTATGCTACACAATGGCAAGTGGTAATATTAGAGCAATTCAGCCACACACGTTCACAGCGGAAACATTACAGCATTATCATAATGAATGTAGCCATCATCTAATTCTTCATCTCAGCTATCTAACAACTTTCTTCTTCTACATCCCCAAGCCATAAAATGTCCTGTCAGCATTTGCATGAATCATCAGGTAACTTTGCAGGCTAACGTTAGCTAACATTATCTAGCACACTACAGATTTGTTTGGAAGCTTTGTTTCGGGCTTCAGTGTAAGTTTTGTGGCAAAATCCATCCATTTTTGTGTAAAATTTTCAGAACAGTGCTCTGAAAAAATGGCTACTACAAGACTCTGGAAGTCTGGCTCTCGGAATTTCAGATCCTTTGGTAATATATGAAGTCTCACCATTTCAGATCACAGAGTACGTCACTGCCATCATTTTGAAAAACAGTGAAACTTGGCTTGCAAAATCGCGATACGCAGCTACACCTGGCTTCTCCTCTGATACCCCTCGTTTCACCACAAGCCCACCCTGCTAGCTGACGGGACTGTGAGACCATCATTGGTCCACTGCGATACTCAGCTACGGCACTGACTGCTTACTTCTTTCGTGATGTCTTGTATATCAAAAAATCCTTGTGGACAAGTTAACAAGGCTAAAGGCTTGATTTTCATTGGAGGGGGTTTTTAAGCTTTATACACATTCAGAACCTTCATTCTCATTATCTGTCCTCTTTACTTTAGATGTAACGTGACATCAAGATGAGAGAAGATGGGAGGTTACTGACGAGTTGCCCGTGATTCATCCTCTCTGAACTCAAATGTTTGGTCTGCCAGCAGGCTGAGTGTGATTAAACTCCCCCAGTGAAAATGCTGCACCACAGACAAAGACATCACTGGGACCACAATGAGAGACTCCACCTTTTGCCTGTCTGACAGTTCTTCCTACCAAGACCACTGCCGATCCGACCCTTTTATGTGTCCTTCACGCCAATGAGTGCCTGTATTTGTGCATATGCTTAGCGTATGAAACTTTCCTGCTCTTTTTTCTTTGTGTCATCACTGGATTTTGAAGCCATTTTAACACAGTTCAGGGTGCTGGGCTCGGGAATGAAAAGTGCATTTTTGTATTTGTAGAGGTCATACAGCTATTTAAGTACAGTAGAGGCAAAAAAAACCAACAAAAACATTCAGGAAAGCGTTTGAGAGCTGTGACAAGCTCATGTTATACAGACTATATAGCTGGTTGGAGGTGTGAGTGAGTGGAATATAAGTAGCTACAGGTAATGTGAAAGAGGTGGTCTACTTGTTATGGCTTGTACTGCCCTAAAGGTACTGGAGACAGACAGACTGAGATTATAGGAATCACTTTCTCTCTCTCTTCACACACACACACACACACACACACACACACACACACACACACACTCATTCATATACAGTATATACACACACAGAACAAAGAATGAGGCTTATCGTTAATACAATACGTGTGAAAGGAATTGATAAAAAGATGCTGATGAGACCAAGAGTTAATTCCTGAACTAGTAAGTTGACAAAAAAAATTGTAACTCAAAGGTTGACTCACATGGCAAACGGCATCCACTGATGAAGAAGCTGAAAGCTCCGGAAAGAGATGTAAAGTGGACCATGAGTTAGGGATCATTTTGTCAAAGTATTATGATTTTTAGGATTAAACAAAACCCTTGAAAGGTTATTTCAGTTAAATTTTAACATATTATCAGTAAAAGTAATAAAATATCAAAAGCAAAAGAACTCCCACTAAAGAACGGGCATTCCCAAAGTGTAAACTTTGAATGCATTAGCAGCATTTTCATTTTAAATCTTGTCACAATGGAGCAGATTTCACCTTCTTCTTAGGACATTTAATCTACGGCAAGACACTCTTTCTGGTAAGCTTACACTGTAAAGTGTAAAATACACAATATTTTGCTCAGGAAAGTCGTGGGCTAAAATGATAAAGGTGCACATTGGTAAAATACAAGTAGGCTCCCTCAAAATGCCTCTCATGCAGTGTATTTCAGTAGAATACATGCAGCTACTTGAGCTAACTGCCCTCTTTCAAAAGCCTAAAGGCTCCACGTTATTCAGGCGAGCTAATACACAGATTTTGAACTGAATCTGCAACACATTGGACACTATCCACTCACAGAATTGGGCTTATTTGTGGACAAAAACCAATGTCCATGATAGCTAAACAATATCTCTGTTAAAGGTTACTGGCCAGAAGTCCAAACAAAGCCCAGCTGTATAGTTTTATTAGGTCTTAATTCTGCTCTGCAGCCGTTTCAGAAAGCACAAAGACAAACCAGAAAAGGCATCATGTGACTGAAGAAGGTGAATTCAAAAGTAAAGAAACAATCATACTCTTGGTTCGTATGCTAGCATGTGTTATCGTTTGCACATGACGTTAGTTAGTGGTTAAACTAGCTGCCTGGAGTTTATCTGTCATAGTAATCTGGTTTGAATTGAGTGCTGGGATCATTGCTCACTGAGAATTTTGGTGTCTGTAAGTCAGAGTGAAGATGTAATTAGCATGGCAGATAATTACCATGATAAAACTTATATGACTAAAAACAGCGTGTCTATTTTGGCGTATGGGACTAACCAAAAAAACTTCAGTCGTGAAGACGGACTGTTTCGGGACGGTTTTCATTTTTCCTCCTTCAGGTTTTGTTTCCGAAGCTGAAGTCACAGAGCAGAGCTGAGCACAATGCAGCCAGCAGAGCAGCCTTAAGTGATTCCAGATGTTCGAAGAATTGAACTCATGTGTGTGGACAGAACAAAAAGATGTTCTCCTTTCCCTCATTTATCCAAGTTATTGTCTGTTGCTGTCATCCTCCTTTTCCCTTTCATGCTTCCACTCATAAAATAAGCACTGAGAGAATGTTACCTGTGTTTTGGGAAATATTTGGGGATGTAAATGTAAAAAAAAAAAAAAAAAAAAAGCCACTCAAGCTATCAGATTTCATGAAAGTGGAGTAAAAAAAAAGATTGGAAAACTTGGAACAAAAGCTGTCCTGGTTAGAAGTGGGAGGAGAATCTCAGGGCTTTAAGCTTTTCTTAAATTTTACTGCTGTGAAGAAGACAATGAAGAACTACAACCTCTAGAACTGATGCTGCATCCACATGCATCAACAGCAACAACCTCCATCAATTTGACAGTTCAAGGACAAATTGTATGATTTTATGGTGCAGTAATTGTGTCACTGAAAAAAAAAAACCCCACTCCTATGGGCAAGGCAGGGTGGGTGGGACCGGGCTGCTTCAGCGGGTGGGAGAAGGTGGAGTCCGACACAAGGTCTGCACTCCTACCTCTCGAACTCTGAGGAAAGACGCCCCGGGGTGGCTACTCTTTTAACTGGGTGCTTCTCTCCCTCCCACTGCTTAGAGATGTTTAAGGGGAAGCAAGTGGGAGGAGGTGGGGAGGGTGTAAAGGGAAATAAAGAACTTCAGCAATGCGCAAGACAGGTAGAGACAGGACAAAAATTAAAGGAGAGAGAGAGAGGAAGAGAAAATGAGTTAAAGAGGTGCAGGGTGACGATGTGGCAGATAAAAAGAAGGGGAAACTGATGAAACAGTCAAAGCTTGAGCTACTTAATGTCTGTTTTTTGGCAAATACTTTATGTTAGGGCTGCAAGGTGAGTGTAGAAACCTCAGCGCGGACACATGCGGCATCATCCCAAAAGACTATATTAAACGACATCACTATTTCTGCTGCAGATGTTAAAAAAGGCAGACTGTATTCAGCCATGGTGTCTTGTTAAGTGGCTGAGCTCCAGGAAAACTGTTCTGAGGAGGAATCCAGACTGTTCAGTGTCTTGACATGTTGAGGGAGAATCTCAGAGCTTACGATCTCTGTAGCAAAACGCAAGATCGCAGGCGCCTAGCATGAGAGTGAGCCATCCCTGTCGCCGTAAATCCACCCCACTTCTTTACCAGACGATACCAGTTAGATTTTTTCACTCACAATCCATGTTTTTGGGGTATTAGTTTAAAGAAAGGAGGGTTAAAAAGGAGCGTAACAGTTACCCAGGTGCAGCTTAAGTGCAGTCATTAGAGTCAGAGGGGTCTGAAGGGGCAGGAAGCTGTGGATCCTGTCTTAAATGTGGGTGGCCACTCATTATCAGGTTAAGTATAACCATTAAACTTAATGAAAAGTCTAACCCGTGTGACTGACATTCACACGCTGACGTGATTCTGAAAATGGGAAGTTCACTTGAGACCCTGATGAAGGCACACTCGCCTCTGCTCTAACTCCCAGCGCTGCGTGGGGAGGTGACATCAGAGGCTGCTCTTTAATGTCTCTGTAATCTGCAGATTATATTCTGTTGCTGGGCCTTCAAATTCTTTCCTGAGGTAGATGATGTGCTTTAACTAAGACCAGCTGTTCTGAATGAACTCAGATATTCGGTGCACTGCAGAGATGATTCACTCTGCTCAGACGCTGCCTCACAAAAGAGCCCGTCAAAAAACGCTGCAACCGACACGCAGCGAAGGACGTATTTCCTATATGAAAAGAGGACCCGCTCTTCTTTTTGGATTTTGATTATCTTCATCTAAATTTTCAAAAAGCTGTAATTGAGTAAATGCTGTAGCCTTCCATCCACAGCACAGTGTGGTGCAGCAGCAGAAGCAGCATCAACACCAGCAGTAAATAAGTGTAGGTTAATGGTATCAGAGGGTATTGTATCGCCATGAAAACTAAATTTTGCCAGAATGGACTCCTCCTCCCTCCCCGTTTTCCCCCCTCTGTGGTCGATTCTTACATTTTTTTTGTCTCGACACTGTTTTTGTTCCTCCTCTTTGCTTCTCGGCCAAGTATACTCCCTTTGTTGATGTGGCAGGCCTGGGAAATGAAAAGTTGATGCTTCATGTCAGGCAAAGACGAGCGCCTCCTCTTCTTTTTTTTCTTTTTTCTACTCTTTTGCTTGCAAACGTGGACAGAAAAGAGAAAAAAAAGATCATTTGGGAAGCGAACACAATTACACTGAAAGTCAGGTTCAACAAACGGCTGTTAGCAGCCAGCAAATGTCAGCGATCCAAGCGTGCAGACTTGATCTGTTCTGTCTGTTTTATTTCATTTTAACATGTTTGTGTCTATTAAGCAGTGATCTTTGGCAAGAAAGATGGACGAAAGAGGGGGATGAGTGTCGAGTCCCAGTTTGTTCATACACAACTGCCCACTCATTTCCTCATAGTAATCAAATGACTCTCTGGGGCTACAAGGAAAAACAGATACTTCAGTGTTATCGATCAGTGATTTGATTTCCATCTACAGCACCGATCAGGAGCCAGGAAAAAGAACAGAACTTTCATGGGCCTCAGTTTCTCCAACATGTAAATCTGTCCGGGGGAGAGACAGCTAATAAACGAGAGAGAAAAGTTTCAGAGCCAGTGAACGAGCTCTCGGTGAGTTTCCATGATGTGATGTGGAGAGAGAGAGAGAGAGAGAGAGGGAGCAGCCAGACATCTTGCCTTTCATTCCAAAGCACAGCTGAACACAAACCAGGGAGGGACATGACACTAATCTAAATATGGGCAACCGGCTGGAGCCAATCAGAGCCTGAGCACCCGTTACTCCCGCCCACTCCCGACTCACCCCAAGCCCTCTTCTAGCATTTATTGTAGTTAAACATGTGACGTGGAGACCTCAAAAGCTGCTGTTTCTTCTTACCATCCCTAACCCGTTTGGCTCAGAGCGCCTGTTCTCTTCTTTTCTGTATATCTTCCATGGTATTTCCTCTGAAGACACAGTCAAAAAGTCTGCGTCCTAGCTGAAACACTGAGGCCGTGTTACAGTGTCTGCAGACAGCAATCTCTGTATCCTGATGCCTAGAACACCTAGAAAACTTGCGATTTAACGTTAAAAATTCTTCAGCATCAACCCAAATCCTTAAGTGTCTTACTTTTCAATATTTCTATGTTCATCAATCAGCTACTATATGCAAAAAAGACCCAATTCAGCACAAAAATCAGAAACTTTACCGGAAATCAGTCCTAAACTTGCTGCTAAAGTCAAAGCTTTGATACCAAGCTGCTCTGTCTGAGCTGTGACGTGGAACCTTAACCCAGATTGTGCAGATTCATGTGGGCCTGCCTGAGTGGAGCCTGAATTCTTGAAGTGTGCATCTGGCCTTTAAGGTGTTGTCCACTTGAATCAGGGCTCCCCTCCCCCAAATGGGAGCAGCTGCCAGCGTCACATAAACTGCGTTTCTCCTGATCACCGACAGCAGGCGCTTAAACTTCACGTGCTCATACGGTGTCTGGCTGGACGCAGCTGTGAAGATCCTGAGCTGCTTTTCACTTCAAGCTATCAGAAGTGTAAACAAGCAGCCACACAATACACCTGGTTGTATGGATGCAGTCACGTCAGCATCTCATAAAGCTTAATTGCCAGCTCTCTGTGTTGCACATGGAACGGCAAGAGGTTTCTTACAGGCAGGGGGTCGGGGTTTACACATCTATGGTTTGAAAACACAACATCTTCCGTTTGAAGCTGTGTAAAACCTGCTGCCCCATCTTTGGTACCCCTACACATCTACCTGCCGTATGCTAGCCATTAGCTGAGAGGTGGGAGGCTGCTTTATGAAGCCCTGCCACTGGGGAGTCTGATCCTGGATTAATTTAATCTGCTGAGCAACCAGCAAAACCCAGAGGCAACAATCAGCACTTTTGGCTCAAGAAGTCAAGACCCTGAACATTATTCTAGTTAGATTTGAAGCCAGTTCACATTCACTCACTCCTTTGGTCCATTAAATATCAGAAACCAGTGAAAACCGTCCATCCTTGTTTCCCAGACTCCAAGGTGACATCCTCAAGTGTCCTGTTTTGTCAAACCATCCACCCAAAAGCCAAAAATATTTATTTTACTATAAAGTAAGACCAAGAAGCAGCAGCGAAGTCTCACATTTGAGGACATGGAACCAATTAATCAATTACCAAAGCTGTTGCACATTAATTTTCTATATTTGATTAATTGCTGCATCTTATTCACTTGACTCTGTCCACACAGAAATAAGTTTAAATTAAAGGTTGACAGAGTTGTATTTCTTGTGCCATCCAAAGCGGCTATAATCCCTGTTGCTTTTCTAAAAATGGATGAAGGAGGCGCTCACAGTGACAAACCCACAAACAATTATCACTGGACTCTGCAGCTCAGTCTACAGTTCAGCTCACATCTCAATCTCATGCAATCTCTGCAGCATCTAGCTGCTAAAGAGCGAGACGTTTTTTTCTCAGGAGACCTTGGAACCCAAACAGAGGTAAAAAGAGAGTGACTATTGGAACAGCCGGACATTAATAAATTAGTGATTGTTACGGAGGTGTCGAGTATCAAACAAACATTTCAATCAGAGACCTTGACGTTGCCTGCCATGCTAATTATGCCCTGTCAGCATAAATTTACCTTCTGAATAAGGAATAGGAACAGCTGTGCCACAATGATGACGACTGAGGTCACACTGTTGCATATTCATTTTCCACTACAGTAAAACATTATAATGTAGTCCTATTAAGCCCTCAATGGGTTCTTTGAGACCCCCAGCCCCCTACTGTACATTTTGCAAGGGGCCCAAACTGCTTTCTGGTTCCCAATTAGGCAACAGAAGCACCTAAAGCTGTTATAAAACACCCAGGGGTGCTGAAACACCTCGAATAAAGCCCTTGATGTTCTCAGTTAATAAATAATGAGTGCAGCAAAAGAGCCACTTTTAACGTAGACTTGCTACTGTGAGGGCCCTTGCTTATGAATCTCAACTTACTCCAATAAACACTAAAAGTGTAAAAGCGTCTTTTTTCCTACATGCAAACAGAAGCAGGTCTTTGATGTAGCGTTACGATGGCAGAGGCTCTCACACAGGTTTTCATGATAAAAGATAACAGATGTGACATGAGCAAAAGACAGATAAGGGCCAGAAAAGACGATAATTTTGTGAAACTGTGAGCAGCACACATGGAATACTGCACATCGGCCTTCACAGAGGAAGATTTCCAATGAGACACTTGTTTCAGTGAATATCGATCACAGAGCTGGCTGCTGCAGAGACAATGTTCGCTCAGGTTGCAGCACCAGCATCCAAAAACATCTGGCTTCATCATTCTTGGACAAATTCATGGCTCAGCCATTAAACACATCTTACTAGGATGTGACTGGAAAAGACATTTGTCAGAGGACAGAGTAGAGGTGAAAAAGAGAGTAGTGTTTGGAAAAATGTGGCTTTTCTCTACCTGTGTTTGGACACACTGACTCTGAGATAGAACATATTGTGTTATGTGAGGAACTATAAAACTTCTTGTTTATCATTTCATATTTCCAGCCTGTCATTCCAGTCTCCTACGGATCCATCAAGATCACATCTTTTAGCTGAGACCTCATGATCTGTCCAAGTGGCTCCCTTCAAATAAGACCACTGTGGATTTTGGGGAGTCGGCCCAGAGAGGAGCTCAGTGGCGTAGCGAGGACTCACAGGGCTAGCTGGTGACATGCTGTATTTGATGAGCTAACCACTAACATGCTAGCCAGCACGAGTCAGTCACAGAAGCTCTCTAATTTTCTTTTAATTTCCTCTATACTGGACAGTTTACTCCTCTCCAATAAAGAGCAGAGTGGGACAAAAGCTCGCAAGCTGTTAGTTCGTAAGCTCCTCTGTCACTAGAGGGATAACAAATTCACACAGTTTATTCAGAATATAAATATATTTGTACCATGTTTATACTCCAACACACAAGGTTCATAATCAATAATTTTGCTGAAGTGAAAAATCTTTGTTAGAAGCGCCGATGTGGCCGACCACGAGTCACAGCGAACAGTTTGCTTCCTGTTTCAGCCGAGCTTTTATATGAAAATCTTAAATGCTACTGTGAATTGAAACTGGAGCTCTCTGCACTTGAACACCTCCACAGTTTTCTACTCTTGCTCTGTCATTCAAATCCGTGTTTAAACACCAGATCAGACAGAGAGGCATTACAGCCGGTCCGTCCCTATCCCTCCACCTCCTCCTGCCATCTTCCCTGTCGTTCTCTTGCCTCTTTGTCTATCTGTCTCGTCCACCCTCTCTTCTTCCTCCTCTCTGCAGCTCTCTCCTTCTCTTGACTCATCCAGGCAGAAGCCCAGGAATAATAGGAGACAGGAAAGAAAACTCCACAGCGGCTGGTGCGTGGGGCCAAGAACCAAGCCCAATGGCCTTTTTTTTCCTCTATTCTTTAACCCTCTAATTTAGAATTTATTTTAGGATGAGAGTATATTGAGCTCAGTCTCAGTCCAGAGCAAAAAGCCTGGGCCTCAGTCAGTGTGATATTCACTCACTGCTCTCTGCACTCGTCTATGACTTACTCATCAGAGGACGATGGGCTTTATTTCTATTTAAAGTCATTGTGGTGTTGAACATCAGTTTAAGGGCAGAGAATGAGAGAACGCAGGGTTTCAGACACATATGAGACATTAAGGTGTACGTTCTCTCCTTTTCATGACAGCAAGACAGAAAGTATGATATAATATTTTATGACCACGTCAGGAGGCCGAGGTGCAAAAAGAGTGACTGTTTTGTCTTTATGTGGCATTTTAACAGATGCAGTTAAATACAGAATTGCAGGGGGCAAAACAGCTTCTGTTAAAATTCCAGACGCAACACAGCACGGTGAAAATGGGAGAATATGTGTGCAGATCAGCAAGCTCACCTGGTTTCAGAGCTATCCAGGTGTCCCACGTGCAACATAACTGCACGTGCAGGTGTAAAGAACGGAGCGAAGAAATTACAGTTCTTGGTTTTAATGACAGCAGGTGTTCGGTGGGCATGGCCCGAGCCCTCAGTGTCACTGGAGATGAATAACGGGAGGAAGCATTATGTCCTCTGTCTGCATCGGACTTTACATTTAATTGTACACTTTCTGGCACCCAGGCAGCAATCAGCTTCTGCCATGAGAGATGACGCTGATTTGAAAAACTACTAATTACTTTCATGCTGCTCAGTTTGCAATGTACCTGAGCTCAGCGCCTGTCCCTGCAGGTGGTGGGCCCACAGGGTGACGTTTGACAGGTGGGCTGGTATGGTGTCAGCAGCAATGTGACCGTAGTGAACATCCCTCTGTGTAATTAGTCAACACACTCTTGCCCTGCACCTACTATCAATACTATAGATGACAAAATATTTAAATGCCTTTATTAGGACTGATCATTTGTACAGTTTGCACAGCCCAAATCCAAACACACACCCCTCCGACCCCACCACCACCATCCTCCATACTTCCTCTCACATCTGAAAGCTGTTAGCCCCGCATTTTCAGGGTGACACAGGAGGCTAGCATAAATCTTAACTCCTCCTCCTCAGATTCTGAACATGTGGCTGGCACCAGGATACCTCGTCATGCATGAAACGTCTCCTCCTGGGGCCTCCAAGGTAGAATCTTGACATGGCAAACAATGCATGCAGTGGCAAAGAAAACAGACACTTATGCCACAGTAACAGTCAAGTTCATCTAGGATAACCTAAATATTATCTTTTGTGCATCTGCATCATGCAAACTGTCAATATTTTAAACATTTGCTAAACTGTACTGAGAAGATAAGCTTTGACTCAGCTTGCTCTCATCTCAGTATGACTATATCACTTCTCCTTTGCTGTACAACACACAGAGGGCTACTGCAACAAAACAGGCGAGGGTGACGACTGCAAGCAATTACACGCACTCTATCAAAGAGGGAAGGCAAGGCATGGAAAAGGAAGTAAAAACTGCTATCAGCACACTTGATCGAAAGAAAGAAATGGCATTCTCGAAGCCTCGGCTGACACAAGATGAGGAAAAATGCAAAACACTGCAGGCACAGCTTTGGATATGGATTGTTGTGAACTATAATGGCTGAACAATCGTAGCTCAGACAAAGACGTCTGCCAGCGACGACTCTGATTGTTTCCTCAAGCATCTCTTTGCAGTGAGAACAATCGCAGAGAGGGAAGGAGAGAAAGCATTTAACGTGGCAACTTTACTCACATCCTCCCCATGAAAAGAGGAGGTGAAAATAAGAGTGGAAGAGGAGTAAGGAGGAGAAGACGGCGGCTGTGGCCATTTAAATGGCTCAAGTCGTATACACTCCCTCTGCTAAACAGTGGGTTAAGAGAAGTCTTTTTTGCCCATGCTGGATGTTAGGGGAGGGAGAGCAGACCACACTGCATTCTTCTCTATTGAGGTCACTTTTTTCTTCTCAACCATTCTGAAGCACTCAGCAAACTTCGGGCTGAACTGGAAGCTCGATCTGTTGGAGCACTGAGGGATCTACTGCACATGCTCAGAGGAGACATTGCCGACCGGTGTTTCCAATACAAACAGAATTTCCAAAAGCATTAGAGAGGAATAATGAATTAATAGGCTGAAATGGGTGTGACAATAGTCTCTAGGAAATCTAATTACAGGCTCCAATCCTCCATCATCTCTTTATACTGTGAGGAAAAAAATGTGGAATATGAGCATTTTGTTCAGAAGGCTTTGGATGTTTTTGAGGAATTGAACCATTTGTGCACTGTACCGAGAGTCTGAGAACATGTGGATGCCTTTCTTATGTGTCAGCATGCAGCTGGTTTGATGAGCTTGCTCCTATCATAGATATCTAAGGGATCATCTCATCTCAAAAATAGAAGAATATACCATTGAACTTCCTCAGAGACCGATGGCTGTAAACTACATGCTGCTCAAAATTGTAAAAAAGACATTTTATTATATTAAACTTTCCACCCATCCCTTTTTACACATATGTCACACGGCCACTGCTATGAAAATAGAACATTAGGTTTAGGCGCAAAACTTAATTGGCTAATGTTTGGGAGGGTTTGTGTAATGGTCAAAAGAAAACACTGCTGACTATCAGCAGGAAACGAGGCACAAACAGCGTTCACCCTCATCAGCGCCACATGATTTGTTGACCCATTCCCCCCCCCCCCGTCAAAATGTATTGTGCCTGTAACAACGTCACGCACCTATTTCATTATGCTCTTTTGTCTTTGTTTTCCTCTTTTTGATAGTATTTATGTGTATCTTTACATTGTCTTGTGTTTCTTATGTGCACTCTAAGTAACTTTTTTGTGTCACGTGGCGGAGAGGAGGTCATGTGACTTAGGTCCTCTCTGTTTCACAACACCTGGAAGTTGCTCAGGGTCCTCCAGGATCATATTCTTCATATAAGTTTACCGTCTATCTATAATTCTGTCATTATGGTTGTCCATACTGTGATATTACTAGGCTACTATTCTGTACACACATTTTCTTATTGTCTGTCTGTACTGGAGGAGGGTTAGCCTGAGATTTCTTCCATTTCTTCCCCATGAAAGGTTCATTTTGGGGGGAGGTTTTCCTTATCCAAAGTGTAAGTCTGAAGATACAGGGCGTCTTATGCTGTACAGATTGTAAAGGCCTTTGAAGCAAATTTATGATTTGTGATACTGGGCTTTATAAATCAAACTGACTTGTCAATGGAAAGCACTTGAAATTGCTGTTGAAAGGTTTCACGATCGCTTCACACAAACACAATGAGTCCTTGTCAGGAAAATGCAAACATATCTCCTTTTAGCCATCTGAGCAAATGACCAATCGTTTCACTGTTCAGCTGTCCACAGAAGCAAACTCCACAAGCTATCTGTAAAGGCACCTGATCACAAAAGATGATCACATCAAGCCCGAAAGTAAAATGTCAGTCTGTTACAGATTATGGCATTATGACAATGAAGAGACCTGAGTAGGTCTCAAGACCAGCCTGGGCACCTCACCCTTAAAATCACAGTTTCTCTCACACAAATAAAACCAACAAACACACAGAGTGTTGTTTACCTCACCACATTTCCTGGTTAGTCCTGGAGGGAGTCCTACAAGTCCAAGCTAGGAGGCATATTTCATCCTTCTCTCCTGTCTGCCGATGTAATGTCAAGCACTGGGACCTGGAGGCCTTGAGAAAACAGCATTGGCAGAACGTGAAGAGAGGCATTTTACCCTTCGCCAAAAGAAGAGCAGCACGTTGTCAAAAGTCGACTGATTCACAGCCTTATAAAAGGATGAGACACATTTTCCATTAGAAATACTGCTACAAAACATGAAAGATTTGGTAAATACTGAGACAATAAGGAAGTTTTTACTTGAAACTAATCCTCCTAAGTTACCATGTTCCATTTTCTCATTTTATGTGAGACAAAGCATAAACTGGTTAAGGATTTGCAGAGGCTCACAGTCTTTCTCTTCCTCCATATGAAGGTTACTTACTCTTGATATTATCACATGTGGTGCACAGATGAATGTGACTGGTAGACTGGTCTGGTCTCCTGACATACTGCTAAAAGAAAAGCAAAACAAGAGAACTTTATTTTTTTATTCATGATGCACTCATGAAACAACAAAAAGTGAACATGTGAGAGGCCAAAAGTGTCAAATATAGAGAAAGGAAGGCCCTGCAGACTTTACTAAACACATGCATATAAAACCAATGCAGACTAAACACATCCAGGACCAGTTTCTAATCTAAATGCATTGAATATTACATTGATAGCAATACCACAATGTAGAAATACTCTGTTAGAAGTGAAAGTTGTGTGTTCAAAAGTATACTGAAGCAAAAGCACAGAAGTATTACAATCAAAATATACTATACAGAATAAATACACAATAACGTGCATTATATCGCTAAATTATAGTTATTGATGGATTAGTTTAAATTTTATTAGTTAAATGTTTCAGCAGGTGAAGGTAATTTTAAATACTTTCTATACTCTGGGAAGCTCAAGTGAATTTTCCTTGTGAATTTTACTTTACTCAAGTAACGCACAAGTACCTCAACATTGTACTTTAGCACAGTAAGTTATTTGAGCAAGTGTACTTAGCTTAGCTAACG